>NC_090320.1:267253266-267599979 GCF_040869045.1 Eurosta solidaginis
TTTGAAACCTGTTGGGTTTATAGATTTGATTAATTTTCAAATTCGTGGTTGTTTGAGTATTTAATTAACTTAGACCAGTACAGAAACTGTTACTTAAAATTCCCAGATTAAATTAACATAACTATGGACTAAATAATCAACTTAACACTGAAAATAGCTCCCGAATCAATTTTTTTTAATTCTCGCGTGCTACTCGTAGTACCAATGGGAACGGAATATATTGTTGTTATTGCAGAAATATTCAGTAAACAGCAGCAAACAGAAAAAAACAGTGACATTAATTTTTTATTTTTATACCTTTCATGAACTTAAAATGGTATATTAACTTTGGTCCGATGTTTGTAACGTTGAGAAATATAGAAGATAGACTCACCATTAAGTATACGGAATTGATCGGGGCGACGAACTGAGTTGATATATATGATATAAATATCCGTCTGTCCGTCCATACGTCTGTCTGTTTGAACGCAAACTAGTCCCTCAAATTTTGAGATATCTCAATGAAATTTGGCACAAGGATGTATTTTTGTAATATATTAGACATTTGTCGGATCCGGTAGGATCGGACCACTATAAGATATATATCCTATACAACCGATCGTTCAGATAAGACGATTTTGGTCACTCCTACCGCAATTTAGAAAGTATAAACATGAAACATCGGTGATATATATTCTAATATATCATAGAATATATCCTGAAAAAATCACTTTGATCGGAGCTCTATATAGTTAAATCCCATACAACCGATCGTTCAGATAGAAAGATTTTTGGCCATTTCTCCTTTAATTTAAAAAGTATAAATGTGAAACTCGGTGATATATATTTTAATATATCGTTGAAGATTTTCTGAAAAAATCTCTATGATCGCAGCTATATATAGTATATATCCCATATAACCGATCGTTCAGATGGAAAAATGTTTGGCAATTTCTCCCTTAATTTCCCATATAAAATCGTGAAACTTGGTGATATATTTTCTAATATATCATAGAAGATTTCCTATAAAAATCATTTCGATAGGAGCTATATATAATATATATCCTATAGAACTGATCGTTCAGATAAGCAGATAGGCGGTTTTTTGCCATTTTTATACTCAGTTGAGCAGAGCTCACAGAGTATATTAAGTTTGATTGGATAACGATAGGTTGTACAGGTATAAAGGAATCGAGATAGATATAGACTTCCAAATATCAAAATCATCAGGATCGAAAAAAAATTGGATTGAGCCATGTCCGTCCGTCCGTTAACACGAAATTTGGTATGTAGGTTCCTGAGCACTCATCTCAGAGCGCTATTTAAAATGAACAATATCGGAATATAACCAAGCCCACTTTTTCGATATCAAAAATTTCGAAAAACCGAAAATGTGCGATAATTCATTACCAAAGACGGACAAAGCGATGAAACTTGGTAGGTGAGTTAAACTTATTACGCAGAATAGAAAATTAGTAAAATTTTGGACAACGGGCGTGGACCGCCTACTTTTAAAAGAAGGTAATTTAAAATTTTGCACAATTTAATTTGGCAGTCGTTGAAGATATCATGATGAAATTTGGCAAGAACGTTACTCCTATTACTATATGTATGCCTAATAAAAATTAGCAAATTCGGAGAACGACCGCGCCCACTTTTAAAAAAAAATTTTTTTTTAGACAAATTTTAATACAAATTTAATATCTTTACAGCATATAAGTAAATTACGTCAACATTATTCTCCAGTAATGATATGGTGCAACAAAATACAATAATAAAAGAAAATTACAAAATGGGCGTGGCTCCGCCCTTTTTAATTTAATTTGTCTAGGATACTTTTAATGCCATAAGTGGAACAAAAATTTACCAATCCTTGTGAAATTTGGTATGGGTTTAGATTCTAGGACAATAACTGTTTTCTGTGAAAAAGGGCGAAATCGGTTGAAGCCTTGCCCAGTTTTTATACACAGTCGACCGTCTGTCTTTCTGCTCGGCTGTTAATACGATAAATTGAGCAAAAATCGATATATCTTTACTAAACTCGGTTCACGTACTTATCTGAACTCACTTTGTATTGGTATAAAAAATGGTCGAAATCCCACTATGACCACGCCCACTTTTTCGATATCGAAAATTATGAAAAATTAAAAAAATGCCACAATTCTATACCAAATACGAAATAAGGGATGAAACATGGTAATTGGATTGGGTTATTGACGCAAAATATAAGTCTAGAAAATAACTTTGTAAAATGGGTCTGACAACTACCATATTAACTAGAAGAAAACGAAAAAGTTTTAGAGGGCGAAATCAAAAGCCCTTGGAATCATGGCAGGTATTACATATATAAATAAATTAGCGGCATCCAACAGATGATAATCTGGGTCACCCTGGTCCACATTTTGGTTGATAAATCGAAAACGCCTTCACATATACAACTAAGGGCGACTCCACTTTAAAACCCTCATTAACACCTTTAATTTGATACCCATATCGTACAAACAAATTCTAGAGTCACCCCTGGTCCACCTTTATGGCGATATCTCGAAAAGACGTCCACCTATAGAACTAAGGCCCACTCCCTTTTAAAATACTCATTAACACCTTTCATTTGATACCCATATCGTACAAACACATTCCAGTGTTACCCTAGGTTCCCGTCCTTACTTCTTATTTTTTCAAATTTCGTCGATGAAATTATTCTTTTATTTCTAGATATTAAAAAAAAAAAAAAAAAATATTAATTTTGTATCTGAAATTATGTAACCCAATTTCAAAAACGTTTTCGAAAAATATTTAAAATTTTAGTTCTTTTTACGTTTTGTAGCTCTATCAGTTTTAGAATATTCCTTGGAACAGCGAAATTTTGGTTCGAGTTGTACTTCTTATTAATTTTCAATGCCAATATAATTCAAAAAAACTCGAAAATTTTATAAATTTTTGGAGAAATTTCGTACTTTTTATTTCGACATCCATGGACTTTTTTAAGTATGTTCTCCCTTCTTTCCTTGTCTTTTTATTCTCTCTTCCCTCTGCTTTTCTCTTTTTCTGCGTTCCTTTCTCCCTCTCCGTCTTTTCCGCTCCAGCTATCCATACCTCTCTATCTTCGTCGAACTCTACCTCTTTTTCCTTCAATCTTTTCTCTTCTCTCTAGTTCTGCTTGTTCTTCTCCATCCTTGTTTCCTATTCAAAGTACCACCACAAGTGCTAGTCCCAGTCCCAGTCCAAGTCCCAGTTCCAGTCCCAGTCTCAGTGCCGCTTCCTCTTGCAATCCCAGTCGGTCCCTGCTTCATTTCCCGGAAAAAAGTGCCGTAAATACTTACATAGACAAAGTGCTACCTATATACCAAATTTCAGTCAAATCGAGCCATGAATAGAATTTATTCGATTAGATTGCTCCCTGGTTCAGTTATCGGAAAGAAATTTCCCAGGATTCTTATTCTATCTTTCAAGTTGGATCAAACTTCACACGGTGTGCAAATTTAATGGAAATTGGTGAAGTAACTTAAGAGTCCGTCTCGGACAAACAACGTGATATGAATATAGATCTCTAAAAATTCGCATTCGTCATTGATATGTAGATAAATTAGTCAAAAATCAATGCTACTTTCGAGAGACCTAAATATAAATAATTTTTATTATTTATTTATTTTTTTTTATTATTTTTTATTGTTTTTTTTTTTTTTTTTTTTTTTTTTTGTGCACTAATTAGTTCTGCGGAACTCCAAATAAAAATTTTGAAATTTTCGTCAACATTTCTCAAATTTTTCATTTTTCGAAATTAATCAGCATTGAAAACTATTAAAAAGAACAATTCGAAGTCGCGTGAAATTTACGAATTCTCGATAGCTGATATATCGACTACATAGTAAAAAAATGCAGAGAATTTGATATAAAAAGTTTGAAATTTTTCGAAAAATTTTCAGTTATGAAACTTATAGAATTTTTTTTTTTTTTTTTTTATAAAAAAGCGAAATATAACAAGTAAGGAAGGTTAAGTTCGGGTGTAACCGAACATTACATACTCAGTTGAGAGCTATGGTGACAACATAAGGGAAAATAACCATGTAGGAAAATGAACCGAGGGAAACCCTGGAATGTGTTTATATGACATGTGTATCAAATGAAAGGCACTAATGAGTATTTTATGAGGGAGTGGGTCATAGTTCTATAGGTGGATGCAGTTTCGAAATATCGCCATAAAGGTGGACCAGGGGTGACTGTAGAATGTGTTTGTACGATATGGGTATCAAATTAAAGGTATTAATGAGGGTTTTAAAAGGGAGTAATCCTTAGTTCCATAGGTGGACGCCGTTTCGAGATATCGCCATAAAGGTGGACCAGGGGTGACCCTAGAATTTCTTTGTACAATATGGGCATCAAAAGAATGGTGTTAATGAGTATTTTAAAAGGGAGTGGGCCTTAGTTCTATAGGTGGATGCAGTTTCGAAATATCGCCATAAAGGTGGACCAGGGGTGACTGTAGAATGTGTTTGTACGATATGGGTATCAAATTAAAGGTATTAATGAGGGTTTTAAAAGGGAGTGGTGGTTGTTGTATAGGTGGTCGCCTTTTCGAGATATCGCCATAAAGGTGGACCAGGGGAGACTTTAGAATATGTTTGTACGATATGGGTCTCAAATGAAAGGTGTTAATGAGTATTTTAAAAGGGCGTGGGGCTTAGTTCTATAGGTGGACGCCTTTTCGAGATATCGCCATAAAGGTGGACCAGGGGTGACTCTAGAATGAGTATGTACGATATGGGTATCAAATTAAAGGTATTAATGAGAGTTTTAAAAGGGAGTGGTGGTAGTTGTATATGTGAGCCCGTTTTCCAGATATCGACCAAAATGTGGACCAGGGTGACCCAGAACATCATATGTTGGATACCGCTAATTTATTTATATATATAATATCTGCCAAGATTTTAAGGGTTTTTTATTTCGCCCTGCAGAACTTTTTCATTTTCTTCTACTTAATATCGTAATTTTCGATATCGAAAAAGTGGGCGTGGTCAGAGTCGGATTTCGTTAATTTTTCATACCAAGATAAAGTGAGTTCAAGTAAGCACGTGAACTAAGTTCATTAAAGATATGTCGATTTTTGCTCAAGTTATCGTGTTAACGGCCAAGCGGAAGGACAGACGAACGACTGTATATAAAAACTGGGCGTGGCATCAACCGATTTCGCCCATTTTCACAGAAAACAGTTAGCATCATAAAATCTATGAACTCACCAAATTTCAAATTGGTTAATTTTTGTTCGACATATGGCGTGTAAAGTATCCTAGACAAATTAAATGAAAAATGGCGGAGCCACGTCCATTTTGAAATTTTCTTTTATTTTTGTATTTTGTTGCACCATATCATTACTGGAGTCGAATGTTGACATAATTTACTTATATACTGTAAAGATACAAAATTTTTTGTTAAAATTTGACTTTTGAAAAAATTTGTTTTAAAAAGTGGGCGTGTTCTCCATCCGATTTTTATTTAACACATACATAGTAATAGTAGTAACGTTCCTGCCAAATTTCATCATGATATCTTCAAAGACTGCCAAATTACAGCTTGCAAAACTTTTAAATTACCTTCTTTTAAAAGTGGGCGGTGCCACGCCCATTGTCCAAATTTTACTAATTTTCTATTCTGCGTCATAAGTTCAACCCATCTACCAAGTTTCGTTGCTTTATCTGTCTTTTGTAATGAATTATCGCACTTTTTCGGTTTTTCGAAATTTTCGATATCGATAAAGTGGGCGTGGTTATAGTCCGATATTGTTCATTTTAAATAGCGATCTGAGATGAGTGCTCAGGAACCTACATACCAAATTTCATCAAGATACCTCAAAATTTACTCAAGTTATCGTGTTAACGGACGGACGGACATGGCTCAATCAAATTTTGTTTCGATCCTGATTATTTTGATATATGGAAGTCTATATCTATCTCGATTCCTTTATATATGTACAACCAACCGTTATCCAATCAAACTTAATATACTCTGTGAGCTCTGCTCAACTGAGTATAAAAACAGAATCTAATTAACGAAATACGATAAAAAGTGCCACTGCTATTTGTATCTACGCTGCTATATAGTCATACATATACCCATTTAAGCTTTACCTTATGTGAAATAATTTCATTCTATTGTTGCACCGTTTGCTTTGATTGCGCATCATAGCCAAGTTAACGGAGATCAAAGCCTGCTGTGAAAAATTTTCATATTTGTGATTTGAAATCGATTTGTTTGATTTTAAGCATTAAATTTAGCAAAGCTTTATTTTTGTAATAATAGACAGATACCAAAGCCATTTCCCTTTAAGCCTTGTTTGACAGCCTGAAACTTCGCAGAGTGGCTGTCACATTTCTGTGCAGTCGATAGATACTACCTTACGGTTTCTGTTCAGATTTCTTTAATGGGCATTCAAAGCCTATTGGGGCCAAACGACTTTGTTACGTGTTTTCGCAAGGCGAGTACCGAAGAAGACATAATGATGAGCTATACGCGCTTAACGCAGACATCAACATAGTTCAGCGTATTAAAACGCAGCGTCTACGCTGGCAAGGCCATGTTATGCGAATGAAAGATGATGCTATATGGGAGCAGAGGAAAAGGGCGGCCCCCACTCCATTGGAAGGACCAGGTGGAAAATGATTTAAACTCCCTTGGTGTGACCAATTGGCGACAGTTGGCAGAGCAGAGCAGAAGCGACTGGTGCACCTTGCTGCAAGGCCATAACCTTTTAAACGGCTAAGCGCCAATTAAGTAAGTAAGTAAATAAATTTGGCGAGACATATCTTACGTGTTTCTTATGGATTAACAGCAATTTTTCTTGGTCCATGTATAACATATTAAATTTTTAATCGCTATAGACTCACCAATATGTATAAGGAATTGATCAGAATGACGATCTGAGTTGATTTAGCTTTGCCCGTCTGCCCTTCTCTATGTTTTAATGCAAACTTGTGCCTAAATGTTTGAGATATCTTGATGTCTTGATCGGACCACTAAAGCATTTGCCCCCCATATAACTAATTTTTCAGAAAATATGTTTTTTTGTACCATATTCAAATTTTACCAAATGCTTTTGTATATGGCACATATTGTTGTCTGACAAAATCGTAGAGATCGGTCGTATAAATAGCATATATCCTGTACAACCGATTGCTCAGATGAGGCGCTTTTCGCCCTTTCTGCTTTCTGTCCGGTTTTAGAGTTAGCATTTCATCAAACATCTACGTCACATATTGTTCAGATAAGTGATTCAGGGCATAACTTATTGTATACAGACCACAAACTTAAAACTTTCAATGCTCGCACAAAGTACAGATCTATTTCCTTTCGTTATATGTTTTTTTTTTATTTGTCGAAATTTTTTTAAAGTATGTACATCTGTTCACTATATATTACGTGTATTATACAGCCGATTATTCGGATCTTACGAATCAGCTCCATTCATGAAAGGTATTAAGCCTTCAGCACAGACGAAGACAGTCGTGTCCTTACTTGTTTTCATTTTAAATTAAACAAATGTGAAATTACGCGAAATGTAATTGTATATTTACACAACCGTTATTTATATTTTTAAAGCAACTGACATTCTCTATTTACTCATCTGCTATTATAGGTTTACATTTTTATAAACTTTTTGGCAAACATACATTTTCCAGTTCATAAATCATTCCTGACATTACATCTGCATAAATCTCATTAAAAAACATTTCCATTAGTTTTCATTTCTTTACACAATTGTAAAAATATATAGTGAATATTTATCTCAACTAAATTTTTTCTCAAATATTTTTTCTCTTCTTTTCTGATTCATTTTACTACGCCGCATAAATGTTCTTGTAATGGAAAAACGACGACGGCTATCACACTGCTACTTGGCAACAACATCATCATCATCATCATCATCATTGCCATGCACCACAACAACAAATGAAAATATGCACACATGCACATCAACACGGATTTACTTCATCACAATAATGATTTGGTTGAATTTATTGAATTTTTGCAGGATTCGCTGGTGAGCTTTGCAATTTCGAATATAATGAATGCGAATCGAATCCATGTCAAAATGATGGCGAATGCATCGACCACATTGGCAATTTTGAGTGTCGTTGCACTAAGGGGTATACGGGAACGCGTTGTCAAATTAAGGTAAGGCACTAAGTGCATATGCATGTAAAAGAATAAGTTAAAGTTATATATTTATGTATATACAATATACGTTTTGTATTTACTATACAAGTGAAAGTATTCCCTGCAAAAAATGCGATTAGTCTAGGATGGATCCGGAATGAATCATTGTATGCGCTGAACTGTTCCCTTTTATTTTAGCATGTCTTATGGAGAGGCTAATTGTACACATTTATACCCCAACGGGAATGAAGGAACCAATCCAAATTGTACCCATAAGGAACGAATGAACATTAGTTCCCCTTCTCATCAAAAAGTGTTAGTTTTCGTATGGTACGGTATTTTGTAAATTTTAAACGCGATATTAAAATTTGCAATAGATTTTTAAATACATCTGATTAAAAAATTATAATGTCGCCAACTTATTCCAAGAGATATGAGTCGACGATAATGGAATATATGGTCCAAATAATTTAGGTTCAGTATAGGGCTCGGCATTTTTCTTAAGTTTTTAAAATTAATCACCTGTAATCCTTTATTTTACTTACTTCTTAGTCGCTTTTTTTATATTTCTTAAAATGGGCTACATAGATCTCAATCTGACTAATCCCAACTGTACCCAAAAAATATAGAGGGAATCAAATATGCCCCAATGTAGGTAAAAGAGGTCAATCGGAGACCGCTCAGCGTTGCCATTTTAGCTTTTTCAAGCTAGATTTAGATTTTTTTCTCCATTTAGCTTGAAAAATTGTGCTTTACTTCAAGCTTTTTTTGAGCTTTTTCAGAAATTATTTAGCTCTTTTTAACTTCTTTTTAAAATTTTAGAAAATCTAGATTCAAATTCGAGAGGCTAAGCAACAGATAATGTTGGCATTATGGTAGGCAGAAATCGAGGCGTAGTAACTTTATTAAGGCAACATTAACCTAATATCATTTTCGTCTCGTGTGTTTGCCATTGGATTCTATGATTGTTTCATCTGCTTCGAAACCGCTTCCGATCGAAATTGAATGTTTGATTTTAGAAACATTTTACTGGTTTTCTCAGCCCGCATGTAGACAAAAGAGCTATGCAATGATTTGTATGGGTTAAAGCCAATATGAAATAAGCAGGGCCGGATTAACAGGTAGGCAGAATAGGCAGTTGCCTGTGGCCCCAATATTAGGGGTCCCCCGAAAAATGAAAAAGACTTCTAAAATTTTCTTACAAACATAAAATTCTAAAGAGTGAAAGAAAAATATAATCAGAATTGAAAATAACTTTTGCTTAAATAAATAAAACTCAATTGACCGCGAAAAGGCGACGCCGACAAACTAGACAAGGTTCCTGAAAAGGATATTTCCGACTCATTTGAGAAATTGTATGAGCATGCAAAGAAGTTTATCGAAGTGAAATGAGAGTATATTGGATAATAAAAAAGGTTTATAACTTTTCTTCAGTTGTCAGGTCATACTGGTGAAAGTCTAGGGAATCAAACTTTAAAGTTTCTTACTGAAGACTGTGGTTTAGATATTCAAAATTGTAGAGGACAATAATATGACGACGCACTAAACATGCCCGGGAAATATAAAGGTGTGCAAGCAAGAATATTGAGTTTGAATAAGAATGCGATATATGTTCCCTGTTCCGCGCATTGCCGTAATTTTGTTGGAGAGAATGCTGTGAAGTGCTGTTTTTATGCAGTAGATTTTTTCGTCATTATGCAGGCATTATATAATTTTTTTCCGCTTCCACCTATCGTTGGGGCGTATTAAAAAATAAAATAAACAATGAGAAAACTTTGAAGGCATTGCCAACTACATGCTGGGAAGCTCGGAAGCACATTCGAATGCGACGAATGCAGTTTATGATTCATTTGGTATCATACTAGACGCTCTAGAAATCATTGCTGATGATGAGTCACAAAATACTGATACTCGTTATGAGGCGACGTGTATCGCGAATAGAATGCAAAAATTCGAATTTGGTTTCATGTTGATTGCAGATTTGAAAACGTGTGGTTTATTGTACTTATTTTTAGAAGAGAATTTAGTTTCGTTCCGTGAAAAGTTCAATGATTTCGATAAAAAACAAAAAACTTATTACCTGTTGTAGGTTATACAAAAATCGTAAAACGTACCTACTCGCCGTAAAAAAAAAACAACCTGATGACGGAAATGCTCCAGAAGTAGAACTTTCGCCTCGCAATGATTTTAGGACAAAAGGTTTCCTCGAAACCATCGACAATCTTCACAGTGAAATCAAACGACGTGCGAAAGTGTATATGGAAGTTTCACAGAGATTTGCATTTCTCACCAACTTTTCTCTAAGTGATGGAGACCTCCACGAAGCTATAAATAACTTAGTTCGTTTTGATTCTAGAGATTTGGAAGAATTTTTCATTGAAATGAAACAATTCCAAAGTTACGTGATCTCCAGATACACTGATGCACAAAAAACTCATAGTGATTTGTATAAGATTCTAATGGAAGATCAATTTGCCGATGTATTTGCTGGCACAGAAATAGCCCTTCGGATTTTTTTTACATTAATGATCACAAATTGTTCTGCCGAAAGATCCTTCTCGCAATTAAAGAGAATCAATGCTGCTGACAGAGCTACAACGCGACAAGAGCGACTCGAGATGTTAGGTATACTTTGCATTGAGTCAGATTTATTGAACAAAATCAATATTGATGCTATAATTGATGAATTTGCCGAAAACAAATGTAGAAAACGACATGAATAAAATGTAGTTAGTAATTCTATTGATATTACATTGTGACAATACAATTTTTATGAAAGATAAAAGTTTGTATTTTTTAATCGAAAAAAGAAGGCAACGGACGTGAAAAATGGCCCCCAAATTGATGGTTGCCTAAGGCCCTGTTGTAGGTTAATCCGGCCCTGGAAATAAGTCTAACTTAAGCAATTATTATAAGCCGTAAGTTAGAATATGGAAAATTTCTAATAAGTCTTATGGAGCAAAGAAAATAAGGCTTACCCAGAGTCACCTTATTGAAAGATAATACTTTCTCTAATAGGATCTTTTATATAAGGCGTTATAATAAGATAATAGAATGAATAAAAATGGATTATGTGGCTTATACGAGGTTGAATAAGGATTATTATAACCTCATTATAAGTTTTATTGCACATAGAGAATTGCTTCGTTTTATAATATGACATCATCTTCTTCTTGTATTCATATTCATAATAGCCTATTTCAAAGCTTTATTTAACCGGGGATCAGACATCGGTAGTGGTTCGCCAGCCCAGAAAATGTCACGAATATATTTTCTTCAAAAATTTATTACCCAAATGTCTTTTCCCATACATATTTTGGAGTAGGTGTAAAACACATACCAAAAACAATTTTTGTAGTTATATCGGCCTACTGATTTGTAAGATCGCGGGTTCGAATCAATCTCAAGGCCTAACAATAATTATTTTATCTGATGATGGCAGCGTGCTCCGCCTACCACACCGAATGCCCTGGGTTTACACCCCGGGCAAAGCAACATCAAAATTTTAGAAATAAGGTTTTCCATTAGAAGGAAATTTTTCTAAGCGGGGTCGCCCCTCGGCAGTGTTTGGCAAGCACTCCAAGTGTATTTCTGCCATGAAAAGCTCTCAGTGAAAACTCATCTGCCTCGCAGAACAACTAGCTTCTAGGGAGCTGAGTATTGAACTCGAATCTGTGGGTTAGGGGTAAGAATATGCCCACGGTAGGTATACCGATCGTAAAAGGCGATGATAATACTATGGATAAGCAATGCATGAGTAAGGTGTCTTTACTCGAAAGGGAGCAGAGTGGACGCTGTCTACCACCTGCAGGACACTAAGCATAGTCTTAAAAACTGTACCGCGGGCAGCAGGGAAAGCCAGTTGCGACCTGATGCATTGCATCGCATGAGGTTTGTATTCAGATCTCACCTCCTGTCGATGGATTCGGCCCTCTTGTGGGAGAATCGCGGGGGCTGTGGTTTCAACCATAAGAGTTCACTTATGGACTAGCTCTGAGTAGAAATAAAGTTTTTCCTTGGGAGTGCAACCTAAGGGAATTCGGTCTCTTGCTTGTCTCGATAAACCTAATTTATTGAAAACTGATTCTGAGGGGCAGACAAAAGTGTTGATCACATCCCATAATTGTGACAATCAGAGAAACACGGCGCGTAAATGGAGTAACGGATGCCTATCGTCAGCTAAAAACTATCGATAATTGTACGAGTGGGCCAGCGCTCATCTTGTCTTTTGAGATGTTTGAACCTGCCTTAGGCTACGTTAAGAAAGGATGCCTGAAAGGATGCTTTCGCAGAACGGATGGCCACATCCGAAACTGTGGCAGGATTTGGCAGAAGATGTTAAGTAATCGGCTGAATATGTCGGACGACAGCAGTGGGCGAACTGCTTTGCGAAGATATTGTTGATGCAAGTGCGATTTGCTAACAAGTCTATGAGTAAAAAGGGTTGACCACAGCCCTAGATTATGGATGAAAAAATGGAGTTCAACTGGAGTGGAAGTAAAAAATAATTTAAATTTTTTATTCTGTTATGTCTTTTATGAAAAAAAGTAATGAAGCACATGGATAGTTGCCTCAAACTTTTAGCTTTTTTTCTTCAAAAGTTCTGGCAACACTGCTAGGGATTTGTCGCACTATTTTTTGCAGGGTTTTAAATTTATACAAATTTCAATTTGAATATGCTGAAGGAAAAAATAGACAATTCTTATTAAGGGCCAAATATTTAGAATGCAACGATACACTTCTTCCCGTGAGAGCTAAAATTCCCATTATATAAGATATTCATTCACTTCAGTGAGTGACACTAAATCTGAATACCTTTATGAAATGTTTCGGTATTATATAGCGGTGATTATAAATATGAGTGACTGCGACACAAAGTGTTACGGTGGCATGCATAATCTGGCCCTAAATATTTGCTATTACAAATAAATATATGTTTGTTTAATGGTGTGTTCAGTTTATACTTATATTTAAGAATTCATGAGCTTAACATCGGCTTACAATAATTGAATTTCAATTGAATTTTTAGAAAACATAATAAGTGAAATTCAATTATTATTAGCCAGTGTTAAGCTCATGAATTGTTAAAATAAGTATTACAAATAAATTAATAAATGAAATGAAAAAATGTACGTTCTTTCATAACATAATATGGGCATACACTCATCCACCCTTGAAAAAACATGCCCTTTTGGGTATAACAAGTTCTCTTGCTCGCATAAAAATTTACCTCCGTTTGGCGATTTTGCTTTCTTTCGAGGCTTTCTTAAAGCAGAACAAATACACCTAAAGTTGTGCTAAAATTTTTATTCACGCCCGGTACACAAAAAGCTTAGAGCATACTTGGCATTAGCAGATTGCTTATTTTTCGTATGTCTATATGCTGAAATGTATATTATTCAAGTTTGGGATATAACCATATAATCTCCTAATAAGCTTTCCTTATGGATTGTTTGTTTACTTTACCCCGATTTTTTATTAATTTAGTTTCTACTGCTTCCAAATTAGTTCATTCTAACCCAACTGAGATATCAATAAGTAAGTAGTAATAGAAAAAGCTTATTCGAAAACTAGTTTGTAAAAAAAGAGTGCATTAATACTATATCAGTAGGCAGCATTGTAATACCAAAACTCGGGGCTGACGATATCCGGTCCCAAGCTCCAACATGTATCCATGTTAACCAAGCGATGGAGAAAGTTCATAGAGCAGAAAAGGTGGCTGGTGTAAAAATATATATAGGGGCAGAAATTTTACAGCAACGTCGCCTCAACAAACCTGAGCTTATAGATTTACCTGATGGCAAAAAACTTTGCACACAGAATATATTAGCTTTGATTGGATAGCGGTTGGTTGTACAGTTATAAAGGAATCGAGATAGATCTTCCACATATCCAAATCATCAGTATCGAAAAAAAATTGATTTAGACATGTCGGTCTGCCTGTCCGTCGCGAAAACTTGAGCAAATATTGAGATATCTACACCATATTCGGTATACGGGCTGATCTGGACCCAGAATAGATTGGTATTGAAAATACGTGAAATCGGATGGTAACCGCGCCCACTTTTTATACATATAATATTTTGGAAACACACAAAAAACCTGATTTAGTAAATAATACACCTAGGATGTAGAAATTTTATAATTATATAAAGTCCTTGGCAAAAATTTTTAAAAATTGACATGGCACCGCCCACTTGTGTTAAATCAATTTTACAAATATTATTAATCATAAATCGAAAACCGTTAATAATAACAAAATTCGGCAGAAAGCTTGCCTTTACTAGAAGGAATGCTTCGAAGGAAAAATTGCGAAATCGGTTAAGGAAAAATAGTTTTTAAAAGGGTCGTGGACGAATAAAATAAGCTATATCTTTGCAAAAGAGAGCGAGATATCAACTATATTTCATTTCCCAAGTGGAATTTTAACAAGAAGGAGGAAAGATTAAAATTTTTAAAAATGGGCGTGGCACGACCCCTTTTATGACAAAGCAACTTTCTATGTTTCGGGAGCCATTACTCGAAGAAAAATTACCGGATCATAATAAGATTGGGTACACCTATTTTCCTTATAGCAGGAAATATTTCTAGCAAAAATGGATCGGTTGAATAACACGGCGACTTTTATATAAAAGAAATTTAAAAGGATCGTAGACTAGAATAATAAGCTAAATTTTAGCGAAAAATAAAATAAATTGTATCAATAATATGTCACTTACCAAGTTTAATTGTGGGAAGAAAGTGGAGACATTCTTTTTTTAAAAGGGCTGTGCCACGTGTTATGTAGAAAAGTAATTTATTTGAAATAAACTGTTTAATTGAAGCTCACGCTGAGTATATAATATTCGTTTACACCCGATCTTAGACACCCTTACTTATTTTGCCTCTCTTCTACTCTTATTTCCTCTCCCCACTGCATTTCCTCGTTTACCTTGATCGGTTCATTCAATTTCCCTTTCTCTTTCATTCTTCCGTATAGCTTTGCGTTTTTTGTCTTACTTTCTCCGCTCTAGCCCTTATCGAAGTCTAACTCTCACTATTACTCTTAATGTTATTCTTCATCTTACTCTTAACCGTTTTTTACTACTTTTTGTCAAACCATTACACTTATTCTTGGCGGCCGCCGTGGTGTGATGTTAGCGTGCTCCGCCTATCACACCGTATGCCTTGGGTTCAACTCCCAGGCAAAGCAACATCAAAATTTTAGAAATAAGATTTTTCAATTAGACGAAAATTTTCTAAGCGGGGTCGCCCCTCGGCAGTGTCTGGCAAGCGCTCCGATTGTATTTCTGCCATGAAAAGCTCTCAGTGAAAACTCATCTGCCTTGCAGATGCCGTTCGGAGTCGGCATAAAACATGTAGGTCCCGTCCGGCCAATTTGTAGGGAAAAATCAAGAGGAGCACGACGCAAATTGGAAGAGAAGCTCGGCCTTAGATCTCTTCGGAGGTTATCGCGCCTTACATTTATTTTTTTTTTTATTACACTTATTCTTACTTTTACTCTCACTCTCCATCTTCCTCTTGTTCTCTTTACTTTTCTGATTTTCGTCCAACTTTCTCTACCTTCTCTACCTATCTTCTTTGCTTTCTCTTCTTTTCTTGTCCTCGTTTCTAATGCGTACATAAGTTTGACTTATTCCGCACTTCATTTTACTAAGGTATTAAAAAGTAGCAAAATAGTACCAAAAATTGTCTCTCATTAAAAATTCATGACTGGGCTTTGTGGGCCGTAAATTTTGGTTGTTTTACCACTGGCTTCTTAGTTACTTAATTGGCGCTTAACTGTTCAAACTGGTAGGACCAGTCGCTTCTTTGCTCTAATAACTGGCACCAATTGGTCACACCAAAACTACTGACTTCACCTTCACTTTATAAACATGTCAAAATGTAGGAACTAAACTTTTTATAAAAAGAAACCACAATTCTTTTGTGCGTCAGTTGTGTAAACATTTGAATGCAAAATGTATACATTTTATATTTTCCTTTTGGCGATAAATGAATTATCAGAAAGAAGGGATATTACTTGGGTGAGTGGGGAGTTCTCTGAGTGTGGTGAATTTGGTCTAGCAAACTTGGAATATGTTCTAAGTTTACACCGCTTCCTTCACTGAGAGAATAGCCTTGATATATATTATAAACAAGTAAGGAAGGTTAAGTTCGGGTGTAACCGAACATTACATACTAAGTTGAGAGCTATGGTGACAACATAAGGGAAAATAACCATGTAGGAAAATGAACCGAGGGAAACCCTGGAATGTGTTTGTATGACATGTCTATCAAATGAAAGGCACTAAAGAGTATTTTATGAGGGAGTAGGCCATAGTTCTATAGGTGGACGCCATTTAGGGATATCCCCATAAAGGTGGATCAGGGTTGACTCTACAATTTGTTTGCATGATATGGGTATCAAAAGAAAGGTGTTAATGAGTATTTTAAAAGGGAGTAATCCTTAGTTCCATAGGTGGACGCCGTTTCGAGATATCGCCATAAAGGTGGACCAGGGGTGACCCTAGAATTTGTTTGTACGATATGGGTATAAAATTAAAGGTGTTAATGAGTATTTTTAAAAGGGAGTGGGTCTTCGTCGTATAGGTGGTCGCTTTTTCGAGATATCGTCATAAAGGTGGACAAGGGGTGAATCTATAATATGTTTGTAAGATATGGGTATCAAATTAAAGGTTGTAATGAGTATTTTAAAAGGGCGTGGGGCTTAGTTCTGCAGGTGGACACCTTTTCGAGATATCGCCATAAAGGTGAACCAGTGGTTACTCTAGGGTGTGTTTGTACGATATTGGTATCAAATTAAAGGTATAAATGCGAGTTTTAAAAGGGAGTGGTGGTAGTTGTATATGTGAAGGCGTTTTCCAGATATCGACCAAAATGTGGACCAGGGTGACCCAGAACATCATCTGTTGGATACCGCTTATTTATTTATATATGTAATACCTGCCAAGATTTCAAGGGTTTTTTTATTTCACCCTGCAGAACTTTTTCATTTTCTTCTACTTAATATGGTAGGCGTCACAACCATTTTACAAAGTTTTTTCTAAAGTTATATTTCGCGTCAATAAACCAATCCAATTACCATGTTTCATCCTTTTTTTCGTATTTGGTATAGAATTATAGCATTTTTTTCATTTTTCGTAATTTTCTATATCGAAAAAGTGGGCGTGGTCATAGTCGGATTTCGTTCATTTTTATACCAAGATAAAGTGAGTTCAGATAAGTACGTGAACTAAGTTCAGTAAAGATATGTCGACTTTTGCTCAAGTTATCGTGTTAAGGGCCATGCGGAAGGTCAGACGGACGACTGTGTATAAAAACTGGGCGTGGCTTCAAGCGATTTCGCCCATTTTCACAGAAAACAGTTAACGTCGTAAAATCTATGCCCCTACCAAATTTCAAAAGGATTGGTAAATTTTTGTTCGACTTATGGCATTAAAAGTATTCTAGACATATTAAATGAAAAAGGGCGGAGCCACGCCCATTTTGAAATTTTCTTTTTTTTTTTGTATTTTGTTGCACCATTTCAATACTGGAGTTAAATGTTGACATAATTTACTTATATATTGTAAAGATATCAAGTTTTTTGTCAAAATTTTACTTAAAAAAATTTTTTTTTTTAAGTGGGCATGGTCCTTCTCCGATTTTGCTAATTTTTATTAAGCGTACATATAGTAATATGAGTAATGTTCCTGCCAAATTTCATCATGATATCTTCAACGACATCAACATAGTCCAGCGAATTAAAACGCAGCGGCTGCGCTGGCTAGGCCATGTTATGCGAATGAAAGATGATGCTCCGGCCAAGAAAGTGTTTCTATCGGAACTCGCCTATGGAAGCAGAGGTAGAGGGCGGCCCCCACTCCGTTGGAAGGACCAGGTGGAAAACCATTTAAACTCCCTTGGTGTGACCAATTGGCACCGGTTGGCGGAGCGAAGGAGCGACTGGCGCGCCTTGTTGGACGGCCATAACCGTTTAGACGGTTAAGCGCCAAATTACAGCTTTCAAAATTTTTAAATTACCTTCTTTTAAAAGTGGGCTTTGCCACGCCCATTGTCCAAAATTTTACTAGTTTTCTATTCTGCGTCATAAGTTCAACCCATCTACCAAGTTGCATCGCTTTATCTGTCTTTGGTAATGAATTATCGCGCTTTTTCGGTTTTTCGAAATTTTCGATATCGAAAAAGTGGGCGTGGATATAGTCCGATATCGTTCATTTTAAATAACGGTCTGAGATGAGTGCTCAGGAACCTACATACCAAATTTCATCAACATACCTCAAAATTTACTCAAGTTATCGTGTTAACGGACGGACGGACGGACGGGCATGGCTCAATCAAATTTTTTTTTTCGATCCTGATGATTTTGATATATGGAGGTCTATATCTATCTCGATTCCATTATACCTGTACAACCAACCGTTATCCAATCAAAGTTAATATACTCTGTGAGCTCTGCTCAACTGAGTATAAAAACGTATTTGTGTACTCGTCGCTCAAGTAAAACTTTTTAAAATACACAATATTGCCAATTATTTGCTAACAGCGACTAAAAAATTGGTTATCATTCATACGTTTTTCGAATAAAGTTTACCCTAATAATTTGCAAACCACAGTCACCGTTGGGTTCATATATGTTAATACAAGTATATGTCTATATGCAGGTGGATTTCTGCGCAAACAAACCATGTCCCGATGGTCATCATTGCATTGATCATGGAAATGAGTTTAGCTGTGAATGCCCAGGGGGAAACAATGGCCTAGATTGTAATCAAATGCCGCGAAAGGTATGTATTCTATGATTTATGCAAAAGAATTTGTTAACTTACTCGATACTAATTTGGCTTACACAACAATTTACATAACACACAGATATATAGAGCATAAAAAAGTGGTTCAGGTAGCTGTATTTAGAATACGAAAGGCTATTTATTTATTACATCGCATTATTAATACATTTTGTAATATTGTGCATATTATTATTTAGGTTCATTAGAAAACACAGGGTAATGGTGCATGCTGTACATCTTCTCAACACAAGTCCTTTAGTTATTTACGGGGGTCATTATCAGTTTTCATTTCGTAGAAATTTTTCATTTCATTTCAGTTATCAAGAAGTTTTATACTGTTTTCACACAGAAAATTATTGATTTTCTTCTAATGAAATCGTAAATTTTTTGCTTTCACACAGAAGTAACTGCTCCATTAGTATGAAGGATGAAATGTCAAGCGAATAAAATGACAATGCTATATGACAGACAATCAAGGCGGAACGATACAAGGTGGCAGCATGGTGACATACCTACATACAAAAATAAGAATTCCATGTACTTTGTGTTTGTAAATTCGATGGACAAATGTCAAAATCGTACTGCGCCGGAAGTTGATGCATCAAATCAAATAAAAAAAGATTATAATCAGCTGTTCGATGCGGCCACCTTTTATCGTTCCGCCATGCAGACAATGACATTTACTTTGGCAAATGGAATTTTTAAGCACTGAACACACCAAAAACTAAGAAACTGAACGCTCCCATCAGAGTTGCATTGTGCATTTGACTTCATTAGGAATTCGATTAGCTACTAATGAAATAATTATAGATTCGAATTTTGCAGGGAAGATTGAGCTCAATAAGCGTCTTAATGTAGAAAACTGCCTTTATTATTCAATAAGCCGTCTGTGTGAAAACAGTATTATAATAATTGACGTACTGTCAACGAAACGAATCCTAATGATTAACTGGCGATTAGCGGTTATTTAGGCCGTTTCATCACAACTCACGCCAGCTAGCCCAGTTTCGCGATATATGACGCCATTTGAAGGTATCATAGAATTAATAATCTTTCTTCCATCTACATCTCCCAAATCAGTGGTGGTCCTCCTTTCTATGTCCCAAAATACGGTAGTCGGTAGAAATACTTTTTTGGTCGTAGCGTCTGTGATGACCTTGCTATCGCTCACAGAAACAGGATCCCTCAAACTTTGTGTGGCCTGATGCCGATAGCTTTCGAAAGGTTTCCTTGTAATCCTCCCTTCAATTCCAATAAAATGGAGCTTTTCTTATATACTAAACTACAAAAAATCACCACTAAACCTAGTGGAACTAAACGATGTGCGACCTGATCCGGCATCTAAGGCCAAACAAATCGGATATTCCATTACATGCATGTAACATGGCCATTGGTTAAAAACATTTTAACCTCAAATCTAGTCTGATAATTAGCAGTGATATCAGCCCTGCCTTAAATATAGTCGTCCAGTACGTGTACTAAAACCATAGAACATTCTAGCGTTTTAAACAAATAGTTTTTCTCGGACTCCTCCTCAAAGCAATGTCCCATGTGCTTCTCAAATGTTGGGAATAACAATTTTATGACAAGCATTCCCAGCAGGGATGATTAGGGTGGAGTTGAATCGATGCTTTACAGCTAAAGGCAGCATTTCCATTTACAACAAACGGTTCTAAATTAAGTTTGGGGGGTTACTAAAATAAATGAGACCTTGAATTACCTCTCAGACTACCTGATCATTGGCAGACCTTAACCTTGAATACGCTACCCAGGCAGAAGTACCAGCTATCGTAGGATCCTTGGTTTGAATCGAAAGGCACGACAAAGCAGTTTATTCCTAACAAAGAATGCTTAAGGGCTAATGCTTAAAAAGTACATATACTATTAGTCCAATAAAAGACGGCTATAAGCCCCTGGTTAATGAACATTTAAGCAAATCTGATCAACCAAAACAATAACCCTATCATAGTTTTACCAGAATTTGTTTGACGAACAAACAGAAAACCCCCAACTTAGTACTTGTCTTTTAAATAAACCACGTCCTCTTGGAAATTTCTAGAAGCTGTAATAGATGTCTCGATATCTTACAACTCCGTCGCTCTTTGTCTTCGCGCCCTGAGGATATGAACACAACACGTGCTCAACTTTTTTCCCGCAGCCCTCACTTGCTGAATCTGCTGCGTTAACGCCCTAAGTAAGAATAAAATGTCCACACTTATAGGTGTACTTACTGGGCACTGTAGTGCCAGACAGCGCCTTCTGGGATCTCGCTTTCTGGTTTGCTATAAATCAATAAGTATCTCCCTAACCTTTCAATCAACTCGCAAAATCGGACACTGTAACTGAGCAAATAATTCTCGGTGGCCTTACTTACAACGTGTACATGGCAAATGTCGACCATATTTGACATCCCATTCAATCTCTTGCCGGCCGCTTGTATGCTAAGCGTCCCCAGTATGGTCGCCAAGCCTAAAAACACGCTGGAGAAAACTGGCAGGCCTGTGAAAACACTGATCTCAGAACTGCAGCGGAATTTTTTTTTATGCCTCCAGAACATCATCTGCACAATGAGAGTACTTTCCGTAAAAAAACCCCACCTCCAGGAACATAGAAAGTCAACTCCATAAACCGTACGAATAATAAGAGCATAAAAAGGCACTCAGGAAAATTTACAAAAAGGCATCTTTCTACTATTGCAGGGATTACCAGGAGAGCCTCCGATCTTAAAACCAAATAACCT
Source organism: Eurosta solidaginis (assembly GCF_040869045.1). Classification (NCBI taxonomy): domain Eukaryota; kingdom Metazoa; phylum Arthropoda; class Insecta; order Diptera; family Tephritidae; genus Eurosta; species Eurosta solidaginis. Next base: position 267,274,930 of record NC_090320.1, read on the forward strand.
TAACTCGGAGTTGAAGAAAACAACCTCTCCAGGGAGACGCGCGTCACTCCAGCTCAACTGCAAGGCGCTATAAGCTCCGAATAGATTTTAGACCGAGCTTATCTTCCAATTCGCGTCGTTCTTCTTTTAATTTTTCAGAAAAAAATTGGCGGAGTGGGACCTAATTGCTTTACTCTTAACGGCAACGGCAAGGCAGATGAATTTTAGCTTAGAAAATTTTTATGTCAGAAAGACACTCGGGGTGCTTTCCCAATCACTGCCGAAGTGCAACCCCCTTGGAAACACTTTTTTAAAAGGTAAATTCTTGTTCCAAAATTTTTTATATTTCTTTGGCTGGGGCGTGAAACCTGGGTCTTCGGTTGGTATACGGAGCATGCTACCATCGCGCCACGGCGGCCACCAACAACAGTTTAACCTCTTATTTCTCCAGAATCAACTCCCCTCTTGTAACGTTTCCCAAATGAAACCAACGATTTTCTCAATTGTAATTTGGAACTTATCAGTCTGGTCCAAACCTGCTGAAACTTCAAGTTTCCTAAGACTGCTGTTAGAGGATTTATAGGGCGAAGCATTGCTACAACAACAACTGTATCACGCTTTCTGGATAGTCTTTATCAGATCCTCAAAACGGTTTGAAGGTGAAGGTTAGTGGCCACTTGAGCCCAGCCTAACTTGTTCAATGAAATAATTTTCAGACTGAGCTAAATCCATTAAATACAAAATTAAAACTTTCTTTTATGGGTTTCTATATGCAGCCAGAAACAGATCAGAACAAAACACAATTACCAATCAAAAATTTCTTTTTTAGGGCTTCATTCTCTATTACGAAACGAACGTTCGTTTCGCCTCAGAGAAGAATCGCTAGTGTATTTGCACTATGTTAAACGATGGCAACATATCTTTTGCCAATTGATTTCGCCTTCTTGTTTGACATAAAGTTAGAAACGTAAAGGCCGAACGAAAATAATCGCGAATACCATTGCTAGACGAAATCGTTTAGAGACGAATCGTTCGTCTGAGTTATCGTTCGCAATACAGAATGAAGCCCTTAGTTTTGCTGTGTTCTTCTTGTTTTCATCGTTGCCATTCTTTTGCTCTACAATATGCTGATATCTGTAGCCGATTAGTGGAGTATTGAGATTTGCAAACATGCTAACATACATACATACATACTTTCATCACAATCTGAGTCAGTATATATGTATGTATGTAACTATGTCCATTAGGCCGGGTCGATTTGTGGGGAGGCAAAAAAATCGCCCATTGCTCTGTGCAAACCATATTCTAGGGATCAAAATAAGAAACTTTGCCGAAGGAACCTTACCTCTAAAGCGAATTCTGATGTCCCCCAATTTGGGTCGAACTTTTGGATAGGGGCAAATTTTGAAAAATCCCACTTTCACCCATTTAGAGTGCTCCAATCGAGTCCAAATGTATGACCGACCCCCACTAACTTTGGAGGGCCAACCCACCGATGCCAGTGGCACACCCCCTGGAAGCCCCCTGGGGGTTCACCATACAAACATTTCAAATTATTTTATTGCAAATTTTTTTATTTGTTTATACGTAATAATAAAATGTTACGTATACGCAGTGGTGTACCTCTTTTCAGTTGGTATGGAAATGTTTGTGCTGATTTTTTCGTGTAAAGTGCAAAACCGGCGATTTTTTGAAATGTTTGTATGATGAACCCCAGGGGGGTTCCAGGGGGTGTGCCACTGGAATCGGTGGGTCGGGCCTCCAAAGTTAGTGGGGGTCGGTCATACATTTGGACTCGATTGGAGCACTCTAATTGGGTCAAAGTGGGATTTTTCAAAATTTGCCCCTACCCAAAAGTTCAACTCAAATTGGGGGACATCAGAATTCGTTTTAGAGGTATGTTTCCTTCGGCAAAGTTTCTTATTTTGATTCCTAGAATACGATTTTCATAGAGCAATGAGCGATTTTTAAATCGACCCGCCCCAATGTCCATATATATAGCAACGCTCACGTATTAGTTTTGCACAGAATTTCAAATGTTTGCTCTTTTTCTTTTAGAGGAAATAGAGCAGAACGAACCAAAGCTTTTGAAATCAATTTGCGGCAAAGCGATTTTTTTTTTTCGTTTTAGATTTGTTTGCTTTGACATAGATTAAAGTCAAAGAAAATTCCATTTTTTTAACACGATAGCAGCAGAAAACTAAAGTTCACTAAAACGTTTGCAATAATCTCACTCAAAAGCTTTTGCTAATATTTGATCCCTTTAGTGAAAAGTATTAATAGGCTCTGTAGTTTTTATTTTTAGTGTATTGTGTTGACTGTAAATCATTATAAGGCTTACTAAAAAAGTAGGCAATGTCTACTTTGTGCAGTTGCAGGATACAAATAACGAAGTTCCAAAAAACGAGCTTATAATTAGAATTCTAGGTATGCATTATAGTTTTCGACTTACATGGAATAAAGAGAAGAAAATATATCAAATTAAAAAAATTTTTTTTAAATCAACGGCTAAGGTTAAACTGGCCGGTCAATAAAGACCACACATAGACTGAATGTGTCCACAGTGTTACCAAAATTTGTTTGACGACGAAACGGGAAAACCCCAATTAGGTACCAGGACTTATGTTAAAGGATAACTCTGTACTCATAGAAAATACTTAAAGCTTTCTAGGACCTAGCTTAATTGTTGCATCGTGATCTGGAAACTCTGCCGCCCCAAGTAACGGTAGCCTTATCTCCGCAAGACACGGCTTGTTGTGTTTTCAATATTCATACGTTCAAACTAAGGTTGAGAAACAAAACAAATAAACTAGATCGTAAATTGTATGAGCATTTCATATAAAATCGTAAGTTTCCGCCGATTTTCGAGTTGCTCTCATATTTAAATTTCAATGGCAATATATTTTAAATATATCACGCCTCAACGCACCGAAGAAAAAAATTTTAAATTACCCTCAGCCCAAGAAAAAAAATTGTTTAGGAAAAACGTTGCGTGAATAAAAAAAATATTTTACAAAAACCCTATTTTCCTTTGTTTTTTGAATTATCTTTTCTTTTCTTATATCAATTTTTTTGCCAATTTTTGTTTCTGGTACGATATTAAAAAAAATTGCATGAAGCTTGGGTTAGTGTTTATATGATTTAAATTTTTTTTCTTTTATAAATTTTTTTTTTTTTTATTAATTTCTTTTCAATTTTTTTTTTTTGCTGATACTTGTTTTAAACTCAAAAAATTTATAATTTATAATTTTCAAAATTTAAAAAAAAAAAATTTATCAAATTAGCACCAACCCTAGTTTCCTAAGCAACAAGTTTTCCATTCATGCTTTGAATGGCTGAAAAAATTCAGAATTTTCTTCTCTGGAAATAGACTAAAACCTGTAGCCGGAAAACATAAATTTAACGTAATGCAAGCTAATGAAATAAATTTCCATATATAAATAACATTTCATATATCCACCACATCAAATTTTCTACTTTCTTTGTAGGATATGCGAAAATCAAAATTACAAAACTAAACTTCATACGTATACCGTAAATAAATTTAATTTTTACACTATATTTTTTTTTCTCGAATAAAAATTTTTTTCATAAATTTTGTTTAATAAACCTTGAAAGAAGTACTTCCAAATGTAGTTTTTGGTATTTTAAAATATTATTATTTTTGCAGAAATTTCACCTGACTAAATGTAGTCACAAATCCAATGATTTTATGCTGTCCCGTACAAAGGCATGCTTATTTTGGGTTTTTCACACACATAAACAAATATTTCCACGGCCGCCATGGTGTGGTGGTAGCGTGCTCCATCCTACAGCGCATTTCAGGTGCAGAGTGCAGCTTTTGACTACTTGAGTATCACACAGAGTCTGTATGTTTTCTCATTTATTTAGAGTAATATGGTATTAGCAGCATCGGAAATTAGACATTTTGTCTTAGTGGTCTTTATAATAATAAAAAGAAATCCTCTTAATATTTGCGTTCCATTTATTTAAAATGTAGAGAGCGTTTTTCGTATCGATTAACTTAAGAATATGGAGGCTTCGAAGAGTTGGCTTTTACACCTACTTGAGTGAAATAACAGATGAAATAAAAAAGCGCCAGCAGGTCCTCAGTGATATCCACAAAGAGGCGTTGGACCTCGATGCCAGGAATTGCCCGGCGAATCCAGTTCTTAAGGAAAAATAGCCACAACTCGCAGTAGAGGAACGCACTGTCCCTGGGGAAACGCGTGTCACTCTAGCTCAATTCCGATCTGGGTAGTGTAACAGGATAAACTCTTACCTATCCAGAATCAACCCCGACATACGAAATGTATGTCCTGCTTGCAATGTGTCCCCACATGACGCCAACCTTGTCTTCCATTGTAATCTCTAACATCCCTGTGATTATGGTCCACCCCTGTTGAAACTGCAAGTTTCCTTGGACTCCCGTTAGAGGATATAGATGACAATTTGAGATCGGTCGCGCTTATTGGATGGGGCGAAACACTGCTACAACAACAACAAAGAAATAATACAAAATAGGTTAGTTCCAAAAAAAAAATTACAAAGCGAATTACCTTTGGTTTGTGCGCATATCAATAAAAATACTTCCGCAATAGTTAAAGTGAATTATTAGTCTGTGTCTGCCAAGTAAATTTCTGTGGGTATTAGACACTCAACTTTTTCAATTATTCCCATAGTTTACTCGACTTGAAATAAATTTTGAAAGTGAAAAAGTTAGAAAAAGAAATTTTCTTCAATATTTTCCCTTCTATCAAATTATGTTCTATTTCTGTTCTTTCTTCTTATAAAACACATACGCTATGATCACAATAATAGCTGAATTCATAAATATTTATTAGCATAGTAATGAGAACTGTACCCGTATCGGTTCTTAAGAACCGCGATCCAAATAAATATTTTATATCCAAATAGCTTTAAAATGGTGAATCAAATTAGATCAAGTAAGGAAGGTTAAGTTCGGGTGTAACCGAACATCACATACTCAGTTGAGAGCTATGGTGACAGCATAAGGGAAAATAACCATGTAGGAAAATGAACCGAGGGAAACTCTGGAATGTACTTGTATGATATGTGTATCAAATGAAAGGCATTAAAGAGTATTTTATGAGGGAGTGGGCCATAGTTCTATAGGTGGACGCCATTTAGGGATCTAGCCATAAAGCTGGATCAGGGTTGACTCTAGAATGCGTTTGTACGATATGGGCATCAAACGAATGGTGTTAATGAGTATTTTAAAAGGGAGTGGGCCTTAGTTCTATAGGTGGACGCCGTTTCGAAATAGCGCCATAAAGGTGTACCAGGGGTGACTCTAGAATGTGTTTGTACGATATGGGTATCAAATTAAAGGTATTAATGAGGGTTTTAAAAGGGAGTGGTGGTTGTTGTATAGGTGGTCGCCTTTTCGAGATATCGCCATAAAGGTGGACCAGGGGTGACTCTAAAATGCGTTTGTACGATATGGGTATCAAATGAAAGGTGTTAATGAGTATTTTAAAAGGGAGTAATCCTTAGTTCCATAGGTGGACGCCGTTTCGAGATATCGCCATAAAGGTGGATCAGGGGTGACTCTAGAATTTGTTTGTACAATATGGGTATCAAAAGAAAGGTGTTAATGAGCATTTTAAAAGGGAGTAATCCTTAGTTCCATAGGTGGACGCCGTTTCGAGATATCGCCATAAAGGTGGTCCAGGGGTGACCCTAGAATTTGTTTGCACAATATGGGCATCAAACGAAAGGTGTTAATGAGCATTTTAAAAGGGAGAGAGCGTTAGTTCTATAAGTGGACACCGTTTCGAAATATCACCATAAAGGTGGACCAGGGGTGACTCTAGAATGTGTTTGTACGATATGGGTATCAAATGAAAGGTGTTAATGAGTATTTTAAAAGGCAGTAATCCTTAGTTCCATAGGTGGACGCCGTTTCGAGATATCGCCATAAAGGTGGGCTAGGGGTAACTCTAGAATTTGTTTGTGCAATATGGGTATCAAACGAAAGGTGTTAATGAGCATTTTAAAAGGGAGAGGCCCTTAGTTCTATAGGTGGACGCCTTTTCCAGATATCGGAATAAAGGTGGACCAGGGGTGGCTCTAGACTTTGTTTGCACGATATGGGTATCAAATGAAAGGTGTTAATGCGTATTTTTAAAAGGGAGTGGGCCTTAGTTCTATAAGTGTTCGCCTTTTCGAGATATCGCCATAAAGGTTGACCAGGGGTGACTTTAGAATATGTTTGTACGATATAGGTATCAAATGAAAGGCGTTAATGAGTATTTTAAAAGGGCGTGGGTCTTAGTTCTATAGGTGGACGCCTTTTCCAGATATCGACCAAAATGTGGACCAGGGTGACCCAGAACATCATCTGTTGGGTACCGCTAATTTATTTATATATGTAATAGCTGCCAAGATTTTAAGGGTTTTTTATTTCGCCCTGAAGAACTTTTTCATTTTCTTCTACTTAATATGGTAGGTGTCACAACCATTTTATAAAGTTTTTTCTAAAGTTATATTTCGCGTCAATAAAACAATCCAATTACCTTACCATGTTTCATCCCTTTTTTTCGTATTTGGTATAGAATTATAGCATTTTTTTCATTTTTCGTAATTTTCGATATCGAAAAAGTGGGCGTGGTCATAGTCGGATTTCGTTCATTTTTCATACCAAGATAAAGTGAGTTCAAGTAAGCACGTGAACTAAGTTCATTAAAGATATGTCGATTTTTGCTCAAGTTATCGGGTTAACGGCCATGCGGAAGGACAGACGGACGACTGTGTATAAAAACTGGGCGTGGCATCAACCGATTTCGCCCATTTTCACAGAAAACAGTTAACGTCATAAAATCTATGCCCCTACCAAATTTCAAAAGAATTGGTTAATTTTTGTTCGACTTATGGCGTTAAAAGTATCCTAGACAAATTAAATGAAAAAGGGCGGAGCCACGCCCATTTTGAAATTTTCTTTTATTTTTGTATTTTGTTGCACCATATCATTACTGGAGTTGAATGTTGACATAATTTACTTATATACTGTAAAGATATTAAATTTTTTGTTAAAATTTTACTTAAAAAAAAATTTTTTTTTAAAGTGGGCGTAGTCCTTCTCCGATTTTGGTAATTTTTATTAAGCGTACATATAGTATAGCAGTAACGTTCCTGCCAAATTTCATAAAGATATCTTCAACGACTGCCAAATTACAGCTTGCAAAAGTTTTAAATTACCTTATTTTAAAAGTGGGCGGTGCCACGCCCATTGTCCAAAACTTTACTAATTTTCTATTCTGCGTCATAAGTTCAACTCATCTACCAAATTTCGTCGCTGTATCGGTCTTTTGTAATGAATTATCGCACTTTTTCGGTTTTTCGAAATTTTCGATATCGAAAAAGTGGGCGTGGTTATAGTCCGATATCGTTCATTTTAAATAGCCATCTGAGATGAGTGCTCAGGAACCTACATACCAAATTTCATCAAGATACCTCAAAATTTACTCAAGTTATCGTGTTAACGGACGGACGGACGGACGGACATGGCTCAATCAAATTTTTTTTCGATCCTGATTATTTTGATATATGGAAGTCTATATCTATCTCGATTCCTTTATATATGTACAACCAACCGTTATCCAATCAAACTTAATATACTCTGTGAGCTCTGCTCAACTGAGTATAAAAATATTTGAGCTAGGAAAAATACGCACATATTAGATCCCCAATTTATAATTATTTGCAAAAAAAAGACATAGCTTGACAGTTTCGTATTTAGCTTTTGAGTGAAAATGGTTTTCTAACATTCGTATCACATGATACGAGCCCTGTTTTCGAACATTTAAAATAATTGATGAGCCTGTCGAATATGTATCCATTTGAGTTTTTTTATATCTTTGCGTATACCAAAATTTATTCAAATTGTAAAACTTTTACTTTGTCTGACTAAAATTGATTGCTCTACAGAAGCGCGTGCTCGAAAAAAATTCAGAAAACTAAATAAAATGTTTAATAATTTGAGAAAAATTTAAAGAATGTGACAGGCGACAGCTGTTTCGATTATACCTTGTAAATCTCTTCAAAACCTTTTCTCCTGGGAGTGGGATTTGAACCCGCACTCCTACGATAGTTGAAAGCAACACAAATGCATTCAGCACGTCATGCCTTAGTTGTTGTCGATTTTTTCCCAATTGGTTTCTCTGCATATTTAATCTTTTACACACTGCATACTTCGTATGAAACAGCTGTCGCCTTGTCCGTCCTGATGTCACGTTGTTTAAATGTTTCCCAAATTATTAAATAAATTATAAAATTGTTTCAAATAAATGTTTTCATACATTTAAAGCAACATGGGCAATCCCCGATTAACTCATGTAAATAAAATGGTTTGTTGAAGATTTTCTCTAATTTTCGAAAACGTTTCTGAAATTGGTTTGCCTAGTTTCGGTAACAAAATTCATAGAATTGTTTTCCTAAATCATCGAAAATAAAAATAGGTCATGTTACTCAATTTCACTTCTTCATGAGCTAGCTTATCGGGAGCTGAGTATTGAACTCGAAATCTCCAACATTCATACTTTATACTAGTGTAAAAGCAAATACTTTTTTATCCACTCAGCTTATTCGGCATTTAGGTACATACTTATTCTGTATGCTTTTTATACTCAGTTGAGCAGAGCTCACATAGTATATTAAGTTTGATTGGATAACGGTTGGTTGTACATATATAAAGGAATCGAGATAGATATAGACTTCCATATATCAAAATAATCAGGATTGAAAAAAAATTTGATTGAGCCATGTCCGTCCGTCCCTTAACACGATAACTTGTGTAAATTTTGAGGTATCTTGATGAAATTTGGTGCGTAGGTTCCTGAGCACTCATCTCAGATCGCTATTTAAAATGAACGATATCGGACTATAACCACGCCCACTTTTTCGATATCGAAAATTTCGAAAAACCGAAAAAGTGCGATAATTCATTACAAATAACAGCTAAAGCGACGAAACTTGGTAGGTGAGTTGAACTTATGACGCAGAATAGAAAATTAGTAAAATTTTGGACAACGGGCGTGGCACCGCCCATTTTTAAAAGAAGGTAATTTAAAAATTTTGCAAGCTGTAATTTGGCAGTCGTTGAAGATATCATGATGAAATTTGGCAGAAACGTTACTCCTATTACTATATGTATGATTGATAAAAATTAGCAAAATCGGAGAAGGACCACGCCCACTTTTAAAAAAAAAATTTTTAAGTAAAATTTTAACAAAAAATTTAATATCTTTACAGTATATAAGTAAATTATGTCAACATTCAACTCCAGTAATGATATGGTGCAACAAAATACAAAAATAACAGAAATTTTCAAAATGGGCGTGGCTCCGCCCTTTTTCATTTAATTTGTCTACGATACTTTTAACGCCATAAGTCGAACAAAAATTAACCAATCCTTTTAAAATTTGGTAAGGGCATAGATTTTATGACGTTAACTGTTTTCTGTGAAAATGGGCGAAATCGGTTGACGCCACGCCCAGTTTTTATACACAGTCGCCCGTCTGTCTTTCCGCATGGCCGTTAACACGATAACTTGAGCAAAAATCGACATATCTTTAATGAACTTAGTTCACGTGCTTACTTGAACTCACTTTATCTTGGTATGAAAAATGAACGAAATCCGACTATGACCACGCCCACTTTTTCGAAATCGAAAATTACGAAAAATGAAAAAAATGCCATAATTCTATACCAAATATGAAAAAAAGGGATGAAACATGGTAAGGTAATTGGATTGTTTTATTGACGCGAAATATAACTTTAGAAAAAACTTTATAAAATGGTTGTGACACCTACCATATTAAGTAGAAGAAAATGAAAAAGTTCTGCATGGCGAAATAAAAAACCCTTAAAATCTTGGCAGGTATAACATATATAAATAAATTAACCAATGGCAGGTATTACATATATAAATAAATTAGCGGTATCCAACAGATGATGTTCTGGGTCACCCTGGTCCACATTTTGGTCGATATCTGGAAAATGCCTTCACACCACTCCCTTTTAAAACTCTCATTAATACCTTTAATTTGATACCCATATCGTACAAACTCCTTCTAGAGCCACCCCTGGTCCACCTTTATGACGATACCTCGAAAAGGCGTCCACCTATAGAACTGAGGCCCACTGCCTTTTAAAATACTCATTAACACCGTTCGTTTGATGCCCATATTGTACAAACAAATTCTAGCGTCACCCCTGGTCGACCTTTGTGGCGATATCTAGAAACGGCGTCCACCTATGGAACTAAGGATTAATCCCTTTTAAAATACTCATTAACAACTTTCATTTGATACCCATATCGTACAAACGCATTCTAGATTCAACCCTGATCCACTTTTATGGCTATATCCCTAAATGGCGTCCACCTATAGAACTATGGCCCACTCCCTCATAAAGTACTCTTTAATGCCTTTCATTTGATACACATTCCAGGGTTTCCCTCGGTTCATTTTCCTACATGGTTATTTTCCCTTATGTTGTCACCATAGCTCTCAACTGAGTATGTAATGTTCGGTTACACCCGAACTTAACCTTCCTTACTTGTTAAATATAATTGTGTAGAATAATTATAGGCGCGCTCCAAAAGCTCAGTTAATTTGGGTTTATAGCATTGCTTTTTATTAACAGTAATTCCGTTGTTCACTATTATATCAATTTAATTATAGCATTTTCAGGTCAAATGAAACTTTTTTCATTTCAAATGAAACTCTTTTCAAGTCAAATGAAACTTTTTTCATTTTAAATGAAACTTTTTTCAAGTCAATGAAACTTCTTTCAAGTCAAATGAAACCATGTAATGCTATACTAAGTTAATATATATATATCAAAAGAAGTGTACATTTTGATTGTCACTCCATAACTCGAGAACGGATAGAAAGATTGCCATGAAATTTTTAGGAAAGATACAGGCAGGAGAGGGGATGGTTAGTTGATTTTGAAATCCCAAATCGGTTTAGACATTCTTGAGTTATAATTTTTTTTTAGAAAAAATTCAATAGGTATATAAAATTCTTCTGTCACGGTGTTAGAGGCTTAACTTCTCTGAAACGGCTGAACCGATTCTCATCAAATTTTGTGAGCATATTGGGTAGGTCTGAGAATCGGCCAACGTCTACCTTTTTTCGCTATGAACATAGGGTCTTGAGATCAAAACGTGGTCCCGGGTACCCCTAGAATATGTTCATACATTATGGATATCAAATGAAAGCTGTTGATGAGTGATATAGCACAGAATAATTTTCATACACCTGGGTGCCTAGGGTCTCGAGATATAGGCCAAAACATGGACCCGGGTACCCCTAGAATGTGTTTATACAATATGGATATCAAATGAAAGCTGTTGATGAGTGCTACAATACAGGATAATTTTCATACAACTGGGAGGCTAGGGTCTCGAGACATAGCCCAAAACGTGGACGTGGGTATCCATAGAATGTGTTTATACAATATGGATATCAAATAAAAACTGTTGATGAGTGCTATAGTACAGGACAATTTTCGTACAATTGGGAGGCTAGGGTCTCGAGATATAGCATAAAACGTGGACGTGGGTATCCCTAGAATGTGTTTATACAATATGGATATCAAATAAAAACTGTTGATGAGTGCTATAGTACAGGACAATTTTCATACAATTGGGAGGCTAGGGTCTCGAGATACAGCATAAAACGTGGACCCGGATACACCTGGTTTGTGTTTTTATATTATGGGTATCAAATTGATGCTGTTGATGTGCGCTATAATACAGAGTAAGTTTTATACCGCTGAGTGACTAGGGTCTCGAGATATAGGCCAAAACATGGACCCGGATACACCTAGAATGTGTTTTTATATTATGGGTATCAAATTGATGCTGTTGATGTGCGCTATAATACAGAGTAAGTTTTACACCGCTGGGTGACTAGGGTCTCGAGATATAGGCCAAAACATAGACCCGGATACCCCTAGAATATGTGTGTATTATGGATATCAAATCAAAGCTGGTGCTGAGAGGTCTAAAGTTCATTGTGATATTCGATTCAGTCGCATCAACCTGGCAAAGCTGATAAATATGCATGCGAAGCCGAAATAAAGGCAAGAATTAATAACACCCACATACCTATTTATATACGTCCTATTCGATTTGCCTGAAATTTCGTATATAAATTTGCCTATATTAATATTTACGATGCTTTTTTCCGGGAAGTATACCAGAGACGGACTGGGACTGGGATTAGGACTAGGACTGGGACTGAGACTGCGACTCGGAGTGGGACTGGAACAAAATACATATCACCCTCTGGGACTGGCAATAAGAGATGAAGAAGAAGGAGAAAAACTTGAGAGAAGAGAAAAGAGAGAAGGAGACTGAGAAACAGAAAGAGATAGAATGAGACGAAGATGGAGATGAAACGAAAAAGACAGAGGGAGGAGTGAATAAAAAGATTAGGAAAAAGTGTAGAGGGGTAGGGCAGAGTTAGGCGGAGAAAGCTTATTAAAACATATGAAGATAGGCCAAATGTAGGGCAGAACAACGTCTGCCTGGTCTGCTAATTTTCAATATATTTATATAGTACTTTATAACGCTATTTATCAAAATTTTATTTAAGACGACAACTATTTCCAATTAACCACATTGAAGGCAAAATTTTTTCCCCAATTTTCTTTGTGATAACCTTGCCTTTTGATCATTTCAATTGTTTAATAAATATAGTAGCAGGGTTAAACGGTAGGCAATTTATATACTACAGTTTAACCTGTGGCCATTATTGTGCAGTCATCGGCGTAGGAAACGATAGTAACACCTTCTGGTGGCGAAAGGAGTTTCGATATGTAGAAGTTAAACAAAAGTGGGGATAGGACACTACCCTGTGGCACACCTTGTTTAATTCTTCTTGGTGTTGATGTTTGGTTTCTGAATTGCACCGGTTCCTGCTGACCTCCCAGATAATTTGCGGTCCACCTTTTTTTCTAGCTCTATTCCCCCGTTGTGCTTTTAATTGTCACTTTGAACATTGAAATATCCTACGAAATTACCCCCCTCCTTAGGGCCCGTAACGTGTTTTACGATCACGCATCGAAAACCGTTTTCACTCAAACGATGGTTAGGAAACAGTCTAACTTTTTTTTAAATGACAATCAATTATGGATATTAATAACACGCATTGTCACCATCTGACAAATGTTATTACTCCGATTCACCATCTTAGAGCCACTGCGATTTCAAAAATAATTTTCCATCACGAATCGTAACATACGATACAGACTCAGACCTTTCTAACACGTTCTTAACTGGTTCAGTCGTAGGTGGTTCTGAAAGAGTCGCTGCCTTTTGAGTAACTAACTGAAATTCATACATTACGTGCTGTTGATACATGAAAGCCTACCAACTGTCCCGCCTTGCATCCGGTAAGCACCAGTTCGAAGGTATACATTAAATCTTTTGTGCGGAATTGGTCCTTTGCGTGACTATCTGCGTGATTGTGCTTAGATAATTATAGTTTTTAGATTATGGAGGGAACACTTCTCTGTTCTCCTAAATGGAGGCAGCAATTCAACGCGCAGAGATGAAGAACCCGATCCCGCAATCGATGATGATGGAATATATGTCCCCCGCCCGATTATGACGAAGTTAGAATAACAATAACCAGATTGAAAAACAACAAGGCCGTGGGCGCTGATGGATTGCCTACGGAGCTATTCAAGTTCGGCGGCGAGGAGTTGGTAAGGCGCATGCAACAGCTTCTTAGCAAAATATGGGCGGACGAAAGCATGCCCGACGGTTGGAATCTAAGTGTTCTTTGCCCAGTCCACAAGAAGGGGGATACTGCAAAATGCACCAGCTATCGTGGAATCAGCCTTCTTAATATCGCATATAAGGTCTTTTCAAGTGTATTGTGCAAAAGATTGAAGCCCACCGTGAACCGGCTGATTGGACCTTATCAGTGCGGCTTCAGACCTGGTAAATCTACCATCGACAAGATTTTCACAATGCGCCAAATCTTGAAAAAAACCCGTGAAAAAAGATTCGACACACATCACCTATTCCACATCCGCCTTCGATAGCACGAAAAGGAGCTGCCTATATGCCGCTATGTCTGAATTTGATTTCCCCGCAAAACTTTTACGGCTGTGCAAAATGACGTTGAGCAACACCATCAGCTCAGTCAGAATTGGGAAGGACCTCTCCGAGCCGTTCGTAACTAAACGAGGTTTCAGACAGGGTGACCCCCTATCGTGCGATTTCTTTAATTTGATGCTGAAGAAAATTATACTAGCTGCAGAACTTAACCGCACTGGAACAATATACTATAAAAGCGTGCAATTACTGGCATATGCTGATGACATTGATATCATCGGCCTAAACACCCGCGCTGTTAGCTCTGCTTACTCCAAACTGGAAAAAGAAGCTGTAATGATGGGTTTGATGCTGAATGAGGACAAAACGAAGTACCTGCTGTCATCGAGCAAAGAGGCAGCGCATATGCGCCTTGGCAACCACGCTACTGTTGGCAGCCATAATTTCTAAATAGGAAAAGACTTCGTTAATTTGGGAACCAGCAACAACACTAGCAACAACATCAGCACTGAAATCCAGCGAAGAATCAATCTTGCCAATAAATGCTACTTTGGACTAGGTAGACAATTGAAAAGTAAAGTCCTCTCTTGGCGAACGAAAATCATACTCTACAAGTCACTTATCGTACCCGTCCTGCTATATGGGGCAGAAGCAGCAGATGAAGCGGCTTTGGGAGTGTTCGAGAGAAAAGTTCTTCGAAAGATTTATGGACCTCTACGCGTTGGCGATGGCGAGTACCGATGAAGATTTTATGATGAGCTGTACGAGCTATACGCAGACATCAACATAGTGCAGCGAACTAAAACGCAGCGGCTGCGCTGGAAAAATTATGCTCGGTCCAGGAAAGTGTTTCTATCGGAACCCGCCTCTGGAAGCAGAGGTAGAGGGCGACCCCCACTCCGTTGGAAGGACCAGGTGGAAACGATTTAAACTCCCTTGGTTTGACCAATTGGCGCCGGTTGGCGGAGCGAAGGAGCGACTGGCGCGCCTTGTTGGACGGCCATAACCGTTTAGACGGTTAAGCGCCAATTAAGTATGTAAGTAAGTAAGTGACTGTCTGCCATTTTCGTGGCAGGAAAACTACAAAATATAAGAAATAAAAATAAACCAAATATTAAACTAAAAAACTCCCAGCCTCATAATGTGTTTTTTTGACGATTTTATGTATAATTTAGAAATCACGTGTCTGTCCTCAGCCTCGCAATTATATACAAACTTACTTAATTCACTCCCTTGTACCTAAATTTGTTCCTGATTAGTATTAAACATCAATTATCACATAAATCCACAAAGGCATTTATCAGAGAAACCAAGAAAGAGAAAAACAAAAGCGCCCATTAATTCACCAAACTTTTGTTGGCCTGTAATGCGAGTAACGGCGCAAATTTATAATCATTTACGTCACCCTAACCTCATGATTCCAGCGTCCACTCAACTGACTATAATTTACGAACTTAAGTTTGTAATAAACCAACCATACATTCAAACTCACATTTACTTATACACTTTTTTGAGTACATGCATATTTTGCACTTTAGACAATTTACTGACATAATTAAATTTCATTTTTCACTTTTTTCCCGCCACCCAAAAATAAAAAATGCACATACTCGCCAACGCCATCGACCCATATTCACACAGCAATGCATTGAGAATCTCTGTAAAAATGGTGGCACGTGCTGGACAAGTGCCGCTTCCTTCTACTGTGCCTGTCGACCAGGCTACACTGGCAATATGTGTGAAGGTAAGTTAAGTTTGTGTTTGAATTTTACTAAGCATCTGCCAGTTTAACTAAGCATAATTTGAGAAATTACATTTAAGTGGCAGTACGTAGTTTATGAGATGTCGAAACGTTACATAAATTTTATGCAAATTTACTGTTGGTGTGATGGCATATATTTAGGCGCTTGGCAGGCCTTTTGGCAGCTGCTAGTATTCCCGAATTTATCTACTGCTGTCAGTGCATAATTTTTGCCATTTTGTCAAGTCGCTAAATTAATTATTTAAAGTTATAAAAAATATAGCAGCGTAAAATCACGTCGATGTACTACAGCTTAAGTAGTAGCCTGGATGTTCGCCTGAAAGTATGCATTTAACTGAATATATTTGAATGCTGAAACCTACTGCACATAATTAACCGAAATTTCGATATGCGGCTGTCAATCTTCTAAGCACCCGTACTGGTTGAGAGAGATTCTTCTTTTTTTTTGCTACAAAATTTTGTTTAATTACTACGAAAAGCAGCCGGGGCTGTAAAGTGTCGAAGATTATGTGTAGGTGTTGCAACCTTAGACTAACACAGTTGCTTCTATCATTAAAAAGAGAGGACTGTAGACTCATGATGGGTATTCTGACTGGACACTGCCTTCTGGCGTCACATGCCTTTAAATCAGGCTTGGTCAGTGATAGAAGATGTAGGAAATGCGGGTTGGAGGAGGAAACGATCGAGCACGTTCAGGCTAAGACTCCAGCTGTTAGGAGTGATACAGCTGTCAGATCTAGAAGCAGCAAGTGGTTTAAGTCCTAGGAAGCTTCTAGTATTTTCCAAGAGGACGGAGTTATTTTATAACATAGGTCCTGGTTCTTAATAGGGTTTTTCAGTTTGGTCGTTAAAACAAACTTCTGGTAACACTACGGACTCAATCAGTCTATGTGAGGTCTTCAGGGACCGGCCAGTTTAACCTAACCTAACCTATGAAAAGCAGCATAGCTATAATTTTTAGCGATGAAATTTTTTCTAGCTAAATATAGAGCCGATCGCTACGAAAGAGTGAAGTTTTTACTTCTTCAAATGTGTAAAATTCTTTCCGATTAAAAAAAATAAATAAATAACTGGTGCGATTTACCTCCGAGGAGAGTTAAGCCGAGCTTCCCTACCGATTTGCGCCATGCTCCTTTCTAATTTTTTTCCTTCAAATCGGGAAGTCAAACGGAATCGCCAATATGGTTTGTCTTTGACCTTTTCTTCCTGATCGTTTCCTAGATCAGAGGACTATTACACAGTCAATTTCGACTATCTTTTGCTCATGCTTAGATATTATCCTGCCTAGTTGGAACATAACCGCCTAGGAGACTCGTAGCAATTTACGTCAGTCTTGCCATTCTCGGTCACTTATTGTACTCATCATGCTATATGATGCAAGAGCATGGGTGCTGACAGTATCACACTATATGGCTCTGAAATAGCTAGAGCGAGAAGTTCTTCAAAAGATGCACGGAAAAGGATGCCTTCTACTTCACTGGAAGGAAGATGTGGGAAAGAATTTAAGTTTCCTAGGTGTTACCAATTCGTGCCAGCTAGCTAAGTGAGAATAGACTGGAGTGGAGAGCTGCCAACCTCCTAATACAGGGTGTTATTGTGTATTGGATCATTTGCAGCCACGAGATAATTTCCTTTGTATTCGAATTGAACCCTCCCTATACCAGGCCGCCTCGGGAAGTAACTATGGGCTTTCCAAAACAAGAAGCAGAAGTATCCCATTTAACATAAGACCGTTAAGCCCCCCCTTGTCGAACAGGTGTACGTATGAATAATATGAACTCAAAAACTTCAATGGAAGGATGAAAAGGAAAAATACGGATAAGAAGAAATCACTATAGTCGATCATTCTGACGAGGACAGCGATGATAGTGTGGAGTCAGTGCGCTCGGAAAAGAAGCGGCCTACCATCCCGGACAACTTACGTTAGGGCAAGAAGGAGATAGGGAGCTTACGAATTTACAAAAACAGATAGCATTAAGAATTATGCAGCGCTCGGATGCAGTGGTCGACCCAATCGACCGCGAAAGCGAATACTTAGCACAGGTCCGTGATGCAGTCTTAATCATTAATTTTGCATCTAGATCGAGGAAGAAGAATCCTCGGGTGGCAGGAGGTGGCAACTGAACCCAACAAAACTGTCGTAAGAGGCAGCAGAGGGAGGGAAAACGCCCCAGTCCCAAAACAAAGGGCAGGCTAGCCGAAGTGACAGGAACAACTAAACTATATCTTCGTAGCAGAACGAAGAGGGAAGTCTAAGTATTTAAAAGTCATGCACCTCCAAAATTGCAATGCAGGAAAAGGGGCAATTGTGGCATAAGGAGTAAAGATGAAAAGGTTAATATATTAAAGGAAGGTAAGAATCAGACTTCCGCTTACTTGGTGATACAAAAATGAGCTAACGCTGAGACTCCGGTTTTCACCGAGATGAAGATTAAAGAAGCTTCAGGGCAGTCTCTAAATGTGGCACTACCAATAGGCAGATGTAAATTGTATATGAGGAGTTGATAAGTCTCATAATCAAAATGATGCACAATATACCAAATAAAATCACTATCAGTCTTCAAAAGAACTTGATAGTACAATAGGGTTAAACTGTTTACCTGCACTAAAAGCGCGACTTTTAAAGGGCTGCAGAGAATTTGTTTAAACCTTCAAAGGTAAAAAGATGGAAGGTTTGTGGTGGGTGGTGGATAGAGAACAGATCCCTACTAGACGAAAGGCCAAGGTTTGGATACCACGTGGGGTGAAATCGGAGTACATGCTAAACAAGCTTCGGTTTGCTGCCAAAACTATCACATGTACAGAGTAGTAACTTTGTAAACCTTGACATGCCATGGCCGATCTACATATACAAAGCACAGGTGAAATGAGAGGCCACACGAATAGGCTTTATTAAGACAATGCTACTTCAAGCTCAACAAAAATTGAAGGATGATTTTTTTTACTAGTAACAGAAGGAAACATGATGTGCTATTTGAGATAATCTTCATTTCGCTGATTTACATAGAATGGTCTGTGGAGCAAAAGCGACTTCTCGCAAACTTCACAAAGCCCATATCTACGATGATCCTATATTCAAAGAACGCGTCTTAATCAGATATATAAGACTTTACTGGAAGGACAAACGCGCGGATAGGAACGAAAATCTTTAGTTTTCTTAATAGAACCAACCAAGCAACAAACCACTGTCAGTAACCAAAGAAATTTCTTGTCAATAAAGCCCTGAATTGTTTTCAATTAGTTCGTTTTCTGAATTTTGGAATACACTCCAGTGCTCTTCCACCGTATCATGTCCATTGCTGGGTGTTATCATTCACACCATTATTTATTTATTTATTTTTTTTTTTTCCAAGAACATAATCGCCTGAAACAAAATTGTCAGCTTCTGGATCATATGCAAGTCAAATAACATTCAACTAAGGAAATTAGTCTATTATTAAAAAAAGGGGCCATATACTCATTGAAGGCGCATCCCAACAGACATCTGATTGATGAGGCTACACCTCCCTGGGGCTTAAGGGGTCATCTACGTAAGCATTATGAGGATATATCGCACCTGAGAATACAGCCGTATGAAGCAAAAAACCACAAGCAAGTCCTCAGTGATATCCACGGACAGGCGTCGGACCGCTATGTCGGGAATTGCCCGGCAAATCCAGTTCTTAAAGAAAAATACGCAGAACTTGCAGAAGAGGAACCCACTCTCCCTAGGAAAACACTCGTCACTCTAGCGCAACTTCGACCGATTAAACTCTTTGCTATCCAGAATCAACCACGATATACAAAATGTATGTCCTGCTTGCGATGTGTCCCCACATGACACCAACCATCTCTTCAATTGGAATGTGAAACCAACGTCTCTATCACCCCTCTCACTGTGGTCCACCACTGTTGAAACTGCAAATTTGCATGTACCTTCGTTAGAGGATATTAATGACAATGTGTGATCGGTCGGAGCTATTGTATTGGGCGAAGCACTGCTACAACAACAACAACGCAGTTGTAAAAAGTACTGCCGGAGGGATGAATGGGTTAAGAATAAAATGTGCCCTTTTCCTGTACCCGCTTGAATTAGTTTAGGACTAAAAGAAGTGGCACAATTTTCTCACCTAGGGGAGGGTCCTGGATAACGTTTAGTATTTGTGAACAAGGCGGAGTTTTTTATAACATAGGTCCAAGAACCAGGACACTCAAGTGACTACAGACCGCGTAGTTCAAGCTCACCTAGCCTATAATAAATAGCATTTCTAACATTTTTGTTCTGTGCTTGAAATACCAAAATATGTATATTTATTCGCAAAGCAAAAATAATTACAACTTTACCAATAACAATGCATACTTTTTTCTCTTCCTCATTCTAACATTCCTTAAAAATCACCAACTTCAATTTCAACTTCATTTTATCGCACCGCATTAACTTTCGCATACCTACAATGCCATTTAATGCAGATGAGTTTGTGGTTGAGACCGTCGTTAGTTCCAGTGAATTTATGGTCGACGATACAAGCGCCAGAAATTTTAATGACAAAACTTTCGGTTCATCGGTCGTCCTTAAGAGTCCCATTGAATTGCATAATGCATACTTTGGTGCTGGTGTATTGGCAGCAGCCGTTTTTATCGTTGCCGTTGTGGTAAGTACATATTTACATACAAACATATTTCAATGTCTATGACTTTGTCTATGTTTAATGTTTTCAAGCCTGTCATCACCCACATCATCATCTTACTGTTTCTCATTTTAATTTTCTCATTCCAAGAAATAACATTAAGCAAACTGCAAATCTTCTTGTGGTTGTCAGTTTTGTCTTCTGTTTGTAGGAGAGTTTAGACATTTGGGCGTGTATGGGGTATTGTCATTCTCTTAGCTCATTTAAACTATAATTACGTGATACTTTGTACATTCATGGAAATCATTACCGAAGCTATCATCAACTTATAACTTATATACTTATAATTTGTTGTATGTGGTTCATTTTGTTCGTTTCATTGCGTTTTAAGTTATTTAGATTCCGTTTTGTTAGTGCTTTAAGAAAGTTGTTCTCGCCTAACTGTGTAGAAGGTTGGCTATTGAATATAATATTAAGATTTTAGAGGAAATAACAACTTTTTGTGGGTAAATCTGTATTAATTTCCCAAGCAGGAAGCGCCAGTAATCATATTATCTGTCTTACTTTAACTAAAAAGTCTAATTTTTGTTTTGAAATACGAGTCCCCGATTAATAAGATTGTGGAAAACATATTGTTAATTCATTGCATTTAGTTATCATTTGAATTAAAGCATTAGAAAATGTAATATCTTTGGTATATTCAATTTTAATAATAGTTAAAATAGCAATCAGCTTATTTGACCTCTTCCACTTCTTATTTACTTACTTAATTAGCGCTTAACTGTTTAAACGGTTATGGCCGTCCAACAAGGCGCGCCAGTCGCCCCTTCCCTCTGCCAACTGGCGCCAATTGGCCACACCAAGGCAGCTTAAATCGTTTTCCACCTGGTCCTTCCAGCGGAGTGGGGACCGCCCTCTACCTCCGCTTCCATAGGCGGGTTCCGATAGGAACACTTTCTTGGCCGGAGCGTCATCTTTCATTCGCATAACATGGCCTAGCCAGAGCAGCCGCGGCGTTTTAATTCGCTGGACTATGTTGATGTCTGCGTATAGCTCGTACAGCTCATCGTTAAAACTTCTTCCATAGTTACGAAATCTTTTTATACCTTTCATGAACATGAAATGGTATCTTAACTTTGGTCCGATGTTTGTAATGTTGAGAAATATAGAAGATAGTCTCAACATTAAGTATACCGAATTGATCAGGGCGACGAACTGAGTTGATATAGCCGGACGGACATCGTCTGTCTGTTTGAACGCAAACTAGTCCATCAAATTTTGAGATATCTCAATGAAATTTGGCACAAGGATGTATCTTTGTATTGTATTAGACATTTGTCGGATCCGGTAGGATCGGACCACTATAACATATATCTCCCGTACAACCGATCGTTCAGATAAGACGATTTTGGTCATTCCTGCCGCAATTTAGAAAGTATAAACGTGAAACTCGGTGATATATAGTATATATTCCATACAACCGATCGTTCAGATAGAATGATTTTTAGTAATTTCTCCCTTAATTTCCAATATAAAATCGTTAAACTTGGTGATATTTATTCTAATATATCATGGAAGATTTCCTGTAAAAATCATTTCGATCGGAGCTATACATAATATATGTCCCATACCGATCGTTCAGATAAGGGGGTTTTTTGCCATTTTTTATTTTATATTTATCTTAAAAATTGTTTAGGTATGTAGATCTTTTCACTATATATTTCATATCTTATGCATCTGATTATTTGGAGATTACGAACGGGATAAGATTATTGTTCAAGCCCATTCATGAAAGGTATGAAGTCTTCGGCACACCCGAAGACAGTCCCGTCCTTACTTGTTTTAGTGTATTTTTTTTACTTTGACTCTAAAATACGCCTTTTTACATAGTCATATATAAACTTGATGTTTTGCTTTAAAACTTTTGCCATGATTTCCTTACTGAAATTGCCATTGTTAAATAACACTGCGAATAATTACAGAAATAGCCTCAAATTTGAGAAGTGTTTATGCAATCATTATATCACTTCACGAACGATCTGTTCACGCATATATCCCCAAATTACTTATGAGCAGGGGTGGGTCTGATGTTAGCAGCTGCTAATTGACCATACATGTCTCTATACGATGAGCGAGGGCACAATGACTACTTCGTCAAAAACAACGACATCTCATTTAGTTAGTGTTGGGAGCTATCGAAAAAATTCAACTATCGATATTTAGTTACTGAATGATTTTAACTATCGAATGAATCTTTTCATTCATCCATTTTATCTGTCTTTAGCTAGCCCGAGAGCATTACAGTTTTTTTTTTTTTTTTTGTAGTACATCACAGTTTTTATACAAAAGAACAATTTCTGGATTGTTTTGGTTACCTCCCGGGGTAGCTAAAGAACAAACCTATCTAAGACAAAATATTGAATGTGGCTAAAATGGGGTACGTTTTTCTTCAAGTAAATAATGTTAATATTTAATATAAATGCCTTTGTTACATATTATGCAAACAGCACGCATGATATCCATGAGGTTTTGATTCGAAACCCACTGGTCTTACCAATTGACCAATATATCAGTACTCCCCCAAACCTTGGGGCTTATGCCGCTAAAACAACAGCAACAACAGCACAGAAGAATAGTGAAAATTAGTTTGTATCTGTATTGTTCAACGACAAATTTTATGTGAACAGTCCTTCTCAAACATCCACTATTGGAAATATCTTCGACAGGTACTGTTAAAGAACTGCTCGCTGTAATTACTGCAGTAGAAGGAAAGAGGAGTAGAACAACTTTCCTCTTCAGAAATTACAGGCGCTATTTCTCCTGAAGTTACATTCCTTTGTTCTGAGGAAGACGGATGCTTACTGGGTAGATGGTCATTTAAATTTCATGTGTTTCCAGAAAATTTAAATTTTTAAAACTAGTAATTCGAAAAATTAGTAAAGAACAAATTTCAAATGACTCTCGCATTAATGAAAATGAGTGAGCTATCGAATAACTCCATAGTTTTCATGCGAGACCGAACTCCTCATAGATTTAGGGGGTGGGAGGGCGGTATGGCCAAGAAGGTCGCATGTGCTCATAGCCAATCGTTCTCAATATGGTCGAGCGTGTGCCTTAATGGTGCTTGTTAGCAGAACGTTTTGAACTAGATATCAATATCCAACAAAGGCCCATTTAACATCGACAACACTCTCCAAAAACAACAAAAACAACTTAGTACTGCAATTAATACATTTACTTAAATTACTCTATGCTTTGTAATACACTTCAATATACGTATATATGTATATACATATATCAAAAGTGAGAAAACATTGCTTCTTAAATGTCAGTTCATTTATCTCACATACCCCGTTACATTATATCCACCATTCATTCGCTTAATTGTACATTCATTTATATTAATTTGCTAATTTACTGCAAGACAAATATACATATTTAGCAGAGTTAAACATTTTTCATTTACTCATACAACTCGTATTTTATTTCTGCTCTTTTCTCAACTCTTACCTGCAGGTCGCCATCTGTCATTGCAAGGTGAATCAGACATACCGTAAGTTTTCGACACGCTCCACAACATTCTTTCCCATCTTGGGCTTTGGGCGACGTAGCAAATCCCAGAATAAGCTCAACAAACATTGGCTAAGCGGCAAAGGATTGGGTGGTGGTGGTGGCGGCAGTGGAGGTGGTGCAACAGGTATTAATGGCAGTTCATTACGCTCATCTGGTTCAACGACATCGCTGACGCGAGGACATCTGCCGCCAGGTGGTTATCACTCACAACAACACCAACGTCAACAGCAGCTGCAGCAGCTACAAATGAATGTCGGCCAACTGCACGAACGACCGTTTCAACGTCATTTAGCGATGAGTTTAGAGAATGATATGTATTATACAGTTGATTTTAGTGAAAATTCACAGCATTCACCGTTAATACAGTGAGCCAGAACAAAGCGTGCCAGAGTGGGTATGGTGACTGCTGCTGTCGACACAGTTGCCGCTGCTGCTGCTATTATGGGTAGAATTGTGATGCAAACGATGATGGGCGTTCTTGGCGCCAGGCGTATTAGAGCATTAAATATTGAGGGGGTTGGGGGACGTGTCAATAGTAGAGGAGGTACAGCACCGGCAACAACCAATCTGGATGCAGTTAGCATAAGTGCCAATAATACTTGTAATTGCAGTAATAATAATAACAACAACAACACACCCACTAACTGGTTAGTTAAATTTACAAAACGTTCTTATTAATGGCACAAAATGTTGGGTAGAAATTTAAAATAATGTTCGCAATTGATTAATAAGCTAATTGTAATGAAGATGATGATTTTGGCGCTGATAATAATTACGAAATAATAGTTACAATTATAATTGAAAATAATTCATACGTACATACTTAAATAGAAACTTAATTGCAAGAATAATTAGCATTACTGAAACAGCAGTTACATTACGATAAACTTTGATAAAGATCTATAGACTATCATACATAACAACAGAAAAAACAACAACAAATGCAATCAGTTTAATTTGCGCTTGCTGATACTCCGTCTCTAAGGCAATGAGATGCCTCCCAGCGAAATTCTGCAGCTGTTTTTGAATATTTATTTTCCAATATGGATGTGCATGAACGGAGAAGCAAAATACATACCTGCTTAGTAAATAAATAGGTATATGAAGTGTTGCAATGTTAGTGAGCATAAAGCTTAATTGCTAACTAAGTAATGAAATTAAAAAAAAAAACTCAATCATAATAACAAATTCATGCCATCAAATAAAGGTACAGTTGCGTTCAGGAGGAAATAGAAATCTAAGTTTTTTTACTGACAGCTTAATTGAGTATCCAGCCGGGGCTTGTTAATGTCGCTGTTAAAATCATAATTGTTAATTAATGGTGGTCAAGCAGTGGCGTAAGTGGTTATTTGACTCCTCTCCAAAAGTCGGTATGTGGAACTGTTAAATTAGTTTTCTTTTGATGTTTTTTAGACTAAGAAGACAGAGGATGGCAATTGATGAACAAAATGTGTAGTAGTGGTTTTGATCCCATCTAATTGTTTTGTTTATTTTCACTTCTATTATTATTTTTTAGGCCACCGGCCCGCTCAGCTGCGAAAGTCTCTTTGGTCTTGAATTTGAAACCATGGGAAACAGATAACCCGCGCCGCTTGCTCCGTTACTGCTCTTCGGGAGCATCGTGATCGCTGTGGTTTATATCCAAACGCGAACGAGCTGTTTAACTCGAATTGGGAGCTGCGTTAACTTGACCCATAGATTACGTCATACCACGAAGAGATAAAGGGCGACGCTGCCTAGATGGGAAAATGTCTGACTTGTCAGAGCGACGCATTCTCCACCTCAAAAAAGCGACAGATATGTGTGTCGGATAGTTTACAATAACGCGTATAGTACCCAGTGAGAGTTCATAAGTCCTCTCTGCTTAGACTAATGGGTTTGGCTGATACGCTCTTTGCTCATATACCACTTGCCGTGTTTGTCCTACGCATTGAAGCTAGTGTTATTTGAACTACTTTGTTTCCTTAGTGAGTGCTTTGTGAGACCATTTCATGTTGTCATAACTTCAATTAATCTTGTAGCCATTTGAAGTGGGCATAAGGTCAGGTACGTAGGTACGTTACGACCGTTGACTTCTCCGGTAAAATCGTGCAGGGGTTTGGCACAAGGTCACCCAGTTGGCAAAAGAAATACAGAAAATCTTGGTTAAGTTCTTGTTCGAACTACTTCATCTTCTGTATATCGGATCTTATAATCATACAGATTTTAGATTATGTCATGATCAAAAACCCAGTTGATAACATTGTGATCGACTATAGTCACATCTTCTGCAATCTGAAAAGGTTCCCTCTAAGAGAACTCAATAGCGAGCAAACTGCCCTTTCCTACAGAAAATAGTCTGCTAAAGTCAACACATAACTTCTTAAAAATAATTCTTTCTAGGACCTAGACCGGCTCCAGTATGGAAAGCATAACATAAAACAAACGAACGCCTCATATATTCTGTAGACGACCTTGGCAATGTGTTTCCCCGTATAAGCAATTTCGTATAGGTGGAGTACACGTACTGTTTAGTTGTTCAGTCTGCAATATCCCGGCTGGATACAAAATTCTAGCCAGGTGCTAAGGGGCCTGCTTAGTTTTTTCCAGATTAACCTATGTAGATTCTGCCTTTATAGAAAATTATATACAGGCGCAGTAGAGGGCCCTTCAATTTGTGTCTAGATTACACCGATTGCTGACTGGATGGAAAACTATGTCTAGGTGTCAGATTGTTCTCGCATCTTCTGGGATTGAAGGTTCAATAAAGCCGGCATATTCAATACTTTGGAATACAAAATTTTATATTGGTTGTGTACCCGGATTTTTTGAGTAACAGTTTTCACCCCGGCAGCCGGAATGAATAAGTATCGTTTTAACACCTCTCTAGGTATAGTAACGCCACTTAATTATTTTCATTACGGCTAGGAATGATTGGAAGAGCACAATGGCAGGGTGAAATAAAGCACCTGAGCCATTATTTATATTTAAATATAACGTGTTGTCTTCTGTTCCATTTAATACAATTTAGGATATCGTCAAAAGGGAAAATGAAGGAACAGAGCATTATTAAACTCTCAAGGACCCATTGAAAAACTGATCACGAAACACATGCAAACACAAAATAACACCAAAAACCAGGCGACCCTGCGTGCCTCGCAATCCTACACAGTTACATCTAAGCTAGTGGATGACCGCATTGAACTCCTTAATGACCTGGAAACCAAAAACAAGGTTTTTTAGGATGGGTTCCCGGACATCAAGGACATGAAGGTAATGAAGATGCAGATTACCTAGGAAAGCATGGTGCTATAGTAGCATTCTATGGTCCACAGCCCTTTCGTAGACTCACAAAAGCACACACCAGGGAAACCATAAGTAACTGGAAAACAAAACAATTCAGACGTCACTGGATTGACCGCACAGGGCAAATACAGGCCAAACTGTTTTATTTCCGGCAACGAAAGTATCAGCCAAATTCATTAATCTAAGCAGGGAGAATCTACGAACTCTCACTGTATACTATATGGGACACTGTGGTCTACGATATCACCTAAATAAGTTAAATCTATCCGATACTCAAATTAGTCGTTTCTGTGAGCTGGAGGATGAAACGCCTGTTCACATTCTCTGAGAATGCGTCGCTCTGGCAAGTCAGAGACTCTCCCATTTAGGTGGTGTGACTCACAATCCCAATGTGATATGGTGTAAAAAGCCTGAAGAGGTACTTAGATATATTGTAAACCTCCACATACTAAATTAGGCTGAAAGGTCATGCACAAGAGAACTAGACAGAGGTCGCAGTGCTTCCAGGCCTAATATTAATAATAATAAATTATGCTGCATATATATTTATACTTTCAAACAGACTATGTAAGTATCATGAACACTTTTATTTTAATCCCAAAAAATTTAAGCTGGTGAAATTATTAAGTTTGTGATTTTTAGCGCTGGCTGAGCAACATTTTAGCAGTTAACGCATTAGAAGCTAGATAATAGTATAACAAAGTAAAATTAAGCTAAAGTTAAGCCTCAGTTCAATTGACATATAAAATAATAAATATCTTTGAATTAAAAATTCTAAGGACAGCAAATAGTAAATTTTAGCTAAAAATAATTAACGATAATAATTAAACAAATTAGTAAAAATCAACATAATAATATTATTTTTTACAAGAAATTTATTGGATACTCGAACCCTTAAAATAACCATGCACTAAGAAGAGTCAAATAGAAAAATATTATGGCAAAAGCATTTATGTGGGACCATTACAAACCGAAATAAGGAAGAGTAAATCGACCAAAGATTTTTCCTCCTAACTATTTCCCAAAAATATCATCATCGTTCCAGTGCTTGGAGTAGAAAAACCTTGATGATAATACAAAATTCGCCATTTCTGTACATGAGTTAGCGTTTACTCTCGACACTTTGGACTGAAAAGTGGCGATTCTTGAACTATTTTCAATATGATTACAAAATAGAGGTTAACTTTTTTAATATAAATACTAAAAAAATTATTTCTTCTGGTATAGTGAAAATATTGTTCAGTGCAAATGTGGACTCGTTTGGATTTTTTGGAGAATAAATTTTTTCAATTCGACTCTCAAAAAAAAAGATCGATTAAATCGAGTAGAAAAAAGTTGATTCCTGTTTAATTGCTTACGCAATTTGTACCTTTTAAAAACGTTCTTAATTTCTTCCTCGCTTCCTGTATTCGATACTGAAATATGATATTTTCTTTGTTTTTTCCAATTCTATTTTTATATAAGAGAAACCGACCTTAGGTACAAAGGATAATTTACGATTTGTTTAAAAAAATGTCTGCCCTTTTAGCAATTTAAGCTTAAAAATCAGATAGAGAATAACTTTAGTCAATAACTCTCTATCATAGACCGCGTTGAGTGCCGATGGGATGGCCCTTTGGAGTGTTCGAGATGAAAGTACTGCGAGCGATTCATGGTCCTCTCCATGAATACCAAGCGCTAGGTCATGTTATGGGTACGCATGAAGACGCTTCGGCATGGAAAGCATTCCTATTGTATTTAAAATCAAAGTGGGAGACTTACCCCAACAAGAATTGATCACGCTTGGTGTTCGCTAAATCTTCTAGGTGGTTAAGTGCCACTTAGAGGGAGCACATCGGTTCCGCTTTCATCGTTCTGGAAGGGATTGAGCATGCCGCACGCCACCTGTAAGCTAACTTTGAACGTATTTTCCATAGGAGAGCGGGTGTGGGATGGAGGAATCTTGAATCCTTCTCCCACGCTAAGCTCATGTGCCTGAATGCGATGCGAGACGCACTAGAAATCTGCTTCTTCTTGGAAGAGGAGACACATATCTGGTAGTTGGTTTTATAACCAGCCACATAGCAATCGAGAGGCATACACTACGGCTAGGTACTCCATATAATGATTACTGCAGGAGCTGCAAAGACGAAGAGCATATAGAAACAGTCAAGCTTGCACCAGTGGTTAATCTAACCTAACCTAACATACTAAGTGCCAATTGATGGTGATAATAAAATTTCTCCATCTTTCTCCTTTCACTCAAAGCCAGCAACACAATGGCTCATAGTAATAGTTTAGGGTTCTAAGTTAAGTCAAGCTTTTTGAAAATTGAAAAACTATTTAATTTGGATGCTGAATATGCGCCAATAAAGCTAAATTTCTGCACGATTTTATCAATGAATTGTAAAAGCTACTGTTACACTGATATAACCAAAACTTCGAATGCTAAAAAATCAAGCGATTGTAAAAAAATCGATACTTCATTCCTTAAAAAGTATCGCTTGAATCGATTTAAAATTCTTGAAGATTTTTTCTGTGGACCGTTCAATTTCCCTTAAGAATATGTATAGCTAGTTATTTGCGTACTAAAGGTTAAAGCTTGTGCGAAGTCTTATGCTCCACTGCTCATTTGAATATTTGTCTCTTACTTTTGCCATTTTATTGCTATTTCTTTTTCACGTACGTATAAACTTTACGCAGGTGGAAGCGCTGCTAATAACGAATTGCTATAAGGCCAATGTCACCGATTAAATTCTGTTGATTACGCCTAAAAATATTCCACAAAATTTCGCTTGGAAACATAAAGTATATGGGCAAATCCCAAAAGCTTTTACTTTTTTGGAAACTCGGGTTTTACACACAGGCAAAAAACTTAAGGCCAGAAAAAAGTACAAGGGCATTAAGTTTGACATTTTGGATATCCGATCTGATGATTTAAAAATCAAGAAAGTTGATAGTAACTTTTTGCAGAACTTCGAAACGAAAAAACGTCGATTTTTACACTTTTTGCAAGCAATACCCTTCATTTTTTTGAATTTATGCGATACAATTTTGAGGCATGGCTGAAACGCTATGGAATTCAAACTGAATGTTGTTTTTGAGACGGAGATCCTAAAAGTATGGGCAAAATTAATGTGCCCTTCCAATACTCAAAACTATCATCAATTAAAAAAGCGATACTTTTTTTTTGTCATTTTCAATATTGACAGTTTTTTGCTTATAGCTTTTTGAGGCAACTGAGTATCGAAATTTGGATTATGCACGTTAATAGCCTATCAGGGCCTAAAAATACGGGGACTTCAAATTCGATGTGTCCCTTTCTGTTTTGAAGGTGGAGGCAGAAAAGTGGAAGCACTTGGTTGCGTAAATTGTTTTCAGGAGCATGTTTTTTTGTGGGTACAGCTACAATTTTACTTTTATCACTTCATACCCGTTTGTTAATTTTTTCTCTAACCACAGTAGTATACCATCAATTGCCTCATTTTGGAATATTCACGCAAAGAAAGTTATTAATGTTTCTACATGGGGCAAATATACGAAATTTCCGACAAAAATTGGCAATCGTCAAAAAGTGCAGAAAATTTCTTTTTTTGTATTTTTTTAAACCAGTTTTTATTTAAAAGTAAATGAAAATAAATACAAATTTGGTACAAAAATTAAAAAAAAAAGTATGAGGCTTTCATATGTAAACAGCACATATAATGTCACAAGACTGCAAAAGAAACAGCATCGACACACAATACGAAACTAGAGAGACTCAGACAAGGTCAGATGAAAAAACTTGGAATAGGCAAGAACAACAACTGGTTCGTGAATAAAACCAACGTAAGTTTTCCTGAGGAGGTGAGGTGGCTACTTTCGCTCGGAAAAAAGTTCGCTGTACCAACAACAAGCAAAAGTTTCCCGCCAATACGTATTATAGCGGAAATGGAACGAGTAATCATGGGCATAAAAGAAGAAAAGGTTAAAGATATAGCGCGAAACAAGGTGAGCAATAGTATACTACTTTTCAAACGCAACATTAAACACAATTCGGGCGAAAAATTCATACATGCGGCGTTTAATCAAACGAAAGCGTTCCTTAAAGCTCACACTAACATTGTTATAATAGATGCGGACAAGGGAAGTAAGACTGTAGCAATGTACAAATCTCAGTACACAGATAAAATGAACGAATTATTAGAGGATAAGAATACATATAAATAAATCTATTAGAACAGATCCAACTAGTACGCTACAAAGAAAAAACAACAAAATAGTAGAGGAACTTTACAAAGCAAAACAAATAAATAAGAAAGAGAAACAGCAATTAACTTGTACAGCCGCAGCAGCGCCGAGGCTATATGGGCTACCAAAAATCCATAAGCCACAGATACCTATACGCCCTTTTGCTTCATCAATTATGGTACCCTGTTATAACCTGTAAAAATTCGTTGGACAAATACTTAAACCTCTTATTTCAAAAGGAAAATGCGTTCATATTTACCGATTGAATAAAATTAATGTGTGTGACGAAGATGTTTTAGTTTCCTTTGATGTTGTGTCCTTGTTTACGAATATACCTACAATGTTAGCAACTAAAATTATAATGAGAAAATGGGAGAAAATACAAAATAAAACTGAGATTAATAAAGCCAAGTTCCAACAAATTCTAGATTTTTGTCTCAGAGAGAATAATTACTTTATGTGCAATAACAAAATATACACTCAGACTTTTGGAATGCCAATGGGAAACCCACTTTCATCTACAATCGCCGATATTATTATGGACGACCTTTTTGACTACACCATCTCGGAGCTTAAACAACAACACAATATTGATATAAAATTCTTGACCAAATATGTAGACGACGTTTTTGCAATAGCAAAACGTAATGACGTGAATAAAATTCTAGAGATTCTTAACAATTACCACCACAAACTCCAGTTCACCATGGAAATGGAGGAGAACGCGAGCATCCCTTTCCTCAATGTTCGCATATACAGAGATAACAACAAAATCAAATTAAATTGGTACTCTAAGCCAACATACTCTGGTCGCCCGATCAATTTCTTTTCGTCCCAACCGACCAAGTACAAAATTAATACAGCGAAGAATCTTATACACAAAATACTAACGCTAAGCCACCGAGATTTCCTTGACGCTAATTTAGAAAAGATACACGCAATATTGAAAAATAATAACTACCCCGACCAACTTATACACGAATTACTCAACCAGGAAACCAGGAAAAACAGCAACCAACACGACATACCTTCTAACACAGTAACAACAGATAAAACGAAATACTACAGTGTGACATACATACCGAAATTAAGTGCAAGCATCGATTACAATATACTCGAACAACAAAGCATCACACTAGCCTACAGGTCCAACAATACATTATCCAAAATATACACAAGAACAAAATCTCCAATAGACAAGCAACAACAAAACAACGTCATATATAAAATTGAATGCATGGGAAAAGAAAAACATACATTGGGACGACAAAGCGCGCACTAGGTATTCGCATTGCCGAACACGAAGCAGACATAAAAAATAAAAAAAAAAAATAAATAAATCCACTACAGCCCTATCACAACATATGATTAGCAACGGCCATACAGCAGATTTTACCAACACGACAATTATTGATAAGGAGAAAAGAGAAATGACAAGATATACCTTGGAAAGCTTGCACATTTTACAAAAAAGAGAAAGGACCATGAACAAGAAAGAAGATAGCGATAATATTGCCGCAGCATACATGCTTTGTCTAAACAGAAAACAAATTAGTTATGACAGAACTACCACACAAGGTGGTACTGATAAGTAAATGTTAATATTGTCCGATATTATTGTAAGTGTAGAAATTTTGTTTACTTTAAAACTACTGTGTTAATTTATATGTATGTGCTTTTCAACATAAAATATTTTTTGTTTATTTAATTTGAAATAGTGTTGCCACTGAGGATGCTGAAATATTCAGCGAAACGTCGGGCGTAAGGTGAATTAATCGTTTTATTTGCACCAGCATAAATTAGATCAGACTAGCCTACAAATCATAAAAAATAAAAATTATTGAACTGATCGCAAAAAACCCAACAAAAAATAAAATTTTTTCTAAACTTTTTGACGATTGCCAATTTTTGGCGCAAATTTCGTATATTTGCCCCATGTACAAACATCAATAACTTTCCTTGAGCGAATATTCCAAGATGAGGCAATTGATGGTATACTACTGTGGTGTAGAGAAAAAATTAACAAACGGGTATGAAATATTTGACGGTTACCCGGTTTTATATTTTTGCCGATATCTCTAAAACCGGGTTTCGGGTATCAACAAAATTTTACCTAAATATACCCCATATAAGTATGTACATCCTGATAAAATTTCCACACAATCGGTTAAGAGGCGTTTAAATAAGTAAAAGAATTTAAGGTTTTCCGGGTTTATATTTTTAATAATATCCAAGCCAAAACCGGATTTCGGGTATTAAAACTTTTTACCTAAACATACTTCGTTCACATATCTATATGTTTTAAAAGTTTCAAAAGAATCGGTAGAAAGGTGTTAAAATAAATGTGTTGCAAACTTTGCAGTAAAAAATATCTACAAAACCGGGTCTCGTGTATCAAAAAAATTTTACATAGCTAACAGCTTCATATGTATATCTCCATATTTTGTTAAAATTGCGATACAATCGGTACATAAGTGTTGAAATAAATGTATATTTAACATTGCGACCTCAATTTATATATCTTTTGACTATATCTTTGTGAGGTATTATGTAAGATGAGTAACGGCGATGCACTATAGCTCCAATTTACCCCTCAATGTTCCTAACAAAAAGATATTTGCGTGATACCATGTTAAAAAAAAATGTTTTTCTCCAAAAAAACCAAAGTTTGGCGGATTTCCCCATATATGAGCCAAAGTGTGTTTAAAAATAAACAGCAACAGAATGGCATCGGAGCATTCAAGACGGCTAAGTAAATGGATATCTCTGCCTTAACATCAGTATGAATGCAGGTGAACTCGATTTCAAAGCTCAGCACCCGAAAACTAACTGATGACGAAGTGAAATACAGAAACATGTTCCAGTAACTATTGCCGTGTGCAAATTTTGTAATTTTACTCTAATACCAACAACAAAGAATAATTTCATTAAGCCTGTTTTGTAATGAAATACTTATTAAACGGTTTTAAGTTCTTTGTGACTTTGTTTCATTTATAAACACTTACGCAATCATATACAAATTTAAAAAGTATTTCGCCGCAGCAAATATGCTATAGTCACAGAAAAATATAACAAAATGAATTTAAAAAAATAAATTTGAAATAAATAAGAGTAGAACTAAAATTAAAATAGTTTACACTTAAATGCAGAGGAATGCATAAAAAATTAAAACAAAAATCTCAACAAAAAAAAAAAAAAAAGATATTTAATATTTTGCTACATTGAGATGCATCAAAATCAAACGACTGGTTAAATGATGAAAGAATGCTTAGTGTAAGAATGTAAAAAAATATTGTTTAAGAAAAGAAAACTTGATAAAGTTTTGGTCAATATTTATTCATAATTATTACAAATAAATATATTAGTAATCTTATTAAAAAAAAAAATAAATAAATTTAGCTTATAATTGGAGTGAAGAGCTCATTTCATTAAACTAATTTAAATAATATTAAATTACGTGTAATTATAATCATGCGCTGTCATTATGTTCAATAAATTTTAAATGTTGCATAACTGAAGCAATTATTGATTTGCTTGGATAAAATTAAAAAGTTAACGTGTTTTTATATTTTCGTCGTCTTTCTATTGCCTTTGCTTTTCAATGATTTTAAATGGTGTGTAAAATGATAATGAGGGTAAGTAAGTGAGTGGAATTGAGTAAGCAAAGTCAAATTACAACCCAAACTTTTCGTCCTTTTTTATTTAAATTGTGCGTTAATCACACTAACTGATTAACCCAATTAAAATGAATTAGGGATGCAATGTCGTTGTTTAAAGTCGGAGGCTAGAGAATGAAAATGTATAATTGCGACACTTAATTTCTTATTTTCGGTTGTCGTACAGTGGTTTATGTTGTGCCGACAAGCCGAAAAAAATCTATATCTATACCAAATTTAAATATAATTTGCATAAGACTAAGGGGTTTTGAGGTCGAAAATTTCGAATTTGAATATTTTTTGTTTAAAACGGCTGCTTCTAAATGGCGTACGAGTTTTTCAAAAGTTACCCGATTTTACTGAAATTTTGTTTTGTGAGCAATTTCGAGGTCTCTCACTACGAACACAAAGTCATTTTTTAAACAGCCCATTAAATGGAAAATATATGCAACAATACAGAGGCGGATCCAGACAGACATTTGGGTTTAAGTTAGCATTGCTCATCCATTCATCGTCCGTGGCTGACGAATATGGGGCTGGAGATGGCTAGAACTCAAACAGAAGTGGTTTTGGTGACCTCAAAGCGGACTGTCGATGAGTTAGTCCTAACCATAGGAGATTATAAAATAAATTCAAAGCCTTTCTTGAAATATCTAGGAGTAAACATTGACGCAAACCTAACTTTTAAGGAGCACTACAGGGCGAATAATGAAATATCCAACGTAGCCAGCCCCATAATATTATATACAGCATCAGTATGGTAAGTATTTAAAGTGATCCACCAGAAATATATACTAGCAGCCTACCGTATTACGATCCATGTTTTATCCAGGAAAACCCCAGTAAATCTACTCTCAAGTTTATGTTTTTAACATTTTTATGGAAGAAAACACGTGTCCTTTTAACATATCTCAAATTGATGTTGTCAAGGTCCATGCTTCTGAACCATAAATATTTTATTTTATTTTATTTCATTTTGTTTTGTTTTATTCAAATATATTTTGCTTTATTTAAATTTTTTTTATTTTGTTATACTTTATTTTTTTTTTTTTTATTGTATTATGTGTTGTTTTTATTGAATTCAATTTATTTATTATACTCAGCTGAGCAGAGCTCACAGAGTATATTAACTTTGTTCGCATAACGGTAATCCGTAACGGCATAAACTAATCGAGATAGATATAGACTTCTAAATATCAAAATGATCTGGGTGAAAAAAGAAATTCATTTAGCCATGTCCGTCCGTCCATCCGTCCGTCTGTAAACACGATAACTTGAGTAAATTTAGAGGTATCTTGATGAAATTTTGTATGTAGGTTCCTGGGTGCGCATCTCAGATCACTATTTAAAATGAATGAAATCGGACTACAACCACGCCCACTTTTTCGATATCGAAAATTTCGAAAAACCGAAAAAGTGCGATAATTCATTACCAAAGACGGATAAAACGATGAATCTTGGTAGGGGCATTGACCATATGACGCAAAATATAAAGTTAGAAAAATTTTAGACAATGGGCGTGGTACCGCCTACTTTTAAAAGAAGGCAATTTAAAAGTTTTGCACGCTGTAATTTGGCAGTCGTTGAAGATATCATGATGAAATTTGGTAGGCACGTTACTCCTGTTACAATATGTATGCTAAATAAAAATTAGTGATATCGGATGACGAACACGCCCACTTTTAAAAAAAAAATTTTTTAAAGTCAAATTTTAACAAAAAATTTAATATATTTACAGTATAAAAGTATTGTGTCAACATTCGACTCCAGTAATGATATGGTGCAGCAAAATACAAAGATAAAAGGAAATTTCAAAATGGGCGTAACTCCTCCCTTTCTCATTTAATTCGTCTAGAATACTTTTAATGCCATAAGTCGAACAAAAATTTAACAATCCTTGTGAAATTTGGTAGGGACTCTAGGATGATAACTGTTTTCTGTGAAAAAGGGCGAAATCGGTTGAAGCCACGCCCAGTTTTTATACACAGTCGACGGTCTGTCCTTCCGCTCGGCCGTTAATAAGATAACTTGAGCAAAAATCGATATATCTTACTAAACTAAGTTCACGTACTTATCTGAACTCACTTTGTATTGGTATAAAAAATGGCCGAAATCCGACTATGACCACGCCCACTTTTTCGATTTCGAAAATTACGAAAAATGAAAAAAATGCCATAATTCTATACCAAATACGAAAAAAGAGATGAAATATGGTAATTGGATTGGTTTATTGACGCAAAATAAAACTTTCGAAAAAACTTTGTAAAATGGGTGTGACACCTACCATATTAAGTAGAAGAAAATGAAAAAGTTCTGCAGGGCGAAATCAAAAGCCCTTGAAATCTTGGCAGGAATATTGTTCGTGGTATGACATATATAAATAAATTAGCGGTACCCGACAGAAGATGTTCTGGGTCACCCTGGTCCACATTCGATATCTCGAAAACGCCTTCACATATACAACTAAGACTACTCCCTTTTAAAGCCCTCATTAATACTTTTAATTTGATACCCATATCGTACAAACGCATTCAAGAGTCACCCCTGGTCTACCTTTATGGCGATATCCTGAAATTGTAAATGTTTCTTTCTTTCTTCTCAGTTTCTTTTAGAAAAGCATAATAATTGAATATTCAATAATAATAAAATATTCAATTATAGATATGGTTCATTTTATTTTTTTTTGTCATTTCCTTAAATTGTTTTAGTATGTTTATATACATATATTTTTATATATTTTATCTTTCTTTAGATTGTTTTCATTTTTATACCTTTCATGAACATGAAATGGTATATTAACTTTGGTCCGATATTTGTAACGTTATAGAAGATATACTCACAATTAAGTATACCGAATGGATCTGAGCGACGAACTGAGTTGATATAGCCATGTCCGTCTGTCCGTCCGTCCGTCCGTCTGTGTGTTTGAACGCAAACTGGTCCCTCAAATTTTAAGATATCTCAATGAAATTTGCCACAAGGATGTATTTTTGTATTATATTAGACATTTGTCGGATCCGGTAGGATCGGATCACTATAACATATATCTCCCATACAACCGATCGTTCAGATAAGACGATTTTGGTCATTCCTGACGCAATTTCGAAAGTATAAACGTGAAACTCGGTGATTTATATTCCAATATATCATAGAAGATATCCTGAAAAAATCACTTTGATCGAAGCTATACATAGTTATATCCCATACAACCGATCGTTCAGATAGAAATATTTTTGGCATTTTCTCCCTTAATTTCCAATTGAAAACGTTAAACTTGGTGATATTTATTCTAATATATCATAGAAGATTTCCTAAAAAAATCACTTTGATCGGTATATGTGCGGGTTTAAGATTGCAGCTGATTGCTGTTGTCAGTTTGGATAAGTAAAACTTCGGGTGATTGCGTTCGTTGCAGCAACCTGCTGTTAACTTATATTGCTGATATTTAGTATTTATGTATAACAAATGAAAACATTTATGTGACTGATGTACAACGACCTGTGAGGAACACAAATTTGGGATTCAAGGGGTTGTGTAGCGCAACATATAGCTTTCCCAACCCAATTGTCAACCTCACCTTCGAGCGGCGAATCCCGTTTCACTAACAGACGAGGCTCTGGCGACCCCAAGCTCCTCATGAAACTTGGGGGTGGGGAGGGAGGGATGGCCTGATGGTTCAATGTGGCCATATAAATCGTTCCCGAGATGGTCGGGCCAGCACCTTAATGGTGCTGTGTTACCGGAGCGTATCGGATCTGTATCCGACAAAGGACCATCACATCGATAACACTCCCCAAAGCCTTCGGGGAGTAACCTAATCGCTACAACAACAACAACAACAGGAACACAAATTTGGTTTTCTGCCACGTAACGCAGGCGTTGGGATGCTCCTTGGTTGATTTTTCGAAAAGTTTCTGGTTATCGGCGACCAATGTGGTATGTGGCAATTTGCTTAACTGCAATACCCAATTTCAATGGCTCAAAAATTTTATTAGACAAGAAAATATTTGAAGAAAAGTTTTTTTAAAACGAAATCGCTCTTTGATAATATCTGTCCCATCAAAGGGGCTGTTGTTATATACTCTTATATTCACTACAATAACCGACGCCTCAATAGACTCGACGTAATTTTTTTTGTACATAGTGTAACACTTTTTAAAATTTTTATATAGGTTTAGCCACTGACAAGGTTTTGCACTATTTAAAATGAAACAAGTATGCGTGCCTAAGTTCGAGTGTAAGCAAACATTATATACTCAGCGCCAGTTTCAATTTTACCGTCATTTCCGATAAATTACTTTCGGACTCGCTCTTTGCCATAAAAAAGACGGTTCTATATTCTTTTAATAATTAAAAAATTATATTTACTTTTAGTCTATTGTATTTTGTGAATCTATATTTCTCAGCTGATGAGTTTCTCTGTAGCTGAGCGGTTTTAGATCTCGGCGCTTAAGAAGCCACTGCCTCTCAAAGACTCGTTAACAAAACAATTATTTTTAACACATAAATAAGAATTAGGATACATAAAAAAAAAAAAAAAAAAAAAAAAAAAAAAAATGTATGTATGAAATAAAAAAAAAAACCAAAACCAGGATTAGCCTGGTTTCGTCGGGCCACTTGAGGGCAGTGCGCTGCCACAACGTCCCTGTTATAAAAATGGGCATCCTTCAAATAAAATTTGGCTTGGCCTTAACCGATCCCATCCATTTTTAACACGCTTATATTAGCTTCACTTGTATGTATGCTTGTTTGTAACTCTCTAACCTAGGCGCATAAAGAAGATTTAGACCCATCTAGCGGCAATTATTGAAGACTCGCTGCGGTGGTTAAATAACTGGCTATAAAAGGAGTTGTACTTAATAGCGGAGATACAAACTTCTGTGCTACTGTGCTATCAACATCAAATATCTAAGTGGATTGTAGATTCTAAAACGGCACCATATTCGCCATATTAACTTGTATGTATGCTTGTTTGTAACTCTCTAGCCTAGGCGCATAAAAGAGATTTAGACCCATCTAGCGGCAATTATTGAAGACTCGCGGCGGTTGTTAAATAACTGGCCATAAAACGAGTTGTGCTTAATAGCGGAGACACTACTGTGCTATCAACATGAAATATCTAAGTGGATTGTAGATACTAAAGCGGCACCATATTTGCGTATTTTTTAGTTTTTTTTTAAACTATTTTTATTATTACTACAAATATCTCCTGCTTTAAAGAAAATATATATTCCAATTTTATTACGATATTTTAATTATTCTACAAGTTATTGCTCACGAGACATAGAAAATTGCTATGCCACAAAAGGGGGGTAGCAGCCCATTTTCAAAAATTTTAATATTTTCTAACCTTTTGTTATAATTCCATTTTGAAATTAAAGTAGCATTGATATTAAGCTCTTTTTCCCAAAGGTAGAGCATTTTATATAAATGTGGGCGTGGTCTTTAACTAATATCGTCCATTTTTTGTTAGATATATTTCCAACTATAAGGAAAATAAGAGAACCCAATCTTATTACGATGAGTTAATTTTTCTTCGAGTTATGGCTCCCTAAACATAGACAATTGGTTAGTCATAAAAATTATAATTAAATATTAAAAATTTTTATATTTTCTAACATTTTGTTATAAACCCATTTAGAAATTAAAATGCTATTGATATTATACTCTTTTTCCCAAAGGTATAGCTTATTATATTCACCTGCGACCCTTTCAAAATTATTTTATATAAATGTGAGCGTGGTCCTTAACTGATTTCGTTACTTTTTCTTCGAAGTAATGGCAACCTCTCTGCCGAATTTTGTTGTGATGGGTTTTTGATTTATGACTAAAAATATTTGTAAAATTGATTTCATCACAAGTGGGCGTTGCCACACCCATTTTCAAAAATTTTTATCAAGAGTCTCAATATCAGTTCACACATCAGATTTCAACATTCTAGATGTATCATTTACTAAATAATCAGGTTTTTTGTGTTTTCCAAAATGTTTTATAAGAAAAAGTGGGCGTGGTTATCATCCGATAAATAGCCATGCGAGATGAGTGCCAAGGAGCCCCTGTACCGGATTTCAATAAGGGACCACAAGAAGATGGACAGACGGAATTCGCTAAATCAATTCCTCAAGATGAAAGAGCATTTTGATATATGGAAGCCTAAATTTATCTTGATTCGTTTATGCTGTTACGCTCAACCGTTATTTTACCATAGTTAATATACTCTGTGTGCAAAGCACGTTGAGTAAAAAAAGTAAATAGATTTTATTTGCTTAATTTAAATACTGATTTAGTAAGTGAGAATATAGCCAATTTAGCAATACAAGAGCAGAAAATTCCCAGCTTACATGACTGTAGCTGAGGGGTAAACAATCGTAGCTCCACTTTTGGCCCAAATGTAGTTAATATCATTTTTAAACTTTACCCTGTCTTCTTGAACTTCCGTTAAAATAATGTATAACTCAGGTATTATTGGTTGGTATCAAAATTTGAAGACGTTGTATTTCTATTTAGCACTGCGAATGAAATATGAAGAAAAATAACACTGATGATGGCGCAACGCGAAGCCGCCTTGACTTTAATTCAAATAAGACAAGCGATTACGGAAAATCATTTCAATATACGTAAATAATTTACCTGTTTTAATTTTTTCTTATATGTTTTTTGGACACAACTGTTTACTTCTCAGCTCCAGAAATAAGGCCTAAGTACGGTTTATTGTAAGACCACAGCTCCTTGCATCGCAAGCTCATGCAAAGCCTGATAAGTAATGCAAAGAACCAAAATTGCAAACTGCTCACTGAAAACTCATCTACCTTGCAGCTGCCATTTGGAGTCGGCATAAAACATTAAGGAAGAGCATGACGGAATTTGAAAGAGAAGCCGCAATCTCCTCTAAGGTAAATCGGGACAAGTATTTATTTTTATTGAAACTTATGACATTTTTTTTTTTTTGGGTTTGTAAGCGCCAAATATTGTAGCACATCGACATCAAAAAATAATAGCACTGGGAATTTGGGTGAGTACAGACATATTATGTCAACTCTAATGTAAGTTCATTATCCATTTATTGATTATATCAACAAAATTGAACACTAAATATTCATTTAATTTGAATATTTTGTGTTTATTTATGCATTATTACTGATAGTTGGGATTTCTGATGAATTCTTTTATTCATTTTAATAAAATTCTTTAATAAAAAATTGGTCTATGAAGATTTTTGTTGCATTAATGGTAATGTCCATTTCATGTTCTAGCTACAGCGTACATTTACATTTTTGTATGTATGTATGTGCAGCAAATGTGCCTTTAAGTAAATAATAGCTCTGGTTTTTTTTACGTCTATATACGTTTACGTGGCGGCCACCGTGGTGTGATGGTAGCGTGTTCCGCCTACCACACCATATGCCCTGGGTTCAAACCCCGGGCAAAAGCAACATCAAAATTTTAGAAATAAGGTTTTTCAATTAGAAGAAAATTTTTCTAAGCGGGGTCGCCCCTCGGCAGTGTCTGGCAAGCGCTCCGGGTGTATTTCTGCCATGAAAAGCTCTCAGTGAAAACTCATCTGCCTTGCAGATGCCGTTCGGAGTCGGCATAAAACATGTAGGTCCCGTCCGGCCAATTTGTAGGGAAAATCAAGAGGGGCACGACGCAAATTGGAAGAGAAGCTCGGCCTTAGATCTCTTCGGAGGTTATCGCGCCTTACATTTATTTTTTTT
The DNA here is from genome assembly GCF_040869045.1 of Eurosta solidaginis. Taxonomy (NCBI): domain Eukaryota; kingdom Metazoa; phylum Arthropoda; class Insecta; order Diptera; family Tephritidae; genus Eurosta; species Eurosta solidaginis. The sequence goes on from NC_090320.1 coordinate 267,317,814, forward strand.
TATATACGTTTACGCTTAAATTTTTTTTATGGACTGCTAAGCGACAAACTTTAAATACACCTCTGAAATTGCTACGCATAAAATTAGTACAACTAAATTTCAATACGCATTATACTCAGATGTAACTGAAATATGTGTCCATGTTTCACCCTCTGCACTAATTCCATGTATTCTATGCGTGTCCACTATCTATCACAACTGATTCAGCTATATGTTATACACAGAAATATAACAGAGGGTTGTGTCTCCGCTTTTCGGTATACCCTGTAGCTGTAGCTAGTTGTTTAACCACTGCCGCTAGATGGGTCTCCTAAGCATTATCTAAGCGAGGATAGGCGAAACGTATACGCGTGTAAAAAAAAAAACGCGGCTAATGCAGATATTTAGCTCTTGTGTGATTCACTTAATATTCACCACGTACATATGTACACATATATAGCCCTGGGGCTTGCAAAAATTAAACATTTAACAATTTGAAATTGTAAAATAATGCAAAAATTAATATTCAATCTTCAGAATAACATAATACTGTAACGAATTTAGTGAAATTCCGCTTATTCCAAATCTTCTGCTAACGTTCGAATCACTAAAATGTTGAATAAATAACTCCAATATTCAACAATGCAAAAATGGTCTTTATTAGACTACTTTGAAAGTACTTCACAATAATACTTAACTTCACAACCAATAGCGTGCTTAAATCAACCTGATTTTTTTGACTACTCAGCTTGCCCTCTTTTATACTCTCTACTGCTTCATTCGCATATTTATACTACAGTCTAGACGTTTTGCCTCCTAGAACTGCTGTACATATTTCCTACTTAGCTGTATACATGTATATTTGTAGTTTATGCGTTTCTCATAATGATATGGGTGTGTATGTGTAGCAACTCTCCGGCTGATGACTACAAGCGTGTGCGCGTAATATCTCTTCGTGCCTTATATATGTATATGGGCGTAAATGATGATTGATGTGTTTATGTACACAGTGTGGCTCGCTTCAATGTTTTTGTGTTGGAAGTTTATTACTAGTGACGGTAATATTCGACACACTGCCCTCCACCTAAGTCTGATCGTCCCGATCAGAAAAATCTCCCGATACAACCGCTGCTAGCCTCTCCAAATGAACCACCCTTCTATTTCGTGGTTTCCCAATTGTTTATATGCGGTAGATGGTATCACTGATCCTCTTCAGAACTTTGTACGGGCCTTCCTAACTGCACCAAAATTTTGATGGAATAACTTTCCGCCAGTAAGGGTTGTATATCAGTACCAAATCTCCCTCCAAGAGACTTTCCGAATTATTGTACTTGTCGTACCTTTGTTTCATCTTACTACTCATTATCCTGGATCGTTCCCTCACACTCTGTTGTTTGGCCAATGAACTACTTCTTAGGGCTAGATCTTGACGAATTGGCTTTGCATAATCAGTATCGTGTTGACGTTTCGCAGCAGTAGTGCACGCTGGCTTGAAACCACCCTTGCATTCTTTCTGGAAAATTCTTTCGTTCGTTTTAGTGCGTCCACTAGGGTTTGTCAATGCCAGTGCTTTTCTCGCAGGTACCTTCGGTTTTGATTTGTTTGGCCCATTCGTTCCATCAACCCTTGCCCGATCTGCTGCCTTTGAATTTTGTAGTTTTTGTCGAATCTTTTAACCAGCAGACGCTTACTGCTTAATCCTTGCTCAAAACTGAAGTTAAGTGGCACATCCTTATTCTTATACTACATAATCCTTCTCTGCATATCGATCCTGATGTCATAATCAACTAAGATATCCACTCCCAATATGACTTCATCAACCATCTCTACCACAACGAATTTATGTTGGACCATGACCTCCCCAATTAAGACTTCACATACCAATTCTCCCTGGACTTGGTTATACTCGCCAGTAATCGTACGCAATCTTTCTCCATGTAATGGCTTTACTCATCTGTTGACCAAACCAGATCGAATCAAGGAATGAGATGCGCCAGTATCTACAGTCAGTACACGCTTCTTGCCACCCACATTTCCTTTGACGGTAAGACTGCTCGATTCCCTTCCTGTTTGCGAGAGGCAATTTCTCGATCTTTACATCTAACTAGCTCTTGCTTATCTCCTCCAGCTTTGCATTTACGACCAGCCAAGTTAGAACTACCATGACGGGTGCTGCAATGACGTGCAATGTGACTTGGGTTACCGTACTTGAAACATTTCATAACTCCGGCATTTTTCTGTTGTAATCCCTTCCGTGCTTCCAAAATTGTGTCTACCCAATCTGGCCTTTCCACTTCCACGCGATGAGCTTTGTATGCTGGTTTACTCAAAAGTGAGGCAGTTTCCTGAATCAATGCATTTGATACCATTTCTGCAAATGTTGGCTTTGGGTTTGCATATGTAGCCCGCTTTGTTTCGACGTCCCGTATGCCATTTATAAAGCTTTGAATCCTTACCCTTTCAGTGTATTCCACGGGTGGGTCCATATTTGCAAAATGAGCCAACGTTTCGACATCCGAAGAAAACTCTTGCAAAGTCGCATTGGATTTTTGGTATCGGCTTTGCAATTATATTTGGTATATCTGTTTCCTATGCTCGCTTCCGTAACGTCTCTTGACAGCGGCCATCATTTCATCACAACTGTTCCGTTCGTACTCTGGAATAGTCTGTAAGATTTCGGCAGCTGGTCCTTTCAATGCTACAAAGAGTGCAGCAACATTATCTTCAGCATTCCAGTTGTTCACTGTTGCGGTCTTCTCAAATTGTAGCTTAAAGACCTGGAAAGGAACAGAAAGGTCAAAGAATGGTGTTTTTACCTTTGGATTACTCGTTGAAACTACTTGGCGATTTAGGTGCAACTCCTGTATACGACCTCTCAATGTGCTTCCTTCTTAGATGTAATCTGTGTCGACATTTCTGTAATACGTGTCTTCTGTTCTTAAATCTTCGATGTTATACGGTTCTCCTGCGATTACAGTTGAGACGACATTTCGGTTGATATTTGTGACGACATTTGCTTCAACTCTGCTAGTATCGCGTTAGCGTCAGCACTTGCCAATGGATTCGGAGTCTCTATCTTCCCCTCCATTTTAGTCGCTAGCTCTTCCAAATCAGGATAAAAGACATACTCGTACACATTAATTCCTTCCACCTCCAATACCTCTCGTAGCCGTGCTTGAAATTCCACCTTATTGCCGGTTGTATTCAATCCACGGTTCTCCAACTCCTTTTCAGTTGCTGGATCCTTAGTTCACTTTACTTTACCATGTCCAAGTTGTATTCGAAATCTTCAAAATTTATTAAACAATTCCTCTTCTGATGCCAATTGTAGCGACTAACGTTACAATTAAACTAAACTATTGAATAAATAACTCCAATATTCAATAATGCAAAAACGGTCTTTATGAGACTACTTTGAAAGTACTTCACAATAACACTTAACTTCACTACCAATAGCGTGCTTAAATCAAACTGATCTTTTTTGACTACTCAGCTTGCGCTCTTTTATACTCTCTGCTACTTCATTCGCATATTTCTACTACAGTCTAGACCATTGTTTACTATATAGTTTGGCAGCTTAAACAGAGGTTATGTTGCGAATAGAGTGGAAGGCAGTGGACTAGGCAGTCGAATGTCATATAATGAAGGAATGGTGTTCGAAGTTTTTTCAATTTAATGTTTTAAACAAAAATGATAAAAGCTTTAATATAAATAAAACTATTGTTTTAATAACAACAAAAACGCCTTATATATTCTATATACATAAATTCGTAAGGATTATCTCACTTTAAAATTTGAGTTAAATAATCTAAAGTTTTTTTTTGAAACTGAGTCGAGAACTGTGCGTGTGAATGTTCGAATTTTCACCGATCAGCTGTTAGTTGCGCTACTTGGTAAAATTTACAATGGTCTAGACGTTTCGCCTGCTAGAACTGCTGTACATGTCTCCTACTTAGCTATATACATGTATATTTGTAGTTCATACGTTTCATATAATCATATACGTGTGTAAGTGTAGCAACTCTTCGGCTGATGACTACAAGTGTGTGCGCGTAATATCACTTCGTGCCTTATATATATGGGTGTAAATGATGATTGATGTGTTTTTGTACACAGTGTGTTTCGCTTCAATGTTTTGTGTTGTGAAATGGGTAAAATAATATCAATTCCATAAATCTTTTGTTGTATCAAAAGGCCTATACAATGGGTCATTTATAATTGACTCCCTTTTTACCCTAGTGGGCATACTGTAATAAGTCCAATTTAAATTTTTGTAAGCGAAAGTAAAAAAGCTCCGACGAAATTGTTAAAGTAAAGAAGTGAAATTTAAATAAATTATTGTAACAAAATATTTAAGAAAATTTAGTAGCTCTATATCAAAACCATAAGATTTGAACTGTAGATCTTCGTGCTAGAATACAAATGCTTTAGCTACATATGTACGTATGTATATAAATGCTCGCAATGAGTTTTGAATTCAAAACAAAAAAGACAGTCTACAAAATTTTGGTGATTATAGGAGCATAACTGTGAAAAGAAAATTTTAAGTTTAGGTACATCGATTATTGAATACAAAAACGTTTAAACAGCAATATATGTCACGGTACTCTAATGTTTGTGAGTGTACCCAGCCTGTAGTAGCAATATATGTTTTTATTCTATTCTAATTTAAAAATTTTGATAAAATTTAATAGCCTTAAATGTTGCAATTAATTAGGAAATATGGGCAATAGGGCGGGTCGATTTGTGGGGAGGCAAAAAAATCGCCCATTGCTCTGTGAAAATCATATTTTAGGGATCACAATAAGAAACTTTGCCGAAGGAAACATACCTCTAAAACGAATTCTGATGTCTCCCCCCCCCCCCCCCCCCCCTCAATTTGGGTGGAACTTTTGGGCTAAATTTTGAAAAATCCCACTTTGACCCATTTAGAATGCTCCAACCGAGTCCAAATGTATGACCGACCCCACTAACTTTGGAGGCCGGACCCACCGATGCCAGTGGTGAACCCCCAGGGGGGTTCCAGGGGGTGCCCCTACCCAAAAGTTCGACCCAAATTGAGGGGGAGGGGGCATCCGAATTCGTTTTAGAGGTATGGTTCCTTCGGCAAAGTTTCTTATTTTGATCCCTAGAATACGATTTTCACAGAGCAATGTGCGATTTTTAAATCTACCCGCCCTAATGGGCATGTATGATTGACTTCAGTCAGACATAAATCTAATTAATTTTTCAATTAGGAAAAAATTCATCATAACAATAATTATGATACACACATTAATTTTAGGCCTTGAGCTGGATTTGAACCCGCGATCTTACAAATCAGTATGCCGGTATAACAACAAAAATGGTTAATACGCACCAGAGCACAGTGAAAAAGTGTCAATAAATATGACACTATGGCAGAATTGCCATAAAGCAAGTCCACTGTCCACATCTTTTCTGCAACAGATGTCGCAGCACTGTGAAAATCAATTGGCAAGAATCAGGATAGAAGTACCAATAATGGTTATAGCAGCGGCGTATAAACGTTGCCGATGAAAGAATTTAGCAGTTCCCGAAATGGATCTATACAATGAGTTTTGGCAGTTGCCTAAATTTTTTCTTTCTTCTATTCTAATTAAAAAAATTGTTTCAATTAGGAAAAAATTCATCATAACAATTATCATGATACAAAAATTATTGTTTGGCCTTCAGCGTTATTGTTAGGCCTTCAGCTCGAACCCGCGAAAATTGTTGGTACTTCGTTTTGTCCTCAGTCACAATCAAATCCATTTTTCCGGTCTTTTTTCAGTTTGGAGTAGGTAGAACTTACGGCGCCGGTGTTCAGGCCGTTGATATCAACGCCATCAGCATACCCCAGTAATTGCACGCTTTTATAAACGATTATCCTAGAGATGTTAAGTTCTGCAACTTTTAAAATTTTTTCCCGCATCAAATTAAAAAAAGCGAACGATAGGGGGTCACCCTGTCTGAAACCTCGTTTAGCTTCGAACGGTCGGAGAGGTCCTTCCCAATCCTGACTGAGCTGATGGTGTTGCTGAACGTCTTTTTGCACAGACGTATAAGTTTTGCAGGGAAACCAAATTCAGGCATAGCGGCATATAGGCTGCTCCTTTTCGTGCTATCGAAGGCGGCTTCAAAATCGACGAAGAGGTGATGTTTGTCTATTCTTTTTTTGCGAGTTTTTTCCTAAGATTTGACGCGTTATGAAAATCTGGTCGATGGTAGATTTACCAGGTCTGAAGCCGCACTGATCCAGTCAGCCGATTCGATATTAAAAAGGCTGATCCCACAATACTTGGCGCAGATTGCAGTATTTGCTTTCCTGTGGACTGGGAAAAGAACACTTACTATACAAATTGCCATTAGGAAAGTAGCCACATTAAATTTTTTGGGGCATATTTTTGTAAAAAAATTTATTCAGAAAAATTCCTTATAAAAGCACATTCTTGAATTAAATCTGGTCCAATATATGCGATTTAGCACTAACTGGGAGTTGTTTAAAGATATTATTCGCCTAATAGTTGAAAATTGATATTGATTATGCTTTAACTGTTAGGATTTTTTCTGCTGAGCCTTTCCATTTTTTTCGTTTGACTTGTATATATCTTCCGGGTTACCGGAAAAAATTGATGCTATCAAAAAAAAATCGCTAGACGCTTCCAAACATCAATTCGGTAGGGGCTTTTAAAAAAACAGTTTAAGGTGTGGAGTATTGGCAATACATTTCCAGGTATTATTGGAACACTGTCAGTTCATATTTTGTCTCCCTTCAATATTTTTTCTTACTTTTAAACAAATGCTGTGAAAGCAAAATCTCGTTTACTTATACAATACTTCTGCAAACATATCACATTAATAAGTCTACTATAAAGCTAATAAACTTGTATTAACTGCGCACACTTATGTTTATAATTCGAGCAATCTATGAGATATTTCAAGTTTGAAAATGATATCTCTCTTAGGAGTATGTTTTAGGCACCCAAGCTGATGTATGCGTAAATCGTTGGATTATGAGCTATGTAGTGGAAAACAAGTCGGGAGGTAATAGTTAACATGTTTGCAATTTCTACCAAAGGCCCAGATATAACGCAGTTAACGTTCGTAGCTGTAATGTAGCAGTCACTGGGCATACCTCAAATACCATCACTTTTGAAGGTTCGGTGCGTTTGTCACATTGAGCATCCGGTGCTGCAGATAACTTTTGGGACCGCTCAGAAGTGTTTTTATGCTGCAAAAAGATATAACTGAGCAAGAATTTTGATAAGACTAGCCGTGTTTTTTTTTACACGTATATACATCTACGTTTACGGTTAAAAAAACGTTCATCCTCACTTAGATAATGTTTAGGAGACCCATCTAGCAGCAGTGATTAAATAACTAGCTAAAAACCATGTTGTACCGAAAAGCGGAGACACACACCTCTGTAGGTCATAGTGTATAACCTATAGCTGAATCCGTTGCGGTGAATAGTGGACACACACCATTTGTAGAGGTAATACATAGACACATATTTCAGTTGGATCTGAGTGTAATGCGTACTGAAATTTAGGAGTACTAATTTTCTGCACAGCAATTTCAGAAGTGTATATAATGTTTAACGCTTAGCAGGTCATATAAAGTTTAAGCGTATATGTATACAGATGTAAAAAAAACACAACTACTATCTACCCTTTTAGCCCTTAATGGGATGTGAAGCTCTCGCTGAAGCCAGGTTTCCGAATTTCTGCCGTAGTTAAATATTGTAACGAATTTACTCCAAATCCTTTTATTTGCAACCTTCTGCTAAGTTCGAATCAATAAACTGTTGAATAAATAACTCCAATATGTAATAATGCAAAATTGCCTTTATTAAAGTACTTCACAATAACACTCCAACTATTTTCAAAGTAATGCTGCTATTGTTCGCTAGATAGCGTCTTAATCGAAACTGATTGTAGCGCCTCTATGTTTCGCTGACTTTTATACTCTTTGATTTCCTCGTTCGCATCTTCTAGGCGCTTCCATTTCCAGAATCTACTAGTTGGCCATCAGCTATTAAATTTCTCAGCTGTAACTACAATTGCACGATTTTATAGCTTCTCTCATTGCATACTTTCGGGAGTATCTCAGATATATGCATGTGGTTGTGTGTTGCTTTTCAGCTGCGTATACGTACATATGTGTAGACATAATGGTTGATTAGTTTATGTAGATACATAATGATTGATTTATGGATGTGCATACAAGGCGCTGCTTAGCATCGGCTTAGAGATGGCAGTGCCCCTTAGTGTTGTTAATATTCGTAACAATATTATATATATTTTTTGCATGCACAAGTACTAGCATATTCATAACATAAGCATAATAAATGAATTAAATCCCAATATAAAATGGTTTAATGAAATTAAAAATGCACTCAGGCTGTCTTTAATACATAAATACACACATATATACATTAGGGTGGCCCTTCGTTGTATGGAGGGAAAAAAAGTGTTTGGATTCTTGATTTCACCCCCTAAAAATATGCGAATCGCTCAAAACGAATATATACAAAGTTTTAGGCCAATCAAAAACGATTTAGAGGTGGCGCAAAGGGCTTGAAATCCTGAAGAATGACGAATTTTTACAATTTCGTGTTTCAGGCTTCCATATTTCTAAGCCCTACGAAAATTTACTGCTTTTCCATACCGTAATAATATCTGTATTTTCTTACTTTTCTAAAATGGCAACAGGCTTCAAAATCGGTCAATTAATAACAGAGTTACAGGGCAAAATATATATTGCTTTCGACAAACAAATATGAAAATAAATTAATGCAAATGTGTTGCACGTGCATGCTGAAGCGTTACATGCATGTCATATACCGTTATAACCGTTACCGTTATAAAATGTGTACTGCAAAAAATTTCTTTGACATTTTCTTATTGAAACTATACTGATCTTGAACAAATTTTGAATAGTAGGTTTTTTTCAAAAAATTGCGGCACTTTGCATTGGGATAGAAAACTACTTCCGGAAATAACAGGTCGTGAAAAGTTGGAACGATTTCCAGGTGTTGTTACATACAACAGGCAACAGGCTCGGAAATAGCTGGTACGTTGTATGAACTGTTATTTGAATTGAATCTGAAGGATGATGTTGTGGCCTGTTGTTTCGATACGACATCGGTTAACACAGGCGTTATAAAAGGAGCTGCAACGTTATTAGAAAAAAAACTTGAGCGAAAACTATTGTATCTACCTTATCATCATCATATTTATGAAGTTTTGCTGAGAGGGGTTTTCGAATGTTATTTTCCAGTAAATACTAGTAAGGACGTCAAGTTGTTTCGGTGATTTCAAGAAACTTGGGGAAACATCGACAAAAATAGTTTTAAAGATTTGCTACAAAATAACGAATTGAAATTATCTTTAAGCTATAGCAAATATACTATTCTAAATTTCTCTAAGGAAGATTTGAAAAAGAAAATAGTAAGAGATGACTACTATAGGGAATTATAAGAATTAACGTCTATATGTCTAGGAGTAAGTGATGGCATAAAGCTTCGTCTACCAGGGCCCACTCATCATGCTCGGTGGTTGTCTAAGGCATTGTATTGCTTAAAAATCCATTTATTTCGTGAACAGTTAAAACTAACGGAGTATGAAGAGAATTCGATAGCAAGTATATGCGCTTTTATTATAAAATTCTATGTTAAGCTTTGGTTTAGCTGTACCAATCCTCATAGAGCACCTCTTCAAGACTTATCTTTTATTAAAGAAATTTATAAATACAGAAATGTTAATAAAAAAATATCTGACATTGCAATAAAAAAGTTTTTTAACCACCTATGGTACCTGTCTGAAGAATGTATTGCATTGGCATTGTTCGATGATGACGCCTCTTGTACCATGAAGAAAAAGATCGTGGAAAAACCCAAAAGCATGGACAACTGCGACAAGGAAACAGAAAATTTAAAGATGTTACACTTAAGGCTCAGTAAAATCAATAAATTCATAGAAAAAGAACTACACGATTTCGTAACAGGAAATACAATTGATTTTAAGGTCGGTTTGGGATATCATCTCAATTTCTGCAGGTAGATCCACTATACTGGGGGATACAGAAACCTATAAAAAAGCTAAGGACACTGTTGTAAATATAAAAGAGGTTAACGACAGAGCAGAACGGGCAGTAAAACTTATGGAAGAATATAATAGAATACTTACAAATGACGAACAAGGAAAACAATATTTATTACAAGTTGTAACTGATTACAAAAAATAATTTGAATCACATAATAAATCATCATTAATTAGATCTTAGGAAATAATATCATATTATATATGTACGTGTCAGCTAAAGTTTCACAAGATATATGTATATGTTTCAAAAATGTATTTTCAAAAAAGTTTATAATAAAAAAAATTTTAAACAAACTCATTTACGCATACTCATTATAAACACATTCTTGAAGTAATGACGCCGTGTTTAAGGCATAATTTATTTTATAACTTTATTAATATTTGACCAATTTTTGTTGTTTTAGATTTATTTGAAAGTCAAATATCTCTAGAACTTACTAATAACACGATAAATTACGTTTCGCCCATAACAAATGAAGTAGGGTTGCCCAAACTTAAGAAATTGTAAAAATTCGTCATTTTTCAGGATTTCAAGCTCTTTGCACCACCTCTAACCCTTTTTCGATTGACCTAAAAGTTTGTATATTCTAGTTTTTAGGCTATTCGCATATTTCTAGGGGGTGAGATAGAGAATCGGAAAACTTTGGAAAATAAGGGCCACCCTAATATACATATGTATATGTAAGTGTGTATTAGGGTGGGTAAATTTTATTGTTGAAAAGGCACTTCCAGTTTCTGAATCTATGCGTCATACTGAGTAATATTTTCAATGGGACCATAGGTCTGAAATGAATTTCGAGCCTCCCTAATTTTGTTAGAAAATTGTATATCCCAATCCGAATAGCGGCTCTCACAAATAAAGTACATGAAAATAAACGTCAAATTCGGATTCGGATTGGTATATAAAATTTTCTAAAAAAATTAGAAATTCATTTCAGACCTATGGTCCCATGGACAATATTACTCAGTATGCCCCATAGATACAGAAACTGGATGTGCAACTGAAGTTCTTTTCCTCCCATTTTTCCCCATACAATTTGAACCGCCCTAGTATATATGCTTATGATCAATCATCAAAATTGCGGCAATATGTAGCACATCAAGAAAAAAAAAAACAGCGATTTGGTTATAAATAAAAAATATGTTTTTAATTATAAAAAATATGCTAAAATAATTACGTAGCCATTTATGTATATAGTATGCATAGTAATGCATAAAAAATGGCTTATAATTATATATTTGCACATATACACTGGGAGAAATCAATACAAGTAAAACCTTATTGTAATTTTTTTTGGAAATACCCAACCAACAAACTAAAACTTTTAAAATAGATTTCTGGAATGAGATTAAAACAAACTAACTAGGCTGACAAAAGCATACTTTTAGAGGCTAAGTAAGGTTGAACTGGCCGGTCAATAAAGACCTCAGATAGATTGAATATGTCTATGGTATTACCAGAATTTGTTTGGGAAGAGTCCCAATCAGGTACCAGCATTTACGTTATAGAATATGTCGGTACTGTTGGCAAATACTATGTAGAAGTTTTCTTGGACCTAATTTAATTGCTGCCTCGAGATCTGGTAACTCCGTCGCCAACTCATCGGCATTTCGTTACCTTCTATCCCTTTATGACCGGGAACTCAGTAAAGATGTATGGTCCGGCCTGAGCGAAGTCTTTCCAATGCTTCTTTGTATTCCATAACACTTCTTGATGAAGAACTGTGTGAGATTATTGCTTTAATCACTGCCTGACTATCAATATATATATATTGATGCGACTACAGCTTAAGTACGCATCCTCAAGAATTTCTGCTGGTATCTTCACGACTATAATTTCTGCTCAAAATACGCTCCAATAATCTGTCAACCTATAGCATCCACTTATTTCTGGATTGGCTGAGTAAACAACAAACCCCATCCCATCCATTGGAACCATCCGTATATACGTGTATAGTATCTTCTGCCATTTCTGCACCCTGGCACCAGTCCTCCCGGTAAATAAAAGAGGTCCATATAAATGGAATATTTCATACTTCTTATCCCTGGATCTAGTAATGGTAGCATATTTTTTTTCTTTTTTTTTTTTTGCGGGGAGGCTGGAAAATGCCTAATGCACCATAATTGTTGCGGGTTCCAAACGGTTTAATTTTTTGGTGGGAAAAAATAAAATTTGTTAACACAAATAATGTGAAAAATAAATGAAAAAGCGTAAAAATCTACAAATAAAAATAAAATCTAACCTTTTAGTTGAGTTTTTAAATAGGTCTTATAATTGTGGGTTCTGTTTTATATAGAAAAAATTTCCGGATACAAAAAAAAAACGAAATCGAATTTTTAAGATTTTTGAAGAACTCGATTCTGACCCTGAATCTGAAGTGGATCCCTTCAGCGCTGACGGGGAGTAAAGCAACGGTCCAAACTATGTACCAAATAAGGATCTAGAAAGATCGTGAAAGTCAGATGAAACTAGATAACTTAGTAAGAAATAGTTTTGAATCAATGATATTTCACTTATCAAATTTTACTGTAAGAGGAAATTGGGAGACATTTTTTTAAATGGGCGGTGCCACGTGTTATGTAGAAAAGTAATTTATCTGAAATGAAATGTACATTTGAACCTCACGCTGAGTATATAATGTTCGGTTACACCCAAACTTAGACCCCTTAACTTGTTTTTAATAAATAAAACATGGCGGAAATATCCGCGAAATTTTAATATTATTCTTATCTTTGAATGGAATTCGCTTAGGGATCGAAATCGTTTTACTGAAATCCCTAAGTATTTCCTCTAAGGAGACATTCGGTGGCAGTTTTGATTGCAGCATTTTGGCAGGCCTGCAACCTTTTTCAGTATGTGTTTTTAACACTAGGCAACCAAACTGGTGACGCGTAGATAATGATCGGCCGGCCAATTGCTTTGTACGTGGTTAGCAACGTTTCTTTATATTTTTTCCATGTGCTGCCTTCAAACAAATTGAGGATTTTATTGCGACTTTGTACTTTAGATATTATTTCGGTGGCATGGGCCTTGATTATCTAACGTCACCCCTAAAATGTTTGGGTGACTGATAGTCGAAAGTCAAGGCGTACGTCCATGTCGTAAACAGTGTGGCCGTAGATTTTGTGAATGATAATGCCAAATTGCGCGAGGTGCAGATACCGGAAAGATCGGGGATATAGCTGTTTATTTCAGACACTAATTCATTAATTGAAGGGCCGGGTCCTGTTGCCATAATAGTGCAGTCATCGGCATAGGAAATGATTGTATCTCCTTCTAGTGGCGAAGGGAATTATGATATGTAAAAATTAAATAGAAGCAGGGATAGGAGCCCACCCTGTGGTACCCCTTCCTTAGTTTTCCTAGGTTTTGAGATTTCGTTCCTAAATTGAGCCGACGCCTGCCGACCACTCAGATGACTTGCGGTCCATGTATTTGAACAAGGGGGAAGGTGTGAGCCTTGATTGACTGTGTCAAAAGCTTTTGCAGGTCAAGTGCCACGAGCACCGTCTAATGAGGGGGGTTTTCTTGATTTAGTCCGTAATTAATCGGGGTGTTTATGGCATTGAGCGCAGTGGTGGTGCTGTGCATTTTGGGGAAGCCATGTTAGTGCGTGTCTAAGCGAAGATTTGTGTGAAATGAGGGAGTAAAACGTTTTCAAATGTCTTCGCTACTCGGTCGATATACTTCGCCTGGCTGGTTTGCTAGGCTTTAGTAGTGGAATTATCCTTGCCATTTTCCATTATTCAGCAATGGCAAAGGATTTCAGTGACTGGTTGAAAACGTGTTTAGGTAGTTTATTCCCTCAGCGCCAAGGAATTTGAGTATTGGCATGACTATTACGTCTGGGCATATTGATTTGAAGGGCTTGGCTTTTTGGATGGCTGCTTCAACCTCAGTGGGCGTGATGGTAATGGGTGGCACGTCGTGTTCGTGTTTATATACCCATCTGTTTGCATGGCGTCTGGCTTTGTCTACAGACGAATGCATTATAAATTTTCGGTAAAAGGCGCTCGCGCATTTCTTCGAGTCAGATAAAGTTTTGTCGCCGAAGGCTATAGATTCTTTATCATTGTGTTTAGTTGGATGGGACAAGGATTTGGCGATTGACCACTATTTACCAACACCCGCAGAGAGGTTGCAGTTCCTTAGATGCTCCCCCATTTGGTATGTTTTTGTTCATTTACAGGCGCGTAATATCCTTAATAATATACTTGCAAAGGCAAGTGTAATGTAAGTACGACGGACAATCTTTTTAATTGAAAAAAAAAAACAAATATTATTCAATTTTCGAGCTCAAGGCCACGTATAAATGAAAAACCAAATATTTTATATCTTTCAATATATATATTTGTTTAATGATTGATCGATATTTCGACCTCAATCTGAGATCATCCTCAGGACTAAAAAGATTAAAAAACAATAAAAACATCAAAAAGTGCATTTTACGTACATCCCTATAACACAATTTACACTATTGGCTGTGCCTGATCGACTAATTTTAAAAGATTACATATCAAGCGAATATAAACAATATAAAAAAAAATAAATTTAAGGCGCGATAACCTCCGAAGAGATCTAAGGCTGAGCTTCTCTTCCAATTTGCGTCGTGTTCCTCTTGATTTTCACTACAAATTGGCCGGACGGGACCTACATGTTTTAAGCCAACTCCGAACGGCATCTGCAAGGCAGATGGGTTTTCACTGAGAGATTTTCATGGCAGAAATACACTCGGAGTGCTTGCCAAACACTGCCGAGGGGCGACCCCGCTTAGAAAACAATATAATGTAAACAAATAAAAACCGTAAATATAAACAAATTTTGACAAAAACAACCATGTACAAATTTCTCCAACTGTACGTCGCGCCTTGCATACATATATATGTACATATATCAGCTACAGGTAAACTGTTGTTGTCTAACATTATAACACGACTATTGGTGGGACATTAAACTAACAAATTACTCTCAAAGCGCTTTTTTGTTTCTGCTTATTAGCTGCATATAGGCCGAAGCACAATTTTCCGTGTTCGTTTTAAAATTTAACCGTTTATCGCTCTCTACATTGATAATATGAAGCATTTCAAGTATGTATCTCTTATTATATTGCTTCTCTTTTTGCAAAATTCTCACATTGTCTAAATCTGGACAATGTCCCGTAGCACTACAATGATGTGTTAAGGCTGTTTTGTTATCATTCAATTTATGTCTGTTTTTTATATTCGACTTGTGTCCGGAAATCCTTGTCTTAAGCTTAGATTTAGTGTCCCCACATATACTTTGTTGCATAAGTGGGACCCGTCACCATTGCAATTAATTTGGTATATTACGTTGGATTTCTCGTATTTTTCAATCCTGCTTTTCATGTTGCTTTATATTTGTCGTAGAGTGTTGTCGTACGTGAAAGCTATTTGGAACTTGTCCCGGTCATACATATTTGAATTCTTCAGTCTGTTGTACAAGCCTGGAATGTATGTGGCTGTCTAGAATATTTTCTTGGCATCCTGTCTGATCTCAGTAGTATTCGCCTTAGCGTAAAAATCTCTTATGTAGCTATTGATTAAAGATAGAGGAAAATCGTTGTCTGTTAATATTTGCTTGATCAAGGCTACATTTTCTTCATGGTAACATGCGTCGCTAACAGAGAGAGCTTTTCTAACAAAGTTCTTTGCCGTGTTTACTATGATTCTTCTTTCATGCTTGGAATAAAAATTTATTAATCTCCCAGACGCAGTGGGTTTTTTGTACCATTTAAATGTAAGTTTATTGTTATGTCTTATTACCATCGTATCTGAGAATGTTAATTTTCCGTCAACTTCCATCTCTAACGTGAACTTTATAGACTTCATGTAGCTATTAAGAGTGGCCACCGTTTCTTGGACTTTATCTGTTTTGACGATAGCAAATATATCATCCACATATTTCGTTAGCAAACGTGGTTTATGTGGAAAATCTTCCATGAATTTGTTCAGCAATTCCTCCATTACAATATCTGCAATGACTGGCGATGCTGGGGATCCTATAGGCATTCCATAGCGCTGTTCGTTTATTTTGTATCTAAATTTAAAATACCTGTTGTCCTTTATGCAGAATCGTACTATCCCAAGAAACAAGTCCTTCGTTAACGAAGTGTGGCTTTTTATCAAATCCCACTTATTCTCAATAATTCTCATCGCATGGTCTACTGGAACGTTAGGGAAAAGGGAATAAGAAAAAACCAAATATTCATAATTTCGCCATACATGGATGTGTATACAAACGCTCAGGTCTAGTATCAATCACTGCACTCTATTTTCCAAGCGCACAATACAATATTGGTTTGTGTTTTATAATTTTTTTTATTGGGTTATTATAATCAATATTTGACGTTTGGTTGCATTAAACATAACATAACAAAACAGATACAAGTAAACTAATTGAATTGACAATAGCAGTATGTATAAAGAGAAGATCTACTTCATACAAATTAAGCTTTTTCTCGTTACTCAAACTTTAATTTGCTAAAAATAATCAACATTATGCCTAACGGTAGCTATAATTACAAATACTTGATTTCGTTAAATTTATACATAGATATTATGTCATATACATATCATTGTTAACTTGAAAAGAAAAACCAAAAAAAAAATTAATTAATGCTGATTTTATTTCACGCTTCATGTTGTATTTGGTAGTTTTATTTCTTCATATCACTCATTTCATAAAATTTTACTTATTTATTTTTGTAGTATCTTAGCTTTTGCTGCAAGTTAACACTAAATCATGTAGCTTCATCATTATCATCTAACATACTCGATGAACTATTTCCATTAGCCTGGCTTTGTGCGATTCCATCTCTTTCAACAGTTAATTTTGAGTTACTCAAACTGGTTTCTTCTGGTATAACTTTGGCGTCGTCTTTATCCTGCATGAAAATTGGAAAATAAAAAATTTAAAAACATTTGAATGGAACTCAAAGAAAATTAGCAAACAATTAGTAGTGAGCATGCACTGTACAAATGTTACAGCACCTTAAATATATAAACATATGTATACCAAGCTTATATGTAATATAAGTATCTGAAGCACTCAAGATCATACTTTTTCATTCAAGCAACCGTATGCAAAATTTTTATTCACTTCTCTTTAATAATAATATAAAGCCTTATAGGGATTCCGAAACTTAGTATTTTTTCAAACCTTATAAAATTTCGAAGAACTTCAAGCGGGATTCTTAAACTTTAATTGAAGCTGAGAAATATTGTCTAATTATTGACCGGAAAAGAGGCGTGGCACTCCGCCCATTAAAAAACAATGTCTCCCAATTTCCTCTTACAATAAAACGTGGTAAGTAAAATATCATTGATGCAAAACTATTTGTCGCTAAGATATAGCTTATTATTCTAGTCTTCGACCACTTTAAACATCCTTCATATTCTAACGAATTTTGGGGAGTTTCTTGTAACTATGCACCTTCTGCTAACGTTCGAATCGCTGAACTGTCGAATAAAAAACTCCAATATTCAGTATTCCAAAATGGTCTTTATATATACTAATTTAGGTGTAATAAATAATAACTAATAAAAACTGATTACTGATTCTTTAGCTTGCGCTGCTTTTATAATCTCGCTTACCTCGTTCGCCCATTTCTCCTAAGGTCTAGACGTTTTAAGAACATGCCTTCTAGAACAGTTGTATCTCATGCTTTGTTATTTAGATATATACATGTGTATCTGTAGTTTATGTTTTTCTTCGGCTATATATATGTATGTGATATAATCTCTCTGCTTCAAGTTGCTGTTTATATGTATGGAATATTCTTCATTGCTTGCTTTAATGTGTACATGTACATAAGTGTGGATGCTTGCTGTTTTTGTTGTTGTGATTATTTACTAACAGCAAATTGATGCTAATATTCTCCACAATATATAAGAGTAAGCGTGGTCTTTAACCCATTCCGTCCATTTTTACTAGAAATATTTCCTGCTATAGGGAAAATATGTGCACCCATTCTTATTGCGATCCGTTAAATTTTCTGCGGGTTATGGCGCCCGAAACATAAAAAATTGCTTGATTATAAAATTGATATAAATCTCTTGTTTGCAAAGATATAGCTTATTTAATTCATCCAATAAGAAGAAAATTTGTCCAAACGGGGTCGCCCCTCGGCAGTGTTTGGGAAGCGCTCCGAGTGTATTTCTGCCATGAAAAGCTTTCAGTGAAAACTCATCTGCCTTGCAGATGCCGTTCGGAGTCGGCATAAAAGAAGTAGGTTCCGTCCAGCCAATTAGTAGAGAAAATCAATAGGAGCACGACGCAAATTGGAATAGTAGCTCGGCTTTAGATCTCTTCGGAGGTTATTGCGCCTTACATTTATTTATTTTTTTAAACTTCCAAATTTCCTTTTCGGAATATGGGATGTGTCATGCCCATATTCCAAAATCTTTTGGAATTTATGTTTTGCGTCATGAAACTAATGCGCCTACCAAATTTCATTAGCTTAGCGGTATTCGTTTTTGAATCATCTCATTTACATTTTTGAAAAGTTTCGATATCAAAAAAGTGGGCGTGGCTAGCATGCAATTTCGCTCATTTTCAATACCAGTCTGTTCTAGATTCAGGTAGGCCCGAATTTGTAAAGACATCTCAATATTTGGTACAGATATCTCAATATTCGCTCAAGTTATCGTGTTTGGTTAGGTTGAACTGGCCGGTCCATGAGGACCTCGCATAGACTGAGTGAGTCCGTAGTGTTACCAGAAGTTTGTTCTAACGACCAAACTGAAAAACCCTATCAAAAACCAGGACCTATGTTATAAAATAACTCCGTCCTCTTGGGAAATACCAGAAGCTTCCTAGGACTTAAGCCACATGCTGCTTCTAGATCTGACAGCTGTATTACTTCTTATAGCTGGAGTCTTAGCCTGGTAAGCGCAGGGCACGAGCACAGAACGTGTTCAATCGTTTCTTCCACCAACCCGCACTTCCTACGTCTGCTATCACTGACCAAGCCTAATTTAAAGGCATGTGACGCCAGAAGGCAGTGTCCAGTCATAATACCCGTCTTTAGCCTACAGTCCTCACATTTTAATGATAGAAGCAACTTAGTTAGTCTAAGGTTGTAAGACTTACACATAATCTTCGATACTTTACAGCCCCGTGCTTCAACCCACGCCTTTTCCGCTTGGTCGATCATGTGCACCTCTCGCCTTCGCTTAATCTCGCCCAGTCTAATTGGGACGTGTAAGGAGCAAGCTTTAAAGCATGCGCCCTTTATAGCTAGTTCATCCACTTTTTCATTCCCATATATTCCCGTATGCCCTGGGACCCAATATAGATATATGCTTCTCCCTGTCCCGATTCTCTCAAGAAGCTGCTTACAATCTAACACGCATTTAGATGATGTGTTATGCGAGATTATTGCCTTAATGGCTGCTTGGCTGTCAATATAAAAGTCAACACGGTTGCAGCTTAAGCCATTCTCTTTCAGGGTTTCTATTGTTTTGGTTACGGCTAATATTTCTGCTTGAAAAACGCTACAGTAATCCGGAAGCCTGTACGATCTGCGGATTTCCGGATCAACACAGTATACCGCAGACCCTACTCCATCCACTACTTTGGAACCATCTGTGTACACATGTATCGCCTCATCCGCCATTTTAGCACCCTTGCGCCAACCGTCCACCTCTATTGTGGCCTTAAGATCTCCCTCGAAGATATACTACTATGGCCGTATGGTCGGCGCTCAAGCTTCCCCGAGGCACCGAGCCTTGTTGCAGCTGTTAACGCTATGCCCTTGCTACCAGGTTTACAGGTGTAATGTGCAGAATGGCATACAGTTCAACCGTCAGTTCAGGGCTAAGCATTGATAGTCTGCATACCCCCTCTAATTTTTTGATGTAGGTTGTTTTTTGTGTGGCTTTCCACCAAACAAGAACTCCATAATATAGAATAAGGCTTACAATCGCTGTAAAAACGCAATGAGCAAGAGAGGGCGATAAGCTCCATACACCCCAGCATTCTTTTACATCCATAAAGTGCCGTTGAGGCCTTCTTCAGCTTTTCCTCCACGTTGAGCTTCCATGACAATCAAACTTATAATACCCTGTGTACAAGGAGCATGATATACCGAGCCGAATTTCCTAATTTCAAACTTAAAATGGCATATATCTGCTTTTTACTTACATAGGTGAGGTTTTGTAATTTAAAACAACCATTTCTCAAATAAATTTTTTAACGTATTAAATTTACGAGAGAGAGGTAGAACCCGGAGAGTGCAAAGGCGAGAGAGAAATGAAGAAGAGAGGTATATAAGGATAGATTTTGAAGAAGAAAGAAAGGGGAGGAGTTAGAAATGAACCGCCAAAAAACCATAAACAATTTTCCCAGCTAAATGTGAGCCGATTTGGCAAGCACGCTGAGTGTATTTCTTCCATGAAAAGCTTCATAGTGAAAACTCATCTGCTTTGCAGATGCCGTTCTGACTCGGCATAAAACACGTAGGTCGCGTCCCGCAAATTTGTAGGTAATGTTAAAAAAGGAGCACGGCGCAAATTATAAGAGAAGCTCAGCCTAAAATCTCTTCGGGGTTTATGGCGCCTTGAATTTATTAAATGTGAGCCGCAAGTTTAAGTTGGCTGATCACTACAGCGTCTTCCAAGCGGAAGTTGCCGCAATTAAGGAAGCTGTGGATAAAATGCTAACTAGTGCTACTACGGTTAGGGAATTTAACATCTAATCGAATAGCCAAGCGACTACCAAGGCTTTTAGCTCAACTATAGAGTGATCGAGGGTGGTATGGAAGTGCCTGACGTCGCGTGGGATTGCATCGAACTACATATTTTTGAATTAAGATTATCTGGTCCTGGGGCATATTAGTATACCGGGCAACACTCAAAGGGATGAAAATGACTGTAGGGAATTCGGGATTCCGCTGGCCACATGTAGCTCGCTCCGGCATAGATGGGCTTCGAGTCAGCTCAGCAGTGTTGGCCAGACACGACCTCTTGCAGGGTAGCAAGATCTTTCTGGCCAGAAGTGTATGGCAGAAGATCTACCGAAATAATTGGGTTCACTGAGGCTCATCTATCAATGGTCATTGGGGTTTTGACAGCACACTGTCTAATGGGAAACCATGCGATATGTCTCAATATACTGGAAGCCCCATCCCCTGCTGTAATTATATGGAGAAAGATGAGGTGGAACCATCGCATCACTTTATGCTGGTTTGCCCAGGTTTTGCCAGATCAAAACGAAAGTACTTCGGTTCCTACTCACTTGGAATTTCGACGGATTTATTAAAGGTTGAGATCGGTCCCATTCGAAACTATAAAGTTGCTACGCAATGATTCTCTAAGTAGCTATAGCTATGTCACCGTAATAAAATAAAATATTATGTGGTATCACAACGGACCATGATGTTGTCCAAGTAGCTTTTCCTATCAAGGCAGCTACCACCTGACCTAAACTAATAGAATAACAAGTAGGGAAGACTAAGTTCGTGTGTGACCGAACATTACATACTCAGTTGAGAGTTATGGAGACAAAAGAAGGGAAAATCACCATGTAGGAAAATGAACCTAGGGTAACCCTGGAATGTGTTTGTATGACACGTGTATCAAATGGAATAAAGGTGGACCACGGGTGACTCTAGAATTTGTTTGTACGATATGGGTATCAAATGAAAGGTGTTAATGAGTATTTTAAAAGGAAGTGGGCCTTAGTTCTATGGATGGATTCTTTTTCGAGATATCGACATAAAGGTGGACCAAGGGTGACTATAGAATGCGTTTGTACATTACGGGTATCAAACGAAAGGTGTTAATGAGTATTTTAAAAGGGAGTGGGTCTTAGTTCTATAAGTGGACGCCTTTTCGGGATATCGCCCTAAAGGTGGACCAGGGGTGACTCTATAATATACGTTATGGGTATTAAATTAAAGGTATTAATTAGGGTTTTAAAAGGGAGTGGCCCTTAGTTTTATATGCGAAGGCGTTTTCGAGATATCGACCAAAATGAGGACCAGGGTAACTCAGAACATCATCTGTCGCGTACCGCTAATTTATTTATATATGTAATACTACGGACAGTATTCCTGCCAAGATTCCAAGGGCTTTTGATTTCGCCCTTCAGAACATTTTCATTTTCTTCTACTTAATATGGTAGGTGTCACACCCAGTTTACAAAGTTTTTTTCTAAAGTTATATTTTGCGTCAATAAACCAATCCAATTACCACATTTCATCCCTTTTTTCGTATTTGGTATAGAATTATGGCATTTTTTTCATTTTTCGTAATTTTCGATATCGAAAAAGTGGGCGTGGTCATAGTCGGATTTCGGCCATTTTTTATACTTATACAAAGTGAGTTCAGATAAGTACGTGAACTGAGTTTAGTAAAGCTATATCGATTTTTGCTAAAGTTATCGTGTTAACGGCCGAGCGGAAGGACAGACGGTCAACTGTGTATAAAAACTTGGCGTGGCTTCAACCAATTTCGCCCTTTTTCACAGAGAATAGTTATCGTCCTAGAATCTAAGCCCCTACCATATTTCACAAGGATTGGTAAATTTTTGTTCGACTTATGGCATTAAAAGTATCCTAGACAAATTTAATGAAAAAGGGCGGAGCCACGCCCATTTTGAAATTTTCTTTTATTTTTGTATTTTGTTGCACCATATCATTACTGGAGTCGAATGTTGGCATAATTTACTTATATACTGTAAAGCAATTGAATTTTTTGTTAAAATTTGACTTAAAAAAAAATTTTTTTTAAGTGGGCGTGGTCGTTCTCCGATTTTGCTAATTTTTATTAAGCATATATATAGTAATAGGAGTAACGTTCCTGCCAAATTTCATCATGATATCTTCAACGACTGCCAAATTTCAGCTTAAAAAACTTTTAAATTACCTTCTTTTAAAAGTTGACGGTGCCACGCCCATTGTCCAAAGTTTTACTAATTTTCTGTTCTGCGTCATAAGCTCAACTTACCTACCAAGTTTCGTTGCTTTATCCGTCTTTGGTAATGAATTATTACACTTTTTGTGTTTTTCGAAATTTTCGATATCGAAAAAGTGGGCGTGGTTATGGTCCGATTTCATTCATTTTAAATAGTGATCTGAGATGTGTGCTCAGGAACCTACATACCAAATTTCATCAAGATACCTCTGAATTTACTCAAGTTATCGTGTTAACGGACGGACGGACATGGCTCTATCAAATTTTTTTCGATACTGATGATTTTATATATGGAAGTCTATATCTATCTCGATTCCTTTATACCTGTACAACCAACCGTTATCCAATCAAAGTTAATATACTCTGTGAGCTCTGCTCAACTGAGTATAAAAAGTATAGGCACATAGGTAGATTAACTCATAGGCACACCCATGCGAATAATCCAATTGCTTTACTGGTCTGAGCTACAAAACTGCATGTGTAGAAAAATTTTAAAAATTTTTAAGTGAAACTTTTTATATTTTACAGGAGATACTTTATCAAACTTTTGAGGATTTCGCAAAAGATTTTGAAATTTATTTTATATTGATTTCATCAGGTATTTGTACATAATTTTATACAAATTTTTATTTTATGCAAAACTAATTGAAAACAGCAAAAACAACTCCTCTTTTCCGTTCAGCGTGAGTGGCTCTAAGTTGACAAGTGTATTAACATCCTAAACAAGTCTCTACTTCAACTAACTGTACGCTCACCACATCAACCAAAAAATCAAAAAATTACTGAAACCACCGGTTTGCATTAAAATTGTAATACATCATGAGATCGAAAAATTATATAAAAGCCAATTACAATATGAGCACATGCTGCATTAACTAAATGATTTTAATATGAAATCAGAGTAACTCTTCATCACACTCCATAAAGAGGCCCAAGCCACATAGCAACCACATGTCGAACAAAGGCTATTAAAAATTAAATTGGAAATGCAATATGTGCTCACGAAAAAAACTGCATACGCTTGCGTTTACATTTAGATATAATTTATATACACATATGTACACTAATGTACAATATAATAGGTGTACACAGCTTTGGTTCTCTATCATTACGAGATTTTGCAAATGAAAAAATATTTGTGTGGTATTATTCATAACTTTATTTACTTATACTAAATATATTAAAATCATCACAATTCACCCATTCAAAAGAAAACTGTATTAAAATAAAAATTTTCTTTGGTCAAAATAATAGGTGTATGAAACATTTCTTAGAAACCAAAGTGCACCATTCAATAATAATTTCTTAATCACCGGTATCTCCTCCATATTTTGTATAACTTTGTATGTTCTATTGGACATGGCTTTAAATAATTTTTGATAGGTTTTCAATGGAGTGCTATCCCATCCGAGTCCTTCGTCTTCTGCCGAAATTGCTCCTTGTTTTGAAATGAGAAGGATGCAAATCTTCTCTTAAGGTCACTTCACAAACGGTTGAGGCCAGGCGATTAATTTTTCCATTGCATACATGGCATACATCCATGCCGTATCTCAGTCACTCAGATACCAACCTGAAATATGTTTCGTAACGTTATTTTGGCGATAACTCAATCTGAGTAGAATGCTTTTTTCCGCATATGGCAGCTTAACATTTTGCAAAATATCCCTGTACTCCTTAATCCAAAAGAAAGGACCAAGATAAACATCTCTCAACCATTACGTTTTCTCCTCCTTGCCCAAAGATTCCGTTGGGATAGCAGTCCATTGGAAACCTACCAAAAATTATTTAAACCCATACCCAATAGAACATAGAAAGTTATACAAAACATGGAGGAGACACCTGTGATAAGAAAGCAGTACCGTTAGGAATTATTATTTAATGGTGTACTTTTATTTCTAAGAAAAGTTTCATACACTTATTATTTTGACCAACAATTTTCTTTTAAATTGGTGAATTTTAATGATTTTCATATATTTAGTATAAGGAATTCAAGTTATGAATATTACCGCACAAAATTCATTATCATTTGCAAAATCTTGTATTGATAGAGAACCAAAGCTATGTACACCTATTATTTTGTACATGAGTGTATATCTGAATATCAACACATTTGTGCACGAAAGCTTGAATAATTCTAAAATAGTCACAAATCCCCCAATGCCTAGCGCGCATTTAGGCACAAACGCCTAGAAGTATGCACGAATAAATTTTAACAATCTACAACCACATGCGCACAACCAATTAACAATCCCAACCAACGCTCTATTGTTTATAAAATTGCTTGTTTTATTGCATCCATTTTGCATTGTTTCAAATTTGTATAAGTTTTGTGTATGCTTGAATGCAATTTGCTTTTAATTATTTTATTGTTTGCCTTATAAGTAAGCAAATATATTTGTACGTGCGTAAATTTACATAAGTGACGTGCTGTTATGATCAGTTAACGCTTTTAAATGATGAGTGATTGAAACAAAGTGCACCCCAATATATACATACATATATGTGTGGATGTTGGCAAATAAATATGTCAATCAAAATTTTACAATCCCTGTTGCAAAAAAAGTAGAAGACGTCGTACATGGATTTAAAATATCTGTCAATTTTTAAAAATTCTTGCGATACACAATCCAAAATGGCCCAAAATATAGACTACCGGAGGACAATATACACAAAACATAAAATGGACTAAGAACAGTCGCGACTAGACAAGGCCCAAGAAATTTTTTTAGAAATAAGCAAAAAAATGTAATATTTTCAGTATTAAACCTTTCGTAGTTTTATTTTAAATTAACGACAACAAACACAATAAGAGCAAGTAATGGTGTCTAAGCGTTCCCGAGATGGTCGGGCTAGTAGTGTTTTGCGGAAAGTACCGGATCTATATCCGGAAAAGGACCACCAACATCGCTAACACTCCTAAAAGCCTTCGGGGAGTGTCTTTATCGGTTATACAACAACAATAAGAGTGCCTAAGCTCGGGTGTAAGCGGGCATAATATACACACAGCCTGAGTTTCAATTGTACAGTTTATTTCAGACAAATTAATTTTGTTATCCTACTGAGGTATATTTTAAACATAAACTATTCTCAAAAATGTCTCCCATACAAAAGGATTTTTCGCTAATATATAGTTTACTATTCTAGTATATGATCCATTTAAAGATCTTTTTTATAGAAATGGGCGTGGTGCTTAACCGAACCCCTCCATTTTTACTAGAAATATTCCCTCCTCTAAAGGAAGTATGTTTTCCCAATTTTATTACGATCCGTTAATTTTTCTTCGAAGTATAGCTCCCGAAACATAGAAAATGTCTTAGTCATAAAATGGGCGGTGCCACGCCCATTTTAGAAAATTTAAATCTTTTCATCTTTCTTGTTATAATACTACCTGGGAAAAGAAATATCATTGACATAAAGCTCTTTTTGCCAAAGCTATAGCTTATTTTTTATTTGTTCATGACCCTTTTAAAAATCTTTTATATAAAAGTGGGCGTGTTCGTTAACCGATTTGGTTAATTTTTCTTCGAAACATTCTTTATAGTTAAGGCAAGCTTTCTACTAAATTTTGTTAGGATGGGCTAAAAGGTTTTTTAATTTATGATTACTAAATAAAAAATAAATGTAAGGCGCGATAACCTCCGAAGACATCTAACGCGGAGCTCCTCTTCCAATTTGCGTCGTGCTCCTCTTTATTTTCCTTACAAATTGGCCCGACGGGACCTACATGTTTTACGCAGACTCCGAACGGCGTCTGCAAGACAGATGAGTTTTCACTTAGAGCTTTTCATGGCAGAAATACACCCGGAGCGCTTGCCAAACACTGCCGAGGGGCGACCCCGCATAGAAAAATTTTCTTCTAATTGAAAAACCTTATTTCTAAAATTTTTATGTTGCTTTGCCAGGGGTGCGAACCCAGGACATACGGTGTGGTAGGCGGAGCACGCTACCAACAAACCACGGTGGCCGCCAATGATTTGTAATATTTGTAAAATTGATTTTATCACAAGCGGGCGGTGCCACGCCTATTTTCAAATTATTTTTTCAAACTTTTTTCAAAAGTCTAGTGTGAAAAGCACGCTGAATATAAAAATGTGTTGGAGTTATTCGCCTTTTTACTTCATTTATATTAGGTCCGTTTCATATTAGTTCGCAAATTACAGCAAAAATTGGGAAATCTTCCAATGAATTTTTCAATCACTAACCGCGGCGCTTGAAACTTCGGATGTACCTCAGAAAACGACGATAATGCAACATGAGAAAGAAAACGTATTGAGCTAAAAACTTGAAACCATACACTTTGATCAGGGCACCCTGCTCATACATCTAAACGAAAAAAAAACAGCTAAGAAAACTCTATGCACGGAATGGATATTTCGATCAATTTTTGAAATAACTCACAATAAGCTACAAACCCAAGACCCACAAATGTTTGAGAGCCCGATAGCAATACAAAAACTAAGAGAAAATTTCGATAAGTGGCGCCCGAGGCGAGTTATTTAGAAATGTCTTACCAAACGGGAAAATCCTACCATCAAGTTGAAAAAATGTCCATTGAGCTACTTCAGCAAGCTTGGAACATCACATATAGTTCAGAGGACCCATACAAAGTAACAAAAGTAGAAAAAAAAATCCGCTAGGTTGGCCAAAGGTCGAGATAATAACAAAGTTTATATGAGATTTAGAATCTTTTAATAGATTTTTGTATTACTTCCTAGAAAGCTGGAGGCTTGACATTGGTTAGAAAGTGGACCAATCAACGAATTTTGTGCAATTCCTCTTATTTGCAACCTTCTCCTAACGTTCGTATCGCTAAACAGTTGAATTAATAACTCCAATATTTAATAATGCAAAATGGCCTTTATTAAAGTACTTCCCAATAACACTGATACTTCACAACCAATAGCTTGCTTAAATGAAACTGATGGTCGTGCCTCTACTGTTGCTGCCTTTTATACTCTGTGATTCCTCGTTCGCATTTTCTAGGCGCTTCCATTTCCAGAATCTACTAGTTGGCCATCAGCTATAAAATTACTACGTTTATAGCTTTTCATACGCGCGTGTATGTGTGAAAACAATTATAATTGCATACTTTTGGGAGCATCTCAGATAAGATATCTGCATGTGTTTGTGTGTCTCTTCTCCGCTGCGTGTCCGTACATCTGTGTAGACATAATGATTGATTTATTGAAGTGCATACAAGTCACTGCTTAGCATTGGCTTAGAGATGATAGTTTCCCTTAGTGTTGCTAATATTCTTCACAGTATTAAGAAAAGCGTATGGAAGGTGGGTGTCGTGCGATCAATTTTTTTAGCCTTCCCATTGAACTACAAACACAGGCTCCATATAATGTTCAAAGAACCGGAACAATGCAACAAAAGGCAAAAAAGTTTCCGCTGGTGGGGCAAAAGTTCCAAATAAATTTGAAAATATATAACATGTAATCTTGTGTTAAGGATGGAGACTTGAAATTTGAATCATATGTCAGAGGCGCTACAGAAAACATAACAAAACGTTCCTCAAGCGTTGGCACATTATATCTGTATTCGAGGACACATTTTCACCATTAAATATAACGGGTATGTTTAACATTTTGTAACATATTTTCATTGTATTATTAACTTGATCTAATTCTTTTTTTGTTGAAGGTTTATACAAACTACGAGTGGCGAGTCCTGTTTCTTTAGCGGCCGAAGCTCTGGCGACCCGACGTGCCTGATGGATGTTGGGAGTGGGAGGGCGGAATGGCCTAGAAGGTTCCATGTGGTCGTACTAAATCGTTCCTGAGATGATTGGGGTAGTACCTTAATGGTGTTTGTTACCGGAACATACCGGATTTATATCCTGCAAAGCACCACCAAAATCGATAACACTATCCATAACCTTCGGGGAGTATCTTTACCGCTACCACAACAATAGACATTTTATACAAAATTTGTGAGTTTAAAAAAAAAAAATTTTATATGATGGATTATTCGATAAAAAAATAAATCAGATTATAAATAAATAAATAAGTAATACTTTGGACTGATTAGGCAACTGAGCAATTACAGAATAGTTGTCGTACCGATTTTACTTTGTAGTACATTAGACTGGACGTTGTCATCAGCAGATGAGGTGGCTCTTGAAGTGTACCAAAGAACATTTAATGATGAGCTGTAAAGCGTCGATTTCACTTCCAAAGCATCCATTGGTGCTGCCAATTGGAGCGAGATAACTCAGCGATGAAATGACTGGCCCAACTTTTGGAACGAAATAGCAATTTTTATTATGACTCGTTTTTTCGACAAAAAAAAATTCGTTTGGTCTAATATCCAACAGGGTGCTGTACACCGTAAGGAATGACAATGGATGGAGCTATAACTAACAAAGCAGGCAAGTCACATAATTAGGTGTTGTGCTAAAAAACCCCGATGACGAAGTGGAATACTTATAGCAGTACTCAAAGAGCATTTTTTATCACACGCTTATAAATAAGTTCTCGTCAGTGGCGTCACGGTAAAAAACTACGAAAAAAACTTGAGCGTATTTTCCGTTCATATTGAAATGTATATTCTTATGAGTAACCCTGTTCAATATGGAATAAATTTATGTACAGGTTAGGTTAGGTTTGGTTGAACTGGCCGGTCCATGAGGACCTCACATAGACTGATTGAGTCCTTAGTGTTACCAGAAGTTTGTTTTAACGACCAAATTGAAAAACCCTATCAAAAACCAGGACCTATGTTATAAAATAACTACGTCCTCTTGGCAAATACTAGAAGCTTCCTAGGACTTATACCACTTGCTGCTTTTAGATCTGACAGCTGTATCACTCCTAATAGGTGGAGTCTTAGCCTGGTAAGTGCAGGACACGAGCACAGAACGTATTCGATCGTTTCCTCCTCCAACCCGCACTTCCTACATCTGCTATCACTGACCAAGCCTAATTTAAAAATTTCACGCTTGCAGATCCTCAGTAGGTACCTGTACTCATCCCGACA
This sequence comes from Eurosta solidaginis, assembly GCF_040869045.1. Taxonomy (NCBI): domain Eukaryota; kingdom Metazoa; phylum Arthropoda; class Insecta; order Diptera; family Tephritidae; genus Eurosta; species Eurosta solidaginis. The sequence continues at coordinate 267,347,816 of NC_090320.1, forward strand.
CGCTTCGCTTTCCGCGGTCTTTGCGAGCTTACACATTTCTTTTACCTGTCTTCTTAGAAGACTCAGCTCATTGCTCCACCATGGCGGCTTTGCTTTTCCTCTGAATCTTCTTAGAGGGCAAGCTTTGTTATACGCAGTCATAAGCGTCCTTGTTAGGAATTCATTCGACTCCTCTAGTTCCTCCACATTGGCAACCTCTTTGGGTTGTCCCAGTTTTGTTTCTATATGTTTCTGGAATTTATTCCAGTTCGTTGACCTAGGGTTTCTAAAGGTTCCTCCCATCTCTACTCTCTTTATGGGGATGCTGAAGCTGATATACTCATGGTCGGAGAAGGATGGTTTATCAAAAACCCTCCAATCATACCTTGATATATCACGCTCGGAGCTCAATCTAATATCCAGAACATTGCTGGATGTTGGACCAATGTATGTAGGGATATTTCCCCTATTGGTTATCTACAAATTGGTTCGCAGGATGTAAAAAATATAGATTCGCCTCTCTCGTTCGTATCTGCTCCTCCCCACGCATTGTGGTGCGCATTTGCATCTGCGCCTATGACCAACCGCCCTTTGCGCCCTTCCTCCTATACTAGCCTTTTGCACTCCATCGGTGGATCTTCCGCAGCATGGGCCATATAGCAGGACGCCACGATAAATGCCTGCTTTTTCTTTTGCTCAACGGCCACCACTACGAGGTCCTCAGTAGTGTAATTAGGCAGCATATATGAATGCAGCTGTTTCCTTACCATTACTACAGCTCACACCCGTCCTTCCGTTTTGCGCATAGTAAACGCCAAACCCGCGCGCTTAGTCCAGAAACCTTTCCTCCCAATGAGAGCCACGGCTCCTGGATCAGCACCACGTCAAACGAACCCTCCCCAAGGGTTATGAGGAGTTCGCTCAACGCCATTTTACTGTGTTGGGGGTTTATCTGTAGGACTCGCAGCACGATTGTGCGGTTTGTCTCCCTCCAGCACCTTCGTCTTGACGTCGTCGTCCTCTCCTTGCCCATTTGGCGGTTGGTCCTCTTCTAGCACCTTCGTGCTGACGTCGGGGACATTCACCTATCTTTTTTCCCTTAGGCTTTTGATGTCCTTTTAGACTTCTCCCACCTCTAGCGTGTTAGGATTTTTATCCTCGGGACTTCTTTTCCTGAGTCGCATGTAAATTTTGCCAGTGCCAAAGGACATTTTGCCAAGCTGCTTGTACAAAATATCCTCCGCCTGCTTGTTTATTTGGAAGATGTAGAACTGACCTTCCTCGGTAGGCCGAGATACAATAAGTACCTTCCAATCCTGTATCGGTATGTTCGGATTCTGATTCTGCAGAAGTCGTAGCGTATCCTCCGACTTCATCACGCATTGTATCCATACCTTAGCTTTTGGTACCGTGGGGATTTGCGCTTTATCCACCACCTCAAACCGCGCGTTCGTGCCTTGCATTTGGAGGTTTGGAACCACTTCCACCATGCACCGCAAGCTCGCGATGTTGTCGCATGCTATCATCTTCACACCATTATACCATCCCCCCTAATCAAAGGTTGGAAGGGGCTTACTTGGTTGTTCCCGCATCATCTTAAGCATTAAGCTAATAAGCTCCCTTTCCACAGATCTCCACCTTTCAGTCGTCATTTGTCCGAAAGGACTGCTGCGATCAACCAGCGCCACAGTCAGTGACTGCTTTGCCACATCACTCATCTTCTTGGGAAAAGCCGGAGTCTTAGTGTTACCTCACTTTGGCATCTCCGAGAAAGCCGGAGTCTTATAAATTTATATACAAGTATATTAGTTTATTTGTGAACCCATTAATAAGTCGTACAGCATGAGGAGTTGGTGTTTCTATATTGCTCAGCAGAGTGCAATTTATGTGCTTTGAAGAAAGAAATCACACATCTAAACGTATGTAGCTCACGTGATAGTGCGATAATCTTAAAGTCATAAGGTAAGTATTGTTGTCATGATTTCCAATACAATGGTATGTAATTTTCCTGTCATCATTATATCTTATATTTAATACTAATGCCATAACAAGTTAACGAACAAACCTAACTCTTTTCACGCAATATTTTGCTTTAATGCACTGCCTCTTTTCATTACGTTTTCGGCAAATTTTCATAATAATTTTGAATTTTTTTTTTTCTTATAAAATTTCTGTATAATAAGGTCTAAAACTTAATCCGCTAAAACGATTTTCAGATTCTAAAATTTTTTTTGTTATCGACGCTTCGAAGAATGTGGTTTGATATATATTGGAACGATTTTCCGCCATCTTTTGTAAAATTTGGTTTGGATACAAATCGGTTCGGCATTACGCCATCATCAGTGTCATTTTTCGTTCTGATCTCTTGTTGTCGTTTGTCCTTTATTAATAGTTCGTAGGTGCAAGACCAGGTATGGTCAAATTGAATGTTTGTGTATAAATGTGTTGATTCGAAAACGGGGGTGATTTTCACTGATCCACTTGCGTGGTTATCTGATGTGGGCAAAAGTCATTAGTTTTAATCGTTTGATCTTTTTTGCGTGTTCGTTTATTTGATTGGTTTACTGTTTTGTTTTTATTTGTGGATGTGTGTGTATCTGTTGTACCTGTGTGATGACTTCTTTTTTTTTTTAACAAGTTTAAAAGGTTCAAATATTGTGTAACCTCTATGTCAATAAAGGAAATTAAGATTTCAACTTTAGAATACTTCATTTATTGAATTGATTTATGAAACAATATCTTAACCATAAAAACAGTGATTAGTATGCCGCTTGAGTCGTAGGAAAAAAACGAAAGTGCCGATCAGCTCGTGTAGGCGTTGCCACTTAATTATTTACACAAATAATGTTTCAGCGCTACCAACAAAAATTAAACAAAATGAACGGGGTTTCTTTATATACACACCAGCCGAACCTCTATTCACCCCGTTCACCCGGTAATCTTCTACTGGTAACCTAAGCATCGACCCACCAATATCCGTTCAACATTAAACAATCTATCGCTCGTAGCTCTACTATTCACCGGCAAACCATCCAGCACTCACCTTATACCACCCATCAGTCAACGATTTAGCATTTACCACCCTCATCCGAATGTTTATCCTCAACCTCACTAGTCTTTCTGAACACCAGGCAACCACTCTCCAATTCACCGAGCTACCGCGAATTTGGTTATCTGTTCTTGTTACTGTAAACGGAAAATCAATCTCCAAAGGTTAATGGTGATGGTACCATGCTGTACACTTTTTTTAGATATAAAGCCGAGTCGATCTGTTACTAGTATCTTTTGGTACAGTCCGACTCCATGGAAATAATTTTTTTAACCCCTTCAACTTTCGAGTCTGTGGGTTTCAGGCGTCTCCTACGCCAGGCATGCACAAATGGGGTCGCTTCTTTGTGGTGTTTTGGTACTTCTGCCACGTAAAGCTTTTCAGTGGAATTTCATCTGCCAAACATGTAAAAATTAGCACGGCCAAAAATATATTCAAAAGAAAATCGCGACAAGTATTTTTTTATTCCCTAGGCTTTAGGTATCCATCAACCCATTCACCACTATCCCATTATACCGATTGGTCTTAGCATCAGCCCTTCATTTGCCGAATTGCGACATCAATCCTTTCCCGATACACAGCAGATTAGAGGTATCAGCCAATCGATTTTCCGTTCTCTGATTCTACCGACAGTTTTGGCACCGCATACTGGCTTAAGATTAACCTGTCTATCCTGATCCTATTAAAATTGAGACTTTTCCATCATACCCACTTGAAAAGGAAGGAGTATTACCCTACGCTTTTATGGAAACTCGCCTAACAACCCATTAAGATTTCATATGGGCTCTCAAGTAACACCTTCATGAGCATCATTTACGACGCTGTGACATACGACACTTTAATCATATTTGTCAGCTAAACAAATAACAAACGACGTGAAATTCCTCAACGTTCAGGACGCCAGTTTGCGAGTTCAGCGTTCAGATACTTCCATTACCGGTGTTGTAAGGCCTTGTTCTGTGGCAGTGCTGTTAAGGTCCTTACAAAAATAGCTACATCCTACATATGTTATTAAGTGCTTATGCTCTACTTTTATATGTAAATATCCAGTTTGTTGTTCAACACTCAGCACAAGAAATAGACTGCAATATGCGCAATTGAGCAGCAGCATTAATGCATGATTGCTTACAAAGTGGTAGATATCGACGTTGATACTTATATACACACACCTATGCAAACTTATTAGTGAAGTGTGTTCATTCAAATATGCAAAGACTTATGAATTCCGACAAAAACACTTTCACACATACATACATGCATATGCTGTATGAATTATGTGTAACTCAATCATTCATATTACAGAAACGGAAGTACTTTTCCGGTTTGTGTGTGCACCCGTGCATGAGTGTGTATGTGCGTATTAGTAATGTGTTTAGTAAAAGTGTTTGTTGGACGAAATGGAAATCTCATTCATTCGCTTGATTGGTTGCTTTACTGATTTCGATAGATATCTACTGCATTGATTTAGTATATATGTACATGCACTAATGATGCATAAATTTTGCATATGTAAAGACGTATGTACAATAGTAGAACTCACATTCTAATATCGGAAGAAAAGTAATTGCATATGATGCATAACACCCAAAGGCAATTAGATATTCGACAAAGTGCCATGCTAAATATTTTATTGAAAATCTTTGAATGCAAAGAAACCATGAATTTAATTTGAAATTAGAGCAAATTGTAGGGGCAAAATTTTTTTAAGCCCATTGAGTTATAAAATAATTATAACGTAAATGAATATTACATTAGAGTTCAATTGCAAGCTGTAAAGTTCAGTAAATGTGAAACACAAAATTTATGAAACTATCGTGCGATTGCAATTGATGTATAAAGGAAATTTGTGTACTTATTTAAAATACAAAATAGTTTTTCTAGTAATCAGTCCGATTTAGATAGCAAGTGCAATATATTGTTACGAATATTAGCAACAATAAGGGGTACTGTCATCTCTAAGCCGATGCTAAGAGTGACTTGTATGCACATCCATAAATCAATCATTATGTATCTACATAAACGAATCAATCATTATGTCTACACATATATACGTACACGCAGCGGAGAAGCAACGCACAAACACATGCAGATATCTTATCTGAGATTCTCCCAAAAGTATGCAACTGTAATTGTGGAAGTGTCGCTCCCAAATACACGCGCATATGAGAAGCTATACACGTGCATCTGTAGTTATAATTATATGGCAGTAACTAAGTAAATTCTGGAATCGCCTAGAAGATGCAACGAGGAAATCACAGAGTATAAAAGCACCAACAGTAGAGACGCGAGAGTCAGTTTTTGATTAAGCACGTTATATGTCGAGCAATAGTAGAGTAATTTATTGTAAAGTACTTTAATAAAGACCATTTTGCATTAATGAATAGTGGTGTTATTTATTCAACAGTTTAGTGATTCGAACTTAGCAGAAGGTTGCAAATAAGAGGATTTGCAGTAAATTCGTTACAATATCTTTAGAAATGTGTTAATTCTGTATGTGTATTTCTGACTGAACTCCTCATTCACGACTGGACCGATTTTGACGAAATTGTATTTGAAGGTTCAAGACGACTTGACGATGCTTTAGATTTACAATTCGGTTCGTTTTTCTTCTTATCCTCCCACGATGTAAACTATGGCCGGCATATTCTAAAAAAACGTATGGTGCAATTTCCTTTGAAATCTGGGATTTTTCTTTGACTAGGATACTAATTGAAACACTACTGGGATAACGCATATTCATGAGAAACATAAGGAAGAGAGGAAGATAAGTAGCGAGAATGTGGGAAGAGGGAAGAAAGTTGGAGAACGGAATGGAAAGATATGAAGAAAGGGAAGGCTGAGGGTGAACAGAGAAATTGAGGGAGGGAAAAGATGGTAAGAGCAGAAGGAAAACAAACTAAAAAAGAAAACGGGCAAGATATGTAGGAGAGGGAGAGATCAAACGCTGAGAGGAGAGGGAGAGTCAAGAAGATCAAAACCTCAATATAACAAGTACCTCTGTTTACTGGTAGAGTATATATGTACATCGCATGGAGAAATATTGTCGGGCAGGAAAACGTCACAACTACATATCTATATCTTTTTTGTAAAAATGATTGCGAAATAAAAAATTGTTCCTCTGTTAGGTTCATATAGGTTTTTAGGCGTTTATTAAAACAAAGATATTGAAGCCGATCGTTCTGGCGATACTTGCAAAGTTTGGTATAGAGATTCCATATATGAGTGGTAGATCCCTCTGGAGTACGAAAAGAAATATGAGAGGGGCATAAGTGGTTCTAGAAGTAGAAATGGGCATCGGAATGAGATTAAGAATAGGAATGCGAGTGGGATTGGGATTTCTTAGGGCTGAGAGTGTCATATAGATTCCATATATGAGAGAGGTAGAGGTAGTGGGAGAAGGAGTATGAGATGGGACGTGAATTGGTCTGGAAGTGAAAGTGGGAATGGGAGTAGGAATAGGAGTGCGGGTGGAAGTGGGAGTGAAACTGGGATTTTTTTATGACTGAGAGTAGAAATTAGAGTAGGTGTGGGAATAGCAGTGCGAGTGGTAGCAGGATTGGGGTTTTTTGGGACTGAGAGTAGGAATTAAAGTGGGAGTGGGAGTAGGAGTGGTAATTGTAGTTCGAGTGAAAATCGGTTTTCAAGTGGTAAGAAACTTAATCGAATAAAGAATGGAGAGCAATTAGAAGAAACATGGTAGAAAAAATAGAAAATAGTGTCAAAGATAATGAAAAGGAGAAGCGATGATCCCTTTTTAAATGTAGATAAACTATTTTTCGGGTTGAACAAAGTAAGCCGGATACTTTAGTTTTGTATTTAAATATGAGAAGCCGCGCTACATAAATATCATGAAATTGGAGGTCCATGAAAATTTGTTCATTAAGATTAAAAATTAAAAAAAAAAAAGTTATTCCTTTTTCTTCAAATATCCTCATAGCAAGTCGTTATCTTCTCAGCAGTTAGATTTCTTAAGCATTTAATTCTTTGAAATAGCCATACGGGCATCATTCTATGTAAATTGAAATGGTTTGAAAATAAGATGCCGTAATAGATCAAAAGCATGTAAGTCGTGGCTGCTGGGCCAGCGAGTGTCAGCTAATAAGATTATCCCTTGTTAATCTTTTCTTAGCCTTTTCTGCCGGGAGTGTAATTCCACCACGCACTTCTGCGATGATGGATATGTTAACAAACAGACTCGACCAAAGGCACGTATTGCTGTTGTACAGCTCCAATAATAATTTTGTATAATATTTTTGTAAGCCCCTGTATACTAACTGTTAATAAAATAGTATTTAACTTAATTTAGGAAGAAATGGCAGATAGAAACAAAATACAGATATGTAGCTTTTTCGAACGTGTGACATGGCGTATAAGTAACATTTTATTATAAGCAATAGGGTAAGAGTACCCTGCAAAAATCGCGAGTACTACATGCATGCATGTATGAAGTACTCGCTATGGACCAAGCGAGTGCTCCAAAATTAACCACTATTCGTACAAAAAATATGGTCAAATTAACATTACGATGTCCTAGGACTGGACCATATACTCCAGCTCCGCATTACATCAGAGTAATCCATGGAGTACCCACAGTCCAATAAACATCGTGTACCCTGCAAATATCGCGAGTACTCCATGCATGCACGTATGGAGTACTCGCTATGGACCAAGCGAGTGCTCCAAAATTAACCACTATTCGTACAAAAAATATGGTCAAATTAACATTACGATGTCCTAGGACTAGACCATATACTCCAGCTTCGCATTACATCAGTGTAATGCATGGAGTACCCACAGTCCAATAAACATCGTGTACCCTGCAAAAATCGAGAGTACTCCATGCATGCACGTATGGACTACTCGCTATGGACCAAGCGAGTGCTCCAAAATTAACCAGAATTAATACAAAAAATATAGTCAAATTAACATTACGATGTCCTAGGACTGGACAATATACTACAGCTCAGCATTACATCAGAGTAATCCATGGAGTACCCAGAGTCCAATAAACAGCGTGTACCCTGCAAAAATCGCGAGTACTACATGCATGCATGTATGGAGTACTCGCTATGGACCAAGCGAGTGCTCCAAAATTAACCACTATTCGTACAAAAAATATGGTCAAATTAACATTACGATGTCCTAGGACTGGACCATATACTCCAGCTCCGCATTACATCAGAGTAATCCATGGAGTACCCACAGTCCAATAAACAGCGTGTACCCTGCAAATATCGCGAGTACTCCATGCATGCACGTATGGAGTACTCGCTATGGACCAAGCGAGTGCTCCAAAATTAACCACTATTCGTACAAAAAATATGGTCAAATTAACATTACGATGTCCTAGGACTGGACCATATACTCCAGCTCCGCATTACATCAGAGTAATCCATGGAGTACCCAGAGTCCAATAAACAGCGTGTACCCTGCAAATATCGCGAGTACTCCATGCATGCACGTATGGAGTACTCGCTATGGACCAAGCGAGTGCTCCAAAATTAACCACTATTCGTACAAAAAATATGGTCAAATTAACATTACGATGTCCTAGGACTAGACCATATACTCCAGCTTCGCATTACATCAGTGTAATGCATGGAGTACCCACAGTCCAATAAACATCGTGTACCCTGCAAAAATCGAGAGTACTCCATGCATGCACGTATGGACTACTCGCTATGGACCAAGCGAGTGCTCCAAAATTAACCACAATTAATACAAAAAATATGGTCAAATTAACATTACGATGTCCTAGGACTGGACCATATACTCCAGCTCAGCATTACATCAGAGTAATCCATGGAGTACCCAGAGTCCAATAAACAGCGTGTACCCTGCAAAAATCGCGAGTACTACATGCATGCATGTATGGAGTACTCGCTATGGACCAAGCGAGTGCTCCAAAATTAACCACTATTCGTACAAAAAATATGGTCAAATTAACATTACGATGTCCTAGGACTGGACCATATACTCCAGCTCCGCATTACATCAGAGTAATCCATGGAGTACCCAGAGTCCAATAAACAGCGTGTACCCTGCAAATATCGCGAGTACTCCATGCATGCACGTATGGAGTACTCGCTATGGACCAAGCGAGTGCTCCAAAATTAACCACTATTCGTACAAAAAATATGGTCAAATTAACATTACGATGTCCTAGGACTAGACCATATACTCCAGCTTCGCATTACATCAGTGTAATGCATGGAGTACCCACAGTCCAATAAACATCGTGTACCCTGCAAAAATCGAGAGTACTCCATGCATGCACGTATGGACTACTCGCTATGGACCAAGCGAGTGCTCCAAAATTAACCACAATTAATACAAAAAATATGGTCAAATTAACATTACGATGTCCTAGGACTGGACCATATACTCCAGCTCAGCATTACATCAGAGTAATCCATGGAGTACCCAGAGTCCAATAAACAGCGTGTACCCTGCAAAAATCGCGAGTACTACATGCATGCATGTATGGAGTACTCGCTATGGACCAAGCGAGTGCTCCAAAATTAACCACTATTCGTACAAAAAATATGGTCAAATTAACATTACGATGTCCTAGGACTGGACCATATACTCCAGCTCCGCATTACATCAGAGTAATCCATGGAGTACCCACAGTCCAATAAACAGCGTGTACCCTGCAAATATCGCGAGTACTCCATGCATGCACGTATGGAGTACTCGCTATGGACCAAGCGAGTGCTCCAAAATTAACCACTATTCGTACAAAAAATATGGTCAAATTAACATTACGATGTCCTAGGACTGGACCATATACTCCAGCTCCGCATTACATCAGAGTAATCCATGGAGTACCCACAGTCCAATAAACAGCGTGTACCCTGCAAATATCGCGAGTACTCCATGCATGCACGTATGGAGTACTCGCTATGGACCAAGCGAGTGCTCCAAAATTAACCACTATTCGTACAAAAAATATGGTCAAATTAACATTACGATGTCCTAGGACTAGACCATATACTCCAGCTTCGCATTACATCAGTGTAATGCATGGAGTACCCACAGTCCAATAAACATCGTGTACCCTGCAAAAATCGAGAGTACTCCATGCATGCACGTATGGACTACTCGCTATGGACCAAGCGAGTGCTCCAAAATTAACCACAATTAATACAAAAAATATGGTCAAATTAACATTACGATGTCCTAGGACTGGACAATATACTACAGCTCAGCATTACATCAGAGTAATCCATCGAGTACCCAGAGTCCAATAAACAGCGTGTACCCTGCAAAAATCGCGAGTACTACATGCATGCATGTATGGAGTACTCGCTATGGACCAAGCGAGTGCTCCAAAATTAACCACTATTCGTACAAAAAATATGGTCAACTTAACATTACGATGTCCTAGGACTGGACCATATACTCCAGCTCCGCATTACATCAGAGTAATCCATGGAGTCCAATAAACATCGTGTAGTGATTACAATCGTTAAAAACGAGCAATGATTGGCTTACAATATGTTCGTGTAGAAACATGAGTTGGTCCATTGCTGCATTACAGTGGAGTATAATGGTAAGTACTCCAGTGGACCACATGATCCAACGATTTTTGCAGGGTAAGGATTTCGGTGCAGTGCAATAACTCCCAAATGCAATAACTCCCAACAAAGAAATTAAATAACTCCCAAATATTTTCCATACAAATTGGGACTTATTTCATTAAGAAATAGCTCCCAATTCATTGGGACTTATTTCATAATTTTTGCTGGTAATCATTTCATAATGAAATAACTCCCAAATGAAATAATCCCCAATAAAATTTCGTTGGGAGTTTTTTCATTTTTATTGGTACTTACTTCATTGTTTGTAATTCAGGCATTGGGAGTTATTTCATTTTCTTATAAATAGAATTTTATCAAGCTTTGACGTTCTTCTAACAGTTTCTATAACTGGTGTAAAGAAATCTGTATCAAAACAATGAGTTATTTTTCAATTATCAATCTGTACGCCATCAGTTCTTGTTAGAATTTTACTATTATAGATCGGTGCTTAGTGAGAGTGCAAAAAAATGTCAAGCCGAGCATATAGTGGCCACATTTCTAAAAATTTAGGACGACATTGGAAACCTCGAGTGTCATTTCCACTTTGCAAGCTTTTTGGAATATTTCGAGAAACAATGGCTAAAAAAGGTAAGCTCTATTAAAGAAATCTTGGTAAAAGTCTAGTTGAGGGGCGACTGCTAATACGATACCAAAAATATCGAGAGAGGTGTCAAAAGGCGCGTAATAACCTCGACAACAATAATCCGAAGGCGAAAAAGAAAAATTCTATACCGTTCAAAAGATATTAACGAAGAACCGAAATATGACCCGCGGGTCCCTCCGAAACCGGGGGTGGAATCCATAGTGTTTTTGCGCAGAAAACCTTTTTGCGTTGGCGGCCTTCGGCCGCGCTTATAAAAAATTACCTGGGCTACGCCATGCCAAGTCCAGGTGTGTGGTATAACCGTGGCTACCGCCACTGTGATGTCCTTCTGCGTACACATTTTTTTCAGTGCACAACAACATTACAACAACCATATGAATATTGCCAACTTCAACTGCAAATATCTCCGGACGCAAATAAAATTTTTATTTTCCGCCTTCGTATTATTGTTGTTGACACCTCCTTAGATATTTTTGGACACGTATTAGCAGTCGATCCTCAACTAGAGTCGATCCTCAACTAGACATTTACCGAAATCTCATACAAGTCTTGCGTATAGTTCGTTGTTGGTTTTGTTTTTTGCTTTTTATTTATATCGAATAAAGATTGGACCAGATGGAATGTCAGTCTTTGCGACAACAACACGGATGACATCGACCATCGAGGGATATAATGGAGCGCTGGCAAAAATGATACCCAAACAGGGAAACATTTATAAATTTATCAATGTTTTGCAAACAGAGGAGTTCAATATGTCCCGAAATTTCGAAATGCTGGGTAATAGTAGTGGAGCTTTGGGAAAAACTAAAAAAAGACGGAAATTTATTTAAAAAGCTGAACTGATTGCGAAAGCCAACGAAAATCTACGTTCTGGAATCATAATAGCTACTGCGTTTGTTAATCGAATGGTGTATCCAAAAAATAAAATTGTCAGTGAAATGTAGCCAGAAGAACCGCGCTCTCTAATTTTATGCGTAATTTGTTTCGAGGTTGAGCCAAATGTACTATTGATGCCGCGCAAATATTTAAAAATATGCAACGCTTGTGTTCTAATGCTACAAGCTAAGAGTATTTCCGAAGGACTAGAATGCTTTAACTGTCCAATTCGACGTGAAAAGGTCGACGACACTATTCAAGTTTTCTTGTAATTGTAACTTTTACATATGTACATAATAGTTTGCTGTATTTCTCAAATCTCATTGTAACTGATTATATGGTATAAAGATACCATTTCAAATTTTGATTTGTGATAAATTTATTTTTTTGGGACTTATTTCATTTTTTTTTTTTTTTTTTTTGGGACTTGTGGTTTTATTATGAAATAACTGGAAAATATTGGGAGTTATTTCATTCCCTTCTTTGGGAGTTATTTAATTTTTATTGGGACTTATTTCATTGGGAATTATTTCATGGGAGTTATTTCACTGCACCTAAGATTTCCCCTTATAAATGTCTCCATACGATATTCGGTAATTTTGTGATACATTTTAGAGATGCCGATTTTTGTTCCTATACCAGAACCTTATCAAGGTTGTGGCATCTATAAAAGAAAGCAAGAAATAAAAGAGAAACTTGAAAATTTTTCATCCAATAATCTAGTTCCTAGCGATTGAGCACATGTGAAAGGCAGATTAACTATTATGTTTGTATTTCAGGTAAGGGACAATTATGTTTGTATTGCAAGTAAAGTAAGACGCAGTGTTGCGCGGGGTTTTAAAGTGATGAGTGTGCCAAAATGGTAAGATTTACTTACTAATAACAAAAAAACTTATAATAATTGAATAATAAATAATATCAACCAGTATTATCCGGTCTTAAGTTTCGTAGAGCAATTTTTTCCAAAAGCAGTTATCTTCACTATCTGCCCTCTTTTCCGCCAAACTCCTTGATACTTTCAGTGAATTTTTGTGTCTGTATTTTTAAAAAGACAAACTTTTAAACACCAGGTGAAGTAAACCGTCAATTATCTCGCTCTAAATTATTTTTTGTTTTGTCATTCGTCTATCTGAAAATTTTTCACCAATGTTGTGCACGAAAAAATATTTTTTGCATTTTTCAGGAGAAAAACATGATAGTTTTAGTACTTTTTTCACATCAACTAGTAGGTGAATAGTATCTTTACATATTTTAGTAACTCATAACTTGGTAACATTAGTAATACATCATGAATTCAACTGTCAGGAGTTTTTGGTGGATCTTCTGACCAAGTTTGTATAATATATTACAAGGGAAAATGTTTTAGTTCCGACTCTCAATGACAAATCAACAGAACAGATAGCAATATCAATACATTTTTAGGCATGATAACACATTTAAAAGTATTATGGTCACTTCCAAGTGGGACTGTTAACTTTTCATTAAACCCGAAGCCCATTTACTTTACTTACTTTAGTTACTACGGTTATACCAAATAATGGATAAAACGTCTCCCTTTTATGCCCGGTTTTTCGAAAACGTATCAACTGGAGTTGAAGTTGAGGCCAGTTTACTTTAGAAGCTTTCATTGAATTTTCCGCTTATCACAGTTAAAATTTTTTAATTTTTATTCGATGCCAAAAGTAATGTAAACTCGCACTGGTCCTGTGTATCCCCTTTTGCATTGACGTTAGGTTAGTCTCTGTGAGGGCATTCGTAGCAAGGTATTTCTTTTTATACTCCTATTTTTTCAAAGCGTGTAAAAATTTTACCTTCTTCTGACCGCTAAAAATACATCACTTCCATTTCAGATAGCGTACATCTTCTGTCTTTTTTTTTTACTTTACCAGGTTATTCCACCATGGATTTTTATCATATATCATATATATGATTCTGTTAGTTCAGCAACCTGTCTCAGGGTTGGTTCATGTGAGATAGCACGTTCTTCAGCTATGTTCCGAAAAGAACTTCTAAACACGGCTCCAATGAAAAGTTCTTAGCAAAAATGTAAGCCTTACGTGTGAAGCGTTTGAAGTTATTTTTAAGATTTTTTGTTTTAATATATGTAATATACCTATCAAGACATAACTTTCAAAATGTCGTTACTATAAAATTCATTTTTTTTTTAACTTAAGCCCTTTTGACTGCTGTGACGTAATAAGTACGCATATGCAGGAATTTGTTGAAAAATTATCGTCGATTACAGAGATTTGTTTGGAATGTAACCAAAAGTGCGTACTGAACTTCCTAACCAAGGCAGCTTACAGAACAAATATAACTGAAGTGCACTTCAAGTCAGGGGAATTGTATTGAAGCATACTTTTTGGTAGATTAAATTTATACACATTTTTTCGTATATGTACATTTCGTACCAAAAATTTTATTTAATAAAAATATTTACTACATGTAAAAAACGAAAAATATTTTGCATCAAAGAAATAAAAGTAATGCGTATAGGGTGTTTATTAAGCATGTTAAACAACGTTTCTTCTGCTTGAAAATTCTCGGTGGACAAACTGCCAACATTCTATATCAAATGACCTAAGTAAACCAAAAGCAAGAGATAGAGAACAACGAAATGAAAACGGAAATTTTTTTTTCAATTCGGGCAAACCCTTGGCGGTGATAAAAAAAAGTTTTTTTCGACATTATTTCTGCAATAAAAAGCATTTCAGCGGAAATTTTTCGTTTTAGTAGAGCAGACATAAAAGCATTGATTTAGTAACTTTTAGGGAATTTTAAAGAAAATATCCATTAAATTGATCACAGCCTTTGAAAAATACACCCAATGATACAATGTGTCATTTGTCTCCCTGCTTCTCTACCTAGACTTTCCTCTTCCACTCACAGTCGTACTACGCTTTGCGCCCCTCACATACTTGTCATATGTGCGATCATTCAACCAAACCAACAAAAAATTTAAGAGACATTGCTTTTTTATAGTTCAAGTGACATTCATATGCAGAATTTTGAAACTAGCAGGATCAACGTCGTCACATTAAATAATTCCGAGGTTGGTCGGGCTAGTACCTTAATGGTACTATTTTCCGGAATGTACCGTAAAGAGCCATCAACGTCGATAAAACTCTTCAAAATTTTAGGAAGTCTTCTTAGCATTGCAAGCAGACGAAGAAGATAATGTTAATGGATTTGTCAGTCAGATACGAAATCATAATCAAGATAGGCACCTGCATAAGATGCGAAATCGAATTAAGTTTTAAATCCACATCAAAATTTAAAACAGATTCAAAATAAAAATTACGGAACCAAAACTCGAGCCCAGCGTAGATCCAAAATTAGTTTGGTGAATTTCGACATATTTTCTTTATCAAGCATATTCAACTTCAAATTTGTTTTTTATTATTCACACACAACAAAAAAATTAAACTTTAATTGTGGATTATTTCAAAATAAGAACCGCTACAAAACATAAAATAAAATAAATGTCAGGCACGATAACCTCCGAAGAGATTAAAGTCGAGCATCTCTCCAATTTGCGTCATGTTCCTTTTAGCTTTTAGCGGGTCGGGACCAACTCGGAACGGCATCTACAAGACAGATGAGTTTTTACTGAGAAGCTTTTCATGCCAGAAATACATTCGGAGTATTTTCCAAGCACTGACGAAGGGCGACCCCGATTAGAAACAATTTCTTCTAATTTAAGAAACTTGTTTCCAAAATTTTGATGTAGCTTTGCCCGGGGCGTGAATCCAGGATCTTCGGTGAGGTAGGCGGAGCACGCTACCATCACACCACGGCGGCCGTTACAAAGGCAAATCAAAAGTATGTATGGTGGTGGTGTGCTTTGCACACAGAGTGTATTAACTTTTATTGGATAACGGTTGGTTGTACAGGTATAAAGGAATCGAGATAGATATAGAATTACCAAAATCATCAGTGTCGAAAAAAAATTTGATTGAGCCATGTCCGTCCGTCCGTCCATCCGTCTGTCCGTTAACACGATAACTTGAGTAAATATTGAGAAATCTTCACCAAATTTGGTAGATGAGCATATCTGGACCCAGAATAGATTGGTATTGAAAATGAGCGAAATCGGATGGTAACCACGCCCACTTTTTATATATATAAAATTTTGGAACACACAAAAACCTGATAATTTAGTAAATAATACACCTAGAATGTTGAAATTTGACATGTTGACTGATATTGAGACTCTCCATAAAAATGTTGAAACATTTTGTAAAATGGACGTGGCACCGCCCACTTTTGATAAAATCAATTTTGCAAATGTTATTAATCATAAATCAAAAATCGTTAAACCTTTCGTAACAAAATTCGGCAGAGAGGTTGCCTTTACTATAGGGAATAGTTTGAAGAAAAATTATCGAAATCGGTTAATGGCCACGCCTACTTTTATATAAAAGATTTTTAAAAGGGTCGTAGATGAAAATAATAAGCTATATTTTAGCGAAAAGGAGCTTTGTATCAATAGAATTTTACTTTGTAAATTGAATTATAACATTAAATTGGAAAACACTAAAATTTTTGGAAAATGGGTGTGGCACCGCCCCTTTTATGACTAAGAAATTTTCTATGTTTCGGGAGCCATAACTCGAAAAAAAATTAAGGGAGCGTAATAAAATTGGGTACAAAAATTTTCCCTATAGTAGAAAATATTTCTAGTAAAAATGGACGGGATCGGCTAAAGACCACGGCAACTTAGATATAAAACAAGTTTAAAAGGGTCGCAGACTAGAATAATAAACTATAACTTAGCAAAAAATAGTTTTGAATCGATGATATTTCACTGATCAAGTTTTATTGTAAGAGGAAATGGGGACACATTTTTTTTTAACGGGCGGTGCCACGTGTTATGTAGAAAAGTAATTTATCTGACATGAAATGTACAATTGAAGCTCACGCTGAGTATATAATATTCGGTTACACCCGAACTTAGACACCTTAACTTGTTTTTTCTATTTTCTATGATTTCCTACAATCTGAAATGAAAGTCAAATCCAGCGAATTGTTTTGCAGAATTATTGTAAAAATTTCATGGCTCTTAATATTTTTCTTTAAATTTTTGATAAGTAAAATCAAATTTATGTTAAGGCGAGATATGGTACACCCTTTAAATGAAATAAGGTTGCTATAAACTTCTGCGAGATGTTAGTTGGGAATATGAGAAGGGGGGAATAGCCAGTGCATCTTGATATAACACAAACTGCACTGCACATATGTACATAACGCAATTGCGATTTGTAGAAGCACAAATCCCATATTACTTAGATATCGGAATAAATTTATTTCCCAATGACATGCAAAATTCAAAATAAAACTAAATAAAATCAAAGAAGTGAATGGTAAACATATAAGTAATCTAATTATTAAAAAAAAAGAACAAAATAAAAAAATTAAATATCGTTTATATGTATAAATAAAATACTAAAAGCGCGGCTGCTAATTGCCGAACAAAAGCTAGTAGACCTACAGCTATATAGGTAAAACTGTAAGGAATATAAACACACACAATCGCATAAACAATCAACCACACACGAAAATGCTGCATAACAACAAAAATCTTCATGCACAATAAAAAAACATGCAACACCAATCACACCAATTGTACAAATCTATACACATATAATATGTGCATATGTCAGTATGTTCAAATCAAATGTACATACATATGTAGTGATATGTGTGCCGATATTTTTCGATTTCATTATTTCTTTTTTATTGGCTTGTGTACATTACCATCAGTATTGTGCTCGGCATAACGGATAACTCCATCGCTGGTATTGTTGTTAACAAACCGCTCGGAAATTTTTTCATACGAATAGGGAAAAAGGTCGATTCAACGCCCTTCAGCAGCCGCATGAGTGAGTGAGGAAATTCGGCACAGTGTAGGAAATGCGCCAAAACAGCAAAAAAAAATAAACCAATAAAGCAATAATATAAATCAAAAACAAACAAAAAATGTATAACACAATAAATCACAAATAAGTTAAAAAAAACAAGTAAGGACGGGACTGTCTTCGGCTATGCCGAAGACTTCATACCTTTCATGAATGGGGCTGAACAATAATCTTATCCCGTTCGTAATCTCCAAATAATCGGATGTATAAGATAAGAAATATATAGTGAACAGATGTACATACCTAGACGATTTTTAAGATAAATTAAAATAAAAAAACAGGTAGGTACTTTGCGTGAGGATGCAAATTTCAGGTTTTTGTGGTCTGCGTGTAAAAAGTATGACTACGAATCACGTATTTGAACAATATATGACGTAAACGTAACTATTTGATGAAATTTGATGAATTTTGAAGCTTCTGGCCGTAAAAAAGGGGCAGTTTGACAGTTTATATGGGGTACATAATATATATACCACCGATCTCTATGATTTTTTCAGACAACAATACATACTATATACGTAAGCAATCGGTGAAATTTGAAGCTTCTAGCTGTTAAAATAGGGCTAGAATTGCGAAAATATATTTATATACTATATATATATACTATATATACTATATATATATACTATATATACCATCATATATATATTATATATATCACCGATCTCTATGATTTTTTGACACAACAATATATACTATATACGTAAGCAATCAGTGAAATTTGAAGCTTATAGCTGTTAAAATGTGGTAGAAATTGCGAAAAGTTTCTTATCTGAACAATCGGTTGTATGAGATATATACTGTATATACAACCGATCTCTATGATTTTTTCAGACAACAATATGTACAATATACGAAAGTATACGGTGAACTTTTAAGCATCAATCTGTTAAATTGCGTAAGATATTACAAAAATCCTCTTTTTCTGAAAAATCGGTTGTATGGAGGATATATGCTATAGTGGTCCGATCCGGCCAGTTCCGACAAATGTTTAATCGGACACCCAAATACATCCGCTCACCAAATTTTATCAAGATATATCAAAAAATGAGGGACTAGTTTGGATACAAACAGACAGACGGACAGACGGGCATGGCTAAATCAACTCAGCTCTTCATCCTGATTATTTCCATATACTTAATGGTGGGTCTATCTATTTTCCTTTAAGGCCTTACAATTTTGGGTTTCGTGACGGAATTAATATACCATTTCATTTTTATGAAAGGTATAAAAACTAAATGAAAATAATATGAACTTGTAAAACAAGAGAAGCGCATTGAAAAGTTTGTAGGTATGTGTATATAACTGTACACTTGCCAGCGTGTATTTAAGGGGATACGAATATTTTAAAAAGCAAAAATTTGTTTAAAAAGCCAAGCCACTGTATTCATAGGTATAAGCATTGTGAAACAAAATAATTTTTCAATGCATAACAGGACGTTGAGAGCGTGCGCGATTTTTATTGAAGTTTAGTGTGAAACAATTAAAAGTAGGCAAACATCTTCATACAATTCACTGGTATATTAAGGGTATCATTATGTGTGACGCCGTGACACTCACAGTCAGAGTTGACAAATTGACGGCGCCGTCGTCGTTTTGATGATTTTCAACTGGAATGACGATTGGACGATTTTGTAATGAAAAAAAAAACGATTTAAGACTTCCTCTAACGTTTCCGAACAAGAAGAAGTCCAATTTAAACAATATTTTATTATTTTTTATAGTGAACTGTGTGATCAAAATCAAAAAACGTTTTGATTTTAACAATGTTGTACTACAAAACTTAAGTTTCATGGATCCCAAAGAAGTTGTTCTTTTCATATGGTCTTGCAACATTTTTCACACACAATCGATCAGAAAATTGTGCAGGATATTGTTAGCGAGTATAGGTAATTGAAGATTTTAGAATTTAAGATATATTTTGAAAACATTTCTAAGCTTCCTCCAGAAGATTTTTGGAAAGCTGTTGCTACTATCAAAAGAGCTGACTCTACATACGCTGCTTTCATTGCAGATGTAATGTGCTTGTCATACTCATCAGCGAATGTAGAACGAATTTTTCTAAAATAAATTTAATCCAAACAAAAATCAGCAAGCGTCTGGAAACTGCTACATTAAAAGGAATATTGCTGATTGAAGATTACAATTTTTGTTGTTATATCGGCTTACTGACTTGTAAGATCGCTTGTTCGAATCGAGCTCAAGGCCTAATAATAATTATTACGTAATTTTGGTTCTCGGCGGATACAATCGTATGGCCCCTGGTAATAACCCAATTTCGTCCTAACTGGACTTTGGTTGTTATTGGTTGTTGCCATAGATATGACGATTTTTTGGGCGGCGTTTGACAACTTGGAAAAAAATATATGGCAACGCTGCTCACAATCACAGTCACCACTATATAATACATGGTACATATGTACTTATATGTACCGAAAATTGACTAAAGGCATTCAGCCCACAAACTTCAGTAGTGGAATTCACTAACTTATAACGATGCGATTTGTCGAGATTTTAATTAACGATTTGGCGCTTGCCTTATCGATTGTACTATTCACTAACTTAATTTTAACGACTCGTAATAAATGACATTTAAATTTCGTTTTAATAGTAGAAAGGTGGCAGCACAGCTTAACGAAACCTAAAAAATGCGAAAAGCACAAAAGGAATGCCAAAAATAAATAAACTCCGTATACTAACTGCTTTTAATAAACATTATTGTGCGACTTTTTACATATTTTGACAAAAGGTAAGTAAATTCGGTATTCATTTCTTTTTTTTCTCTGTTTATATCGCAGTTATTCTTGTAGCCCTTAATTGACCGTCACGTTGAGAAATAATATCATGGGCAAAATCTGGGGTTAGTCGGTACAGAATTCGAAACTCCGTTGCATTCAAGTGGAATAGGTTATCTACTTTTCTAAGAAGGTGTCTGTCCACTGGCGATGGTCTTAGTAATTCTTCATCTTGTGATAAAACGTACGCCAAGTACTCAAATGCCATTTAATTTATAGATAAAGCAGCTTTTCGTGTTTGAAAGTATTTAATTAAAGTTATGATTTTCTTTTTTAACTAAAATTGCCAGAAATATGAATTTCGTGATTTTTAACGCAGCCAATTTATTTGCCGTTTATTTAACAACACAGCTGATCGTCGATAAACGAATGTCGATACAAAATAGTTACTTAATAACGAAATCGTTATAGTTATCGATTCGTAACTAAACCGATGGCAAATGTCGTTAAAAAAGGTAGTGAATTTCACTACGGCTTTCGCTAACGCTAAAACTCGTTTGCCAAAAAATATGCAACATTTTGTACTATATAATAACAATGAACAGCCTAACTTCTATACTTTTACATAGGACTTCCTTTTAATCATATGGTATTGTTTGTTGCATACTTTTCTGTGCATTTGATACTATTAAGGTCGGTTTTTCAGTAGTTGGTTAAACTACCGTGAAAAAATCGTTAAATCATATGGTCCACTTTTGTCTTACTGGAGTACTCCATATATTAATATGGTGTAATGCTGAGCTGGAGTATATGGTCCAGTCCTAGGACATCGCAATGTTAATTGGACCATATTTTTTGTATGAATTGTGTTTAATTTTGTAGCACTCGCTTGGTCCATAGCGAGTACTCCATACATGCATGCATAGAGTACTCGCGATTTTTGCAGGGTTGTACTGAAAAGCCGGGTCTTATAGATATTTTTGGCGATGGAGTTTCAGCATTAGCAAAGGTTGGAATTTGGTGGCAGGTTTATTACTTACTCACTATTTGAATGAATGCTTTTATATGATAGGAATTTTGGTTCACGCGTTAATCGTGGTTATAAATGGTTATAATAACATATAACTCATTTGGTATGCAGGTAATTAAAAAACCATTTTTAAGTCGGAATTTAGGAATAATTTGGGAGCTTTAACTCTTTGACTGAGCAGAGTTTAATTCCAGGAAATAGATACTGCATTCATTCAATAGACGCTAATCAGTCATTCAATCTTATTTACTTAGTTAAACCGCTTAATTGGATTTATACGTCCAACTAATAGCGCGAGTTGTTTTTCACCGCTTCACCTGGCGCTAATTGTAAGCACCAAGGAAACTCACGTCGTTTTCGCCTAGTCCTTCAAACAGAATAGCGGCCGCGTTTTAACTTCAATAAATTTGTTTATAAAATTGATTGCAAGATTTCTTTCCCCATGATTTTTCTTGATATCTCGACCCTTGGACCTCCGGTCGAAATGTTTCAAATGTCGCATTAATTTTCAAATTATAACGACCACCAAGCGGAACTACTTTTATTTCGTAGCATTGGTTTGGTACTCTGAACTATATGTGAGGCTGCATTTTTGAAACTCTTTTAAAAGTTTCTAAAAATCTCTCCTGCGCGGCACCTGGCAACCCATCTAGAAAAACTTTGCACATGTTGCATTATATTATGCTCTATTCAAGGTTTCAAGTCTCAAGCTTACCGAAAAGATACTTACAATAACGAATTTTAAAAACCAAAAAAGTGGTATCTACGTATCCAGTTCTAAAGTATGTTTCAACTTACAAAACTCCAGTTTCACGGAAATTTACTTAAAAATCGACAGCATATTTGATGCAAGTGAACATTTCTAGTATTCTAGTTCGGCTCATATAATAACAGTGAGTGTAGGACATAGCAGATAAGTACAAAATTGATGTAAAAATATGTAACATATCGAGCCATAACCGCACAAAGGGCTTAACCGACATTATTTTTGATTTTTTGTTTTTGATGAAAACCGAAAGGCCATTACCATATGTACCAGCTCAAAAAATCAAAGTCCTACGAAATACCGATACGAAGTTATGGATAAGGCAATTTTGGCTCAAGTGCACAAAACAATATGTTTATATTTTTTTGTGGTCGCAATGTGTAGGTTAAGCCTTTTTTTCCGAGAAAATTTTGTCATTTTAATACAAAATTTTTACATTTTTGTGTGCATGTTTCGTAATTTTCGTGTTTTTAATTTAAATATGGACTTCTTGCAAACACAGGTGATTAGCATTGATATGACAGGTGATATACATACATTACCAGATATTGATGGAGAAGACGGTAAGGTGAGATGAATAGATTGTACCTTATTTATATAGTTTTTATTAAAAAATACTTAGTTTAGTTGTAAATTTAAAATATTTGTTAATCAGTATGCATCTTTAAATCTGAATAAATATGAATTCCGTCTTGAAATCTGAATAAAAACATTGATCTGTATCACCAACCACTGTTTTTAAATGCGACAAATGCGCCATTATTATTAAAGAAATGGAAAAAATCCCTCATCAATATACGTCAATTATATAGTCGTATATGCACACCCAACTTTCACGTTACTATCTAAAGTAATCGCAATATTAATACAAAACAAGTAAGAACGGGACTGTCTTCGGCTGTGCCGAAGACTTCATACCTTTCGTGAATGGGGCTAACCAATAATATTCCGTTCGTAATCTCCGAATAATCGGATGTATAAGATAAGAAATATATAGTGAACAGATCTACATACCTTACCGATTTTTAAGATAAATATAAAATAAAAAAACAGGTAGGTACTTTGTGTGAGGATGCAAAGTTTCAGGTTTTTTGTGGTCTGCGTGTAAAACTATGACTACGAATCACGTATTTCAACAATATATGACGTAAACGTAACTATTTGATGAAATTTGATGAATTTTGAAGCTTCTAGCCGTAAAAAGGGGGCAAAAATTAGAGTTTATATCGGGTATATAATATATATACCACCGATCTCTATGATTTTTTCCAGACAACAATATATGCTATATACGTAAGCATTTGGTAAAATTTGAAGCTTCTAGCTGTTAAAATGGGGAAGAAATTGCGCAAAGTTTCTTATCTGAACAATCGGTTGTATGGGATATATACTATATATACCACCGGTATCTATGATTTTCTCAGACAACAATATATGCTATACACGTAAGCATTTGGTGAAATTTGAACATATCTAAACGATTTTTAAGATAAATATAAAATAAAAAATAGGTAGGTAATCTGTGTGAGGATGCAAAGCTTCATGTTTTTTGTAGTCTGCATGTAAAAACTATGACTACGAATCACGTATTTTAAAAATATATGACGTAAACGTAACTATTTGATGAAATTTGACGAATTTTGAAGCTTCTAGCCATAAAAAAGGGGCAACAAAAATACAGTTTATATGGGGTATATAATATATGTACCACCGATCTCTATGATTTTTTCAGACAACAATATATACTATATACGTAAGCAATCGGTGAAATTTGAAGCTTCTAGCTGTTAAAATGAGGTAGAAATTGCGAAAAGTTTCTTATCTGAACAATCGGTTGTATGAGATATATACTATATATACCACCGAACTGAATGATTTTTTCAGACAACAATATATATTATACACGTAAGCATTTGGTGAAATTTGAAGCTTCTAGCTGTTAAAATGGGGCAGAAATTGCGCAAAGTTTCTTATCTGAACAATCGGTTGTATAAGATTATATACATCACCGGTCTCTATGATTTTTTCAGACCACAATATATGCTATACACGTAAACATTTGGTGACATTTCAACATATCTAAACGATTTTTAAGATAAATATTAAATAAAAAATAGGTAGGTACTTTGTGTGAGGATGCAAAGCTTCACGTTTTTTGTGGTCTGCATGTAAAAACTATGACTACGAATCACGTATTTCAAAAATATATGACGTAAACGTAACTATTTGATGAAATTTGATGAATTTTGAAGCTTCTATCCGTAAAAAAGGGGCAAAAATGACAATTTATATGAATTATATAATATATATACCACCGATCTCTATGATTTTTTCCAGACAACAATATATGCTATGTACGTAAACATTTGGTGAAATTTGAAGCTTCTAGCTGTTAAAATGGGGCCGAAATCGCAAAAAAAAATATATATACTATATATACTATTATCACGATGGCATATCTACTTACGTTTGTCAGAGTTCCGAATAATTAATTAGACGCACGCTAGTTTATTTAATGTTAAATGAAGAAAGTATTATTATTAGAAATAATGAATATACACTTTAATGTAATTTAAGTGAATTATGATTTTGTTAAATACGACGTTTCGTTCTGAAGGTTCGAGACAGACTGCTTCGTCTCGCTCATTTCATTTCTCTCCTCAAATCGTCTTTTACTTAGTTAGAGTTGCCATGTCGGCTGACACTATATATATATACTATATATACTATATACACTATATATATATATTATATATACTATATATATATACTATATATACCATCATATATATATTATATATATCACCGATCTCTATGATTTTTTGACACAACAATATATACTATATACGTAAGCAATCGGTGAAATTTGAAGCTTCTAGCTGTTAAAATGAGGTAGAAATTGCGAAAAGTTTCTTATCTGAACAATCGGTTGTATGAGATATATACTATATACACAACCGATCTCTATGATTTTTTCAGACAACAATATACGCCATATACTTAAGCATTCTGTGAAATTTTAAGCTTCTATCTGTTAAAATAGGGCTAAAATTGCGAAAATATATATATATATACTATATATACCACCATATAAAAAAAAAATAAATGTAAGGCGCGATAACCTCCGAAGAGATCTAAGGCCGAGCTTCTCTTCCAATTTGCGTCGTGCTCCTCTTGATTTTCCCTACAAATTGGCCGGACATGTAGGTCCCATGTTTTATGCCGACTCCGAACGGCATCTGCAAAGCAGATGAGTTTTCACTGAGAGCTTTTCATGGCAGAAATACACCCGGAGTGCTTGCCAAACACTGCCGAGGGGCGACCCCGCTTAGAAAAATTTTCTTCTAATTGAAAAATCTTATTTCTAAAATTTTGATGTTGCTCTGCCCGGGAGTTGAACCCAGGGCATACGGTGTGATAGGCGGAGCACGCTACCATCACACCACGGTGGCCGCCACCATATATATACTATACCACCGATCTGTATGATTTTTTCAGACAACAATATATGCTATATATGTAAGCATTCGTTGAAATTTTAAGCCTCTAGCTCTTAAAATAGGGCAGTAATTACGAAAAGTTTCGTATCTGAACAATCGGTTGTGGGGGATATATACTATATATACGACCGATCTCATTAATTTTTTCAGGCAACAATATGTGCAATATACGAAAGTATATGGGAAGTTTGAAGCTTGAATCTGTTAAATTGCGTAAGATATTACAAAAATCCTCTTTTTCTGAAAAATCGGTTGTATGGAGCATATATGCTATAGACGTCCGATCCGGCCGGTTCCGACAAATGTCTAATCGGACACCTAAATACACCCTCTCACCAAATTTTATCAAGATATATCAAAAATTGAGGGACTAGTTTGGATACAAACAGACAGACGGACAGACGGGCATGGCTAAATCAACTCAGCTCTTCAACCTGATTATTTCGGTATACTTAATGGTGGCTCTATCTATTTTCCTTTAAGGACTTACAATTTTGGGTTTCGTGACGAAATTAATATACCATTTCATTTTCATGAAAGGTATAAAAAGCGTCTACTTACTGAACGATTTTGTTTATGCCTTTCTGCGGTTATGGCTCAATATGTCCAGCTACAAATTTTCTTTTCATGTTTCTTGTACAAGAATTTTGCGCCAGAGCACCCCTAGTGACTTTTCTATCGCATGTTTTTGTTAAACATTTTAACTCTTTAGACTTTCAACACATTATATTGCGCGTATCTACCAAATGTGGGTAAAAGATAACTTTTTATGATATTCTTTTCAAAATAACCTTTTTTTGTATGTATTTAACTCAAAGATTGCAAAATTAACAAATTCCAGCAGTTGAAACGAATAAAAAAAACTTGAATTTTAAAGTTTTGGCTTCGAGAATATATGTAAGTGAAATGAACCACTATAATATTTCCCTCCAGTATCTGTTTCAAGTAACTTTCCACTAAACAACAAATATCTCAATTTTTTTGCGAAGTGCAAAACTTTCACGCGCATATATTAATGGCTAATAACCTCTGTAGGCAATCTTTGATTTCCACAACAACTATGATATAGTTTTTAAGCTCGATCTATGTACATTGCTACTTTTACCAGCTGCACAAAACAATAAACATTGAAGAATTAATACTCAAATCACAGTATTGCAATGATACGCGTACGAAATTTTTCAGGGATGGAAAATAATAATTTTTTTTTTTTCGGAGTCGAAAAAGTTCTGGTCAAAAAATTGTCCTAGGTGAAAATGTTTGAGTTCCCAGGTATCCCTATAGCAATATAATATCGAATCATGCATCCTTTTTATTTTTCGAACTTTTTCCATAAAAGTCCACATATAAAAGTAAAATCTGTATTTTTACTTTTTTAGTTCGATAGAACTAGTTAAACTCGGAATTTTGAAAATAAAAGTCCGGAAATAAAAGTCCGGTTTGATAACAAAGAAACGGCTTATCCGCATTAAAAAAAATTGGTTGTTGCGGATAAGTCGTTTCTTTGTTAACAAGCGGGACTTTTATTTTGGCCTTAAAAAATAAAAGTCCGGTTTTAACTTTTATTTCCGGACTTTTATTTTTAAAAGTCCGAGTTTAACTAGTTCTATCGGACACAAAAAATAAAAATCCGAAAATAATTTTTATCTTGATCCAAATATATTAAAAGTCCACAATTAATAGTTTTGCAAGGAATTATATTATAAAAGGAATAACAATTTAGGCCCCTGAAATTTTCCCCTGTAACGTGTACATGTGTTTTTGTTTTTTTTTTTTAGCAAAAGCAGACCTTGTAGAGATATCACGTGCATTTGATACGATGCAATGGTGGCTTTTGTCCTTTATGAAAAATAACACAAACTTCTCCCTGAAATCGTTTAGAGTAAATCAGTCAATATTCAAGGAAGATATAGTAAGTGTATAATGACGGTTCATGAGTTCAGTCAGTTAGCGATTTCCGACAAAGTTTACGATTGAATTTTATTTTCCCTATAGGGTAAGCTTTCATAATCGACCACAATCCTAGGGGGCACAAGTATTAACTTAACGCTGGGTGCTTTCAGAAAAGGGTTGTAAGCTTCATACATTTTCTAATTTGAAAAGCTTGATCCCTTGTCCTTTATACTACTTTCTTTGGTTTTTTTGCGGCTAACTTTTATTACTGAGTAAGTGAATATTTGAACTGGACGAAGGGGTGATTAAGTTCAACGGCCATGACTTCGTTTGACCATATGTACACTTCCAAAGATCATTGATCTATTTGAAATTATGACCATATGATTTGCACACAACGTCAAAAAAATCTAATTTGAACAATATTGACGTTATGGCCATTCTGATTTGGTAATAAAATCAATTATTTCATATGGCACCTCTACATATGGAAATTTTACCATTTAATGAATTTACATTTATGTTTATTGTTCTTGTTAGGCCTTACGGCAATTGACTTTATGTCACCCCATCGAGCGCAAGGCTGAGGTAGAGCGTTTTGAAAAAAAAATTTTGAGATGGAACCTTCTTCCAACAACTTTTTAGAATTTTCCAGTTAGAAAACGCCCTTTCTTAAGGATTGTTTCTACAACACCCTATCTCAGAGTTTCGTAAAAAAAAAATAATGCCTCAGAATTTTTTGCGGAAACTCTATTTCTTACGTCAAAATCATTGTGGGCTGAGGTAGAGCATTTTGAAAAAAAAAATCTGAGATGGAGCCTTCTTCCACCAACTTTTTAAGTGGGGCGTTCTACAAACAAATTCTTATATAAAAATGATAAGGTGATATTTCACCCACCTGAATTTAGAATATAAGGTTTAATAACAGAAATTAGAATTTAGAATTTGGAATTTAGATTTTGGAGTTCCGAATCTCGATTTTAAATTTAGATTTTAGAAATTAGAATTTTGAATAAAGAATTTTGAATTGGGAATTTCGATTTGGGAATTTAGAATTTTGATTTTGGCATTTAGAATTTGAAATTTAGAATTTCGAATTGGGAATTTAGAGTTTAGAATTTGGAACTTAGAACTTGAAATTTAGAGTTTAGAATTTAGAAATTCGAATCTAAAATTTAGAATTTGGTAATTAGAATTTGACATAATTTAAGAATTCAGAATTCGGAATTTAGAATTTGGTATTTTGAATTTAGAATTCGGAGTTTAGAATTTAAAATTTGGAATTTAGAATTTAGAATTTGAAATTTAGAATTTAAAATTAAGAACTAAGGACCTAGAATTTAGATTTAGAATTCAGAATTAAGAATTTAAAATTTGGGATTTGGTATTTAGAACTAAGAATTTAGAATTTGGAATTGAGAATTTAGACCTAAGAACATAAAATTTATAACTAAAAATTTGGAATTTGGATTTTTAGAATTTAGAACTTGGAATTTTGATTTTGGAATTTAAGGTTTAGAATTTAGAATTAAGACTCAAGATTTTTAAAATTTAGGGTTTCAAATTTAGAGTTTAGAATTTGGAACTTAGAATTTGGAATTTAGAATTAAGAATATAGAATTTAGAAATTCGAATCTAAAATTTAGAATTTGAAATTTGGATTTTAGAATTCAGTATTTGGAATTTAGAATTTAGTACTTTGAATTTAGGATTCGGAATTTAGAGTTTAAAATTTGGAGTTTAGAATTTGAAATTTAGAATTAAAATGAAGAACTAAGAACGTAGAATTCAGAGTTAGAATTAAGAATTCGGAATTAAGAATTTAAAATTTGGAATTTATAACTCCAATTTACTTCGAACTCATAAGTTAGAATTTGGAACTCGGATTCAAGAATTTAGAATTTAGAAGTTATAATATAGAAGTTCGAATAATGAAGTTGGAATTTCGAATTTAGGGCTTAGAATCTGGAACTTGGAGTGTGGAATTTAGAATTTAAATTTAGGAATTTGGAACACGGACTTAAGAATTTGGAATTTAGAATTTGCATATAATTAAGACTGTTGAAAGTAAAATACTTATAGAAATTAGAATTAAGAGTTTTGAATATAGAATGTAGACCTTAATCAGTAGACTTTATCAAAGAAGAAATATGAAAATTTCAGTTTACCGATTTAATTCCTTTACTTATTGTGAAAAATCCCTTTAAAAAAGACGAAATTGCAAACCTTTTATGAGAATACTTCGAATACTTCTTACAAATATTTTAAAATTAAATAAAAATCTTAAATTGAAATTTGAAGACTATTTTCACAGAAATTGCTAGTTTCAATCCTTATAACTTCCGCAGCTCGAATGACATTAAAAAGAACAAAATTCTTAAATGAGTTGCCGGAAACGAGAATTGGAAATAGAAATTGGAATGAGAGAATAGAGTAGGATTAAAAGCAAAATACTAAAATGAGGAAAAAATGTTGCGCATAGGCGCCAGCTGTGGCATATGACCTCCAAGCATTGCATTGTTTTTGTAATTCAGTTTTGACACTTGCTGTATAAGAGATGATATGGTGATAAAGGTCTGTAGGAGCAACTTAGTCTTAGATAGTTAAGACGAAAATCAGTGAATAAAGAAACTAAGGGAAAAAAAGTCAAGTTGCAGCGCCAATTTTTAGTAGCAACTGTTGCTACAGCTTCATAACTAAAACTACAAAAACAGCTAAAATACTAGGTATGTACGTAGCAAAACTGAAACTACAAAGGAGGACCAATCAAATAAAACTCACTGCGGAACGAAATGTACCTAAAATGGACAAAATGTAAAAGCAAAGATAACAGATGAAAAAAAGGATAACAATAACAATAAAAATAAATTGCCTAGAGTTAGCACAATGGGTAGCAATCAACGCGAATGCGGGCTCTACGCAGTAAGCTTATGCGCACCCTAGCATGATCGTAGAACATGGCTTAGCCTCTTAACTGCAATGGATTTTGTCACAATAACACTAATACACGCACACTCTATCAGCGTTAACCTGGGTCGATTTGTATGGACGAATTTTAACCGATATCGCGCCACCGCTTTTTTGAAAGGATTTGGGCTCAGGAAAAAAAGTGCCACTACGCATACCCAAAAAAATAATTTCTGGCCTGCGAAAAAAAGTCGATTTTTCGACCAAAATTCTTCTAAATCTCCATAAAAGAATTTTTTTTTTAAAACTGCTTTTAACAATTTTGCATTAGCCAACTAACACAAAAAAAAAAAAAATACATAAAAAATGATTTGAAGCCTTGAAAATGAAAAAAAAAAAAGCATAAAAAATCGATGAAATTTCGCAGGCTCGGAAATTATTTTTTGGGTATGCGTAGTGGAACATTTTTCCTGAGCCCAAATCCTATCGAAAAGTAAATGGCGCGTTATCGGTTATTAAATCAACCCAGTCTAATCAGCATACATATATAAACTGAATGTAAACTTTGAACTTCCGCTCTTTACTTTTTTTATTCTGCTTGCTAACTAACACACTATCGCCGGGCAACAACCACTTCCAAACCAACCAACCGTCTATTCATCCAATCAGTCATTGCATACAACGCCTCAAGTTGGGCGCCATGAGCAATTTTCTGTGTTTTGTTTACAAATTTCCCTACACTCTATTTCCCTCTCCCTTTTTTCACTGAAACCACAAGCTTTCATGCCTACACCATCATTCTATACACTTTAATCATGAAACCATGCCACACTTACCTCAAGTACAACACCCTCTAGGGCTGGTTGTGATATGTTCTTCATGTTGCTGTGATTTAATTTGGGTGCACTGTCGGCACGATTTCGTCCTAATGATTGATTTGATGTTTTATTATCGGCTTTGCTCGATACCGAATTATTAGAGGATTTGTGATTTATATCCAGGGCGGAACGTAAGATGTCAACTTTCGAAGCGCTACCAATGTGACTGCCATGTCGTGGTACGCGTGTCGATTCCACATTATAACTGCTGCGACGATGTGACAAATGGTCGTGTATATCCGCCTGTGCGCAGGTGCACCAACGAATTCCCATTGTACGTTGATAAATTACGTTAATGACGCGAAAAGAGTGAAGGCGAAAAAGTATAAGAAAATAAAATTATAAAATATGTATAAATGGGATTTATATGAATAAGAAATGTGACAGCAGATGTTGTATGCAAAATAATGAAACACGTGCTTTTCTTTTTGCTTCTGAAGTGCAGAGGAAAAGTTATAGCTTATGTATTTTCGAGGCAGCATAACTGAATTTGACTGAGAAACTGAACTTAATTTCACTTGACTTGCACGGCATCTGCAAGGCAGATGAATTTTCACTGAGAAGCTTTTCATGACAAAAATACACTCGGAGTGCTTTTCAAATCACGGCGAGTGACAACTCCGCTTATAAAAATTTGTTCCTAAATTTTTGAGGCCGGGACTAGAACCCAGGACCTTCGGTGTGGTAAGCAGCGCATGCTACCAACACACTATGACGGCCAGGGCCGAAAATAAAAGGAAGCGCGAACAAGCTCTGATTATCAGACTAGAGATTGGGACGCTTAAAAATACGAAATAGCGGCCTCAACTTGCGTAGAAGCTATATCACTGCCCAAGCCGGTAAAGTAACCAAAAATGGAGTACCAGCTTTTGTGTTAAAACCAGTGCAAGGCAAAAGCTACATCTAGCTAATAGAGGCGATACGTCTACAGTCCAGGCCTCACTATACACCATCAGCACGAAAAACTAAGTTTGGTAACTTACTGACAGAAATAGCTGCTAGAAGGGAACAGCTGGCCTTCAGAGAAGTCACAGAAGAGCAGTTCTAGAGGTTGACGAAATACAGAGCTTTTGAAGCGCATGAAGTTGGAGGTGCTAGGCAGAGACCACCGAACATCTGAGACAGAAGTCTAAGACACTATCAGGGCAGAGATTGGAGATGAAATAACAGGTATTTCATGTCTCTCTGCAGCAAAAGTGATAGCAAAAGACACAGTGATCCTTAAGGTAGAAGATAATCTTTCCGTTAATGCCCTAAGAAACGGCAGATAATATGTAGAATCAGACAACGAGCCATGCAGCGGTGTTTAAGCTGTCTCCCATTTTAAACACCTGAAGTGCGACTGTGAGGGGCCAGACCGAAGAGGCGTACGTGAGGGCAAACTAACTCACAGAAATTTGATAATGTTCCTATACCTGGAGCATGCAGCATTTTCATAGTCATACTCGATATAAAAAGGCCAAGCTCTCATTCCAACGACGGTTAGTTAAATTCATGGCAAACAAAGTTGCAGAAAGAGCCGTCAAGTGAGGAATGCCGCACATGCCAAACATATCACCCAAAAAACTGAAATCGAGCGCATACAAGGTTGGTGCCGACGGGTTTTCTGGCAGTCCCAATGCACCGGATCAGACCATTGAGCACGTGATGCACTGTTTGCCACACGCTTGCAATGCCTTTATGCCACTGGGAAAAAAATTGGGGGAGAAAGCAGATTTGAGAATCTGGAAAAGGGGAAAGAGTAGAAGCAATTAACGTTCCTTTCACGGAAGCCAGTCGAAAGTCCTGGGAAAAAGAATATAGAAATGTAATTTAAATATTACAAGGGATTGAGGATTACAAAATAGAAAACATTGTCATTTCGTATCCAATAGCGTAACGAGGACGCATACGTTTCGCAAGAATACCACAACGTAGAGTACTTGCACAAACAAGAGTTTAAAAAAGCACTGTGTAGCATGAAGCCTAGAAATGCTGGAGGACCTGCTCACATATGATACACCAGCAAGTGTCCAGTTTCTATGTGCTATCAGTTCCACCCCATCGCAGCATTGATAGTTAAATCGATTATGCGAAGAAAGCGACTTATATATGACCCAAATCTTAACCGGAAAGTATGACGAAAATCCGGGGGAACTGCTAACCTTCGTCTCAGACTTTAATCCTAATATGAGACACCAGATGTATCAACTTGTTAACTGCTATTAGTCCAAGCCAGTCGCTGGATTGATAGTTAAATCGATAATACGGAGAGGACGACTCAAAAAAGAAGGAGAGTGACCACTTCTTTACATATTCCGGGCATAGTCACAAAAGTCATTAGATGGCATGCGTGTAACTTGGCTAAGTTTAACACAGCTTAATCTTAATACCTAAAATTTACGTTATTCGCAAAAAAAGTTTACTATCATTATTTGTGGTTAAGGGCACTGAAGGTGTGACAGTGCCGAAACCTTTTTTTTCGAACCAAATTTCGCCAGGCATTGTGGTAATCCACTCCAACATAAAACCTATAATTTCGAGTAATCTTCATACTTACCCTTGATCCACGCGGCAATGATGTCAAACTGCCAATTTGATTGTACTTGATCATCAAGCTGAGACGTTCCAATGACATGGATGTGCCTTGCTCTTTGGTAGCAGGTTCAGTAAGTTTCTCTGTTTCTCCATTTTCTATCGCTTCTACTTCCTCTTCGCAATCATCAATGTTGTGATCGAACTTACGTAGCCAAGCTAAATGAAGTAGACCATAAGCTATGCCACCGACCACAGCCAATAGGCCCATATAACGGAAAGCATCTCGGGTACCAAATTGACCAATAAGCAGGCCACCAGTAAAGGAGCCACTACCGCGACCTATAAGAAATGTTATTTATAAATCAAACACAGGAAATGTAACAAAGGTGTGTTGTAATATCATAATTTATAAAGGTGACTTTTGATATAGCTTTAAATAGAATCGATGTATATTTGATCGATTTGGAGACAAATCGGCTAAGGTTTTGTGACATCTTCAGAGTAATTTTAGGTTTTGAGAGAATATCATTCCAATATACATATGTACATCAATTATTCACCTTGTTGAAAAATCAACAAACCAAAATGAAGCCAAAATAAATTGGCAAAGACGTTGTTTCGAATATAGCCCCCACTGACCCTGAAAAAATTCTCCGAAGACTAAAGTAGGCAAAAGCCAAATACTCTTTGGATAG
Source organism: Eurosta solidaginis (assembly GCF_040869045.1). Classification (NCBI taxonomy): domain Eukaryota; kingdom Metazoa; phylum Arthropoda; class Insecta; order Diptera; family Tephritidae; genus Eurosta; species Eurosta solidaginis. The sequence continues at coordinate 267,382,746 of NC_090320.1, forward strand.
ACAAGCATGAAATAACTTGAAAATCCCTTCTCATGCTCGATGCTTGTGCAGTAGAAAGGGCTTTTCAGCATATAAAGTCATACCACACAGACTCCCATGGGACAATAACACGTCAAAACTCAAATCACCATTGATAAATAAGGCTTGATGAATGCAATTATCACAACATTCTGCCACTTTCGCCCAGAATGATTTTCCCATCCCGCAATAGCTGGTATTCGTGCAGCGCTCTAACCCCATCTGCGCAAAAGGCGGTCAGCGTGTCTCCGAATAATCTACAGCTCTCTACTTCCGGTTCAACTGTGTAAATCAAGAGATCTGCCTGACAGATGTCTGTGCTGCTGCTAAAGGCCAGGAGTCAGATGCTCATAACCTTAAAATAGTTCAAAATTATTAAGAAGCGAACCCGATTTATTTCAGACCACCTCACTAAGGACATAAAGAGCTGATTGACAGCTAATTAGCCCACGGCCTCAACGGAGTATCTCCCTTTCACAGGTGGAAGTTATCGGCTCAATCGAACAGCTTTCGACGAAGTTGGCTCCACTCCACTCCACTCTGCATCAAATGATGTTTTTCTCTATGCTTGAGACTCAAAAAATTTGGGGAGTGTTGTAAAAGTGGCAACCCTTCACCAATTATGCGATCAAAGTGAAGTTATCTGAATCCTCTAGGGGATGACACAAATTGATGTTAAAAGCGTTAGTTCGAAATTGCAATCAAAGTAACTCTTTTTGTCATGAAGAGGTAGAGTCTGGATAAGTAAGAGTTAAATCTGCCAAAATATCCAGAGGAAGTGGAGGTAAAGAACATTCGTCTCCTTGGGGAGTCCATAGACCGCACTAGGCTCTTGGACGTAACCAGCAAAGATCCTTAACTGCTCGAAAGAGATTACACTGTCGAAGAATAAAGGCATGATGCAGTTATCCTTTTCACAATATATTTTGACAGTCTCAACTTTTTACTTTTCCGAAAAACTCAGCAAATTCTATCTCTTAATGTGGTGTTAACATCGATAACTTCGACAAGCACGGTGGTATAGAGCTGTGAGGTGCTGGCCTGAGAATTAGATTTTTTAAAGATATAGAGTTACTCCGGTACGTGAAATCGACTTTCGTTGGATGTCTGGAAATGATTCTAATCTTATCTAGTTTCCTGACGCTGCTTAACAACTATTTTAACCGAAGCTTCCGATATGTGTTTTGGACTTTGCCATATTAATAAACTGCACTCAAAAACAAGTAAGGAAGGTTAAGTTCGGGTGTAACCGAACATTACATACTCAGTTGAGAGCTATGGTGGCAACATAAGGGAAAATAACCATGTAGGAAAATGAACCGAGGGAAACCCTGGAATGTGTTTGTATGACATGCGTATCAAATGAAAGGCATTAAAGAGTGTTTTATGAGGGAGTGGGCCATAGTTCTATAGGTGGACGCCATTTAGGGATATAGCCATAAAGGTGGATCAGGGTTGACTCTAGAAAGCGTTTGTACGATATGGGTATCAAATGAAAGGTGTTAATGAGTATTTTAAAAGGGAGTGGGCCTTAGTTCTATAGGTGGACCCATTTTCGAGGTATCTCAATAAAGGTGGACCAGGGGTGACTCTAGACTTTGTTTGTACGATATGGGTATCAAATGAAAGGTGTTAATGAGTATTTTTAAAAGGGAGTGGGCCTTCGTTTATAGGTGTTCGCCTTTTCGAGATATCACCATAAAGATGGACAAGGTGTGACTCTAGAATGCGTTTGTACGATATGGGTATCAAATGAAAGGTGTTAATGAGTATTTTAAAAGGGAGCAATCCTTAGTTCCATAGGTGGACGCCGTTTCGAGATATCGCCATAAAGGTGGGCCAGGGGTGACTCTAGAATTCGTTTGTGCAATATGGGTATCAAACGAAAGGAGTTAATGAGTATTTTAAGAGGGAGTGGGCCTTAGTTCTATAGGTGGACGCATTTTCGAGGTATCTCAATAAAGGTGGACCAGGGGTGACTCTAGACTTTGTTTGTACGATATGGGTATCAAATGAAAGGTGTTAATGAGTATTTTTAAAAGGGAGTGGGCCTTCGTTTATAGGTGTTCGCCTTTTCGAGATATCGCCATAAAGATGGACAAGGTGTGACTCTAGAATGCGTTTGTACGATATGGGTATCAAATGAAAGGTGTTAATGAGTATTTTAAAAGGGAGCAATCCTTAGTTCCATAGGTGGACGCCGTTTCGAGATATCGCCATAAAGGTGGGCCAGGGGTGACTCTAGAATTCGTTTGTGCAATATGGGTATCAAACGAAAGGAATTAATGAGTATTTTAAGAGGGAGTGGGCCTTAGTTCTATAGGTGGACCCATTTTCGAGGTATCTCAATAAAGGTGGACCAGGGGTGACTCTAGACTTTGTTTGTACGATATGGGTATCAAATGAAAGGTGTTAATGAGTATTTTTAAAAGGGAGTGGGCCTTCGTTTATAGGTGTTCGCCTTTTCGAGATATCGCCATAAAGATGGACAAGGTGTGACTCTAGAATGCGTTTGTACGATATGGGTATCAAATGAAAGGTGTTAATGAGTATTTTAAAAGGGAGCAATCCTTAGTTCCATAGGTGGACGCCGTTTCGAGATATCGCCATAAAGGTTGGCCAGGGGTGACTCTAGAATTCGTTTGTGCAATATGGGTATCAAACGAAAGGAGCTAATGAGTATTTTAAGAGGGAGTGGGCATTTCTGGACCAGGGGTGACTCTAGATTTTGTTTGTACGATATGGGTATCAAATGAAAGGTGTTAATGAGTATTTTAAAAGGGAGCAATCCTTAGTTCCATAGGTGGACGCCGTTTCGAGATATCGCCATAAAGGTTGGCCAGGGGTGACTCTAGAATTCGTTTGTGCAATATGGGTATCAAACGAAAGGAGCTAATGAGTATTTTAAGAGGGAGTTGGCATTTCTGGACCAGGGGTGACTCTAGATTTTGTTTGTACGATATGGGTATCAAACGAAAGGAGTTAATGAGTATTTTAAGAGGGAGTGGGCCTTAGTTCTATAGGTGGACGCATTTTCGAGGTATCTCAATAAAGGTGGACCAGGGGTGACTCTAGACTTTGTTTGTACGATATGGGTATCAAATGAAAGGTGTTAATGAGTATTTTTAAAAGGGAGTGGGCCTTCGTTTATAGGTGTTCGCCTTTTCGAGATATCGCCATAAAGATGGACAAGATGTGACTCTAGAATGCGTTTGTACGATATGGGTATCAAATGGAAGATGTTAATGAGTATTTTAAAAGGGAGCAATCCTTAGTTCCATAGGTGGACGCCGTTTCGAGATATCGCCATAAAGGTTGGCCAGGGGTGACTCTAGAATTCGTTTGTGCAATATGGGTATCAAACGAAAGGAGCTAATGAGTATTTTAAGAGGGAGTGGGCATTTCTGGACCAGGGGTGACTCTAGATTTTGTTTGTACGATATGTGTATCAAATGAAAGGTGTTAATGAGTATTTTTAAAAGGGAGTGGGCCTTCGTTCTATAGGTGTTCGCCTTTTCGAAATATCGCCATAAAGGTGGACCAGGGGTGATTCTAGAATGAGTTTGTACGATATGGGTATCAAATTAAAGGTATTAATGAGAGTTTTAAAAGGGAGTGGTGGTAGTTGTATATGTGAAGGCGTTTTCCAGATATCGACCAAAATGTGGACCAGGGTGACCCAGAACATCATCTGTTGGATACCGCTAATTTATTTATATATGTAATACCTGCCAAGATTTTAAGGGTTTTTTATTTCGCCCTGCAGAACTTTTTCATTTTCTTCTTCTTAATATGATAGGTGTCACAACCATTTTATAAAGTTTTTTCTAAAGTTATATTTCGCGTCAATAAAACAATCCAATTACCTTACCATATTTCATCCCTTTTTTCGTATTTGGTATAGAATTATGGCATTTTTTTAATTTTTCGTAATTTTCGATATCGAAAAAGTGGGCGTGGTCATAGTCGGATTTCGTTCATTGTTCATACCAAGATAAAGTGAGTTCAGATAAGTACGTGAACTGAGTTTAGTAAAGATATATCGATTTTTGCTCAAGTTATCGTGTTAACGGCCATGCGGAAGGACAGACGGACGACTGTGTATAAAAACTGGACGTGACATCAAACCGATTTCGCCCGTTTTCACAGAAAACAGTTAACGCCATAAAATCTATGCACCTACCAAATTTCAAAAGGATTGGTTAATTTTTGTTCGACTTATGGCGTTAAAAGTATCCTAGACAAATTAAATGAAAAAGGGCGGAGCCACGCCCATTTTTAAATTTTCTTTTATTTTTGTATTTTGTTGCACCATATCATTACTGGAGTTGAATCTTGACATAATTTACTTATATACTGTAAAGATATTAAATTTTTTGTTAAAATTTTACTTTAAAAAAAATTTTTTTTTAAAAGTGGGCGTGGGCCTTCTCCGATTTTGCTAATTTTTATTAAGCGTACATATAGTAATAAGAGTAACGTTCCTGCCAAATTTCATCATGATATCTTCAACGACTGCCAAATTACAGCTTGCAAAAATTTTAAATTACCTTCTTTTAAAAGTGGGCGGTGCCACGCCCATTGTCCAAAATTTTACTAATTTTCTATTTTGCGTCATAAGTTGAACTCATCTACCAAGTTTCGTCGCTTTATCGGTCTTTTGTAATGAATTATCGCACTTTTTCGGTTTTTCGAAATTTTCGATATCGAAAAAGTGGGCGTGGTTATAGTCCGATATCGTTCATTTTAAATAGCGATCTGAGATGAGTGCTCAGGAAGCTACATACCAAATTTCATCAAGATAGCTCAAAATTTACTCAAGTTATCGTGTTAACGGTCGGACGGACGGACGGACGGACGGACATGGCTCAATCAAATTTTTTTTCGATCCTGATTATTTTGATATATTGAAGTCTATATCTATCTCGATTCCTTTATATATGTACAACCAACCGTTATCCAATCAAACTTAATATACTCTGTGAGCTCTGCTCAACTGAGTATAAAAAAAAACTACGAAAACCCAACTGTCACTTTAATTCCAATGCAAGTTAAAACTTGGTTAAGTTCAATAACGTCAATTGAAACTAATTCATTTTTGAAAGTGAATTAAAGTCAGTGATATTTATAGCAACTCGAAAGAAAATTTATGTCAAAATAATATGGGAACCAACATCGTTATTATTATTTAATACGCTTGCAAAAGAGAATTAAGGTCAACTGATGTTAACTCCATTGACATTATTGCACGTCCTTAGAGTATCAAAGTTACTCTTATCACTAAAAAGGGAGAGTTTTAGGGTCATGAGGAGTATTCTTACTAGACCCCACCTTCTCACACCACAACTTTTTAAATTCGGCCTGGTCAGTGACAGCAACTGTAGGAAGTACGGGATTCAAAAAGAACCAATCGAGCATGTTCATTTCTCGCATCCTGCGCACGTCAGTCTTAGACTCCAGCAATTCGTTGTGACAGAGATTTCATATCTAGAAGCAGCAAGTAGCATTATTCCTAGAAATGTTCTAGTATTAACCAAGGGTACGGAGCTATTTGTAACAAAAGTCCTAGTTTTTGATATGGTTTTTTAGGTTGGTCATTGAGCAAATTTCTGATAGTACCATGAACTCATTCAGATTATGTGAGCTCCTCACAGACTGGCCAATTCAACCTTACCCTACCAATGCACGCCACAGGAATATTAACAATTGAAAAACAATTTTTGATAGTATTTTCGGATTTTTTACAAACTGTATTAATTTTGGAGTGATTCCACACACTTTTTCTCTGGGTATGTCAAGCTGTGATATTCGTTCCTAAGTGCAACCCACTCTTCTGGAATAGTTCTTCCACTCAAACTCTATGAACATCAATTTATTTGAAAAAACTTTGAATCTAAATATTACTATGGGCTAATAATGAACTTTTTCAAAGAAAACCTTAGAAAGAAATTAATTTTTCCTTAATTTTGAATACATTGGAGCAAATCTCAAGACCCTCAAACCATCCCATAATCAACACTCACCTAAACTGAAATGTGCCATACCAAGTACACCAATTAATGTAGCCAAAAGACTTTTCGGTGCCAATATCGAACAATACGTAGCCGCTGCCACCCACATCAAATGGCATGAGAGTGCCTCCATAGCTTCAAAAGGAAAACACCACCAAGCATTTCTAGGGATATATGAAATGAACAAAGAAAATATATTAAAGAAAAAAATTATACAGAATTATGGTAATCAACATTTTGTGCAGTAGGAACAATAAAAATAACAAAAGCAACAAAAGCAATACTTACTCAATGAAAGAATAGCCCACTAAGCGGCCGGCATGTGAAAAGAATGCAATGATTATCAAATTAACATGTCCAAAGATACGTGTAATACGTTCAGCTCCATACAAAAATGGAATACTACTAACGGTACCAACAGTGATGGTAATGCCTGGAAAAATATGCACAAACTAAGTTAGAAAATCACACAAAAATACAGCAATATCTAAGAAAATGTAAGAAAAGAAAGCCAAGTTCGGATGGTGCAGCAAATTATATACCCAGGTAAGTGTTCTTTAAGTCAGCTTATAGTTTGTTTTTAGCGAACCGTTGAAATTTACAAAAATGCTGATGTATGGATCAGACAAGATAAGATCGACCCTGGCAATTCAACCGAGGATAATCGAATTTCGGGTATATATTAGGAATGGCGGTTGTTATTTCCAATGAAGATTTTCACTAGTACTTCACAGAGGTTACAGGTTATGGTTACGGATCAATTGCTGATAATTTTGGACATATTTTCCTATACAGCAAAATACAAACCGGGACTAGCTTAGGCTCAGAAAAATTAGGTGGCCGGTAAAAGGAAAGGGCAAATCACACTTGGATATAATTACAGCCTGTCATTCCAATTTATCAAATTGAGATACTGGCTTGCAATTTTGGGATAAGACGTTGCATTGTGTTTATAAAGTTCCGCATAAGGCAGACATCGACCCTAAATAAGTTCTTCGAAGAAACGCTGATATCCCAATTGTGTTATTGTTTGCTTTATGTTTGCAAAAACTTATAAGCCAAGTATAAAGTTCTGGAGTTGAGGTTATGAACCTCACCGAATAGACTGTCATTGGGCAGTTTACTGCCATTACTACATTCAACATGATGAGATTAGCTTAAGCAGCTCCGCTGGGTGCACACTCGAAGGCTGAGCTAACTACGACCTACTCGTTCAAATGCATGGAATTTACACGCAATAACTGCGAGCCCGCCTGGGTTGACGCTGCGTTGCACTGATAAGAGATTTTTCCGGCACATACATATATGCCTCTTGAAACCAAGTTATATTAAAAAGAAATGCAGGCGCGATAGCCTCTGAAAATATTTTAGACCGAGCTTCTATTCCAATTTGCGTCGTGCTCTTTTTTAATTTTTCCTACAAATTGACCTAAATTTTGTATGCCGAAGAACGGCGAAGTTTTCACCGAAAAGCTTTTTAAAGCAGAAATACACTCATAGTGCTTAACAAATCACTGAAGAGGGCGAACCCGCTGAAAAAAAAGTTTCTTTTGATTGAAAAAATTTGTTTCTAAAATGTTTATGTTGTTTTGTGATGCTCGTGTACCCAGGATTTTCGCTGTTGTAGGCGGAGCAGGCTACCACAACAGCATGGAGACCGCCAAGTTACAAGCTACATCTGATTACTTCATTTTTTTATGTCGTATATTTGATTGTAACATGATGTCCGCAGGGTGCATTTATTTTGATTTTTACTGATGGCCAAAAGACAAAACGTTCTCCGGAAAAAATTTCGGTTATGCAACAAGTAAGGAAGTCTAAGTTCGGGTGAAACCGAACATTACATACCCAGCTGTACACTTGAAATGCTGTTGTTGTTTGTTTTGTGTGCTTAATAGTGTTACAAAGCTGCACAATAATACATATACATATATATATGGTTCTATTCTGAACTAATATTTCTTCGAGTTATGGCTCCCGAAACATAAAAAAACTTTTGAGTCATAAAAGGGGCGGTGGCACGCCCATTTTTTTTTTAATTTGGAGTTGTTCCTATTTATTGTTATAAATCGACTTGGGAAATGATATAAAGCTCTTTTTGGCAAGGCTATGGCTTATTTTATTCGTCCGCGACCCTTTTAAAAATCTTGTATATAAAGGTGGGTTTGGTCCTTAATCGATTTCGTTAATTTTTCTTCAAAGCATTCCTTATAGTAAAGGTAACCCCTCTGCCGAATTTTGTTACTATTTTTGATTTATGATTAATAATATTTGTAAAATTGATTTTATCACAAGTGGGCGGTGCCACGCCCATTAAAAAAATTTTTTTCAAATTTTTATCAAGAGTCTCAATATCAGTCCACACGTCAAATTTCAACATTCTAGGTGTATTATTTACTAAATAATCAGCTTTTTGTGTGCTTCCATAATGTTATCTATATAAAAGTGGACGTGGTTAACATCCGATTTCACACATTTTCAATACCAATCTATTCTGGGTCCAGATGAGCTTGTGTACCAAATTTGGTGAAGATATCTCAATATGTACTCAAGTTATCGTGTTAACGGACAGACGGACGGACGGACGGACAGGGCTCAATCAAATTTTTTTTCGATACTGATGATTTTGATATATGGAAGTCTATATCTATGTCGATTCCTTTATACCTGTACAACCAACCGTTACCAAATCAAAGTTATAATACCCTATGTACAAGTACAGCTGGGTATAAAAAGAAAGTCGAAGACAAAAATTTCAAAGCGTTTGCCCAACAAGATGGGCCAATCTCATGAAGCGGTATCCACTTACATTGAACTTCAGCCAGCAATATTCGAAGCCTTTGAAGAGATAGCAAAAGGGAAAAACGGCAAAACTTCAACACAAGCTTATCGGTTTCAAGCTGCTATTTCTAGCGTGCAATTCTAAACGTTGCTGTTGTTGTTGTAGCGATAAGGACACTCCCGAAGGCCTTGGGGAATGTTATCGATGTTGATGGTCCTTTGCCGGATGCAGATCCGGTATGTTCCGGTAACAAGCAGAATAAAGGTACCAGCCCGACCACCTCGGGAAACGATTTGTTATGACCACATGAAACCTTCTAGGCCATACCGTCCTCCCACCCCTTGATCCATCAGGAGTTCGGGATTGCCAGGGCCTCAGCTGTTAATGAAACGGGATTCGCCACGGGTGAGGTTGACAATTGGGTTGGATAAGCTATATAATGCGCTGGCAACCCCTTGAGATGGTTGCGCTACACAAGAAACCACGCATCAGTAAAAAAAAAAATAAATAAATGTAAGGCGCGATAACCTCCGAAGAGATCTAAGGCAGAGCTTCTCTTCCAATTTGCGTCGTGCTCCTCTTGATTTTCCCTACAAATTGACGTATGTCCCACGTGTTTTATGCCGACTCCGAACGGCATCTGCAAGCCAGATGAGAATTTCACTGAGAACCTTTCATGGCAGAAATGCACCCGGAGCGCTTGCTAAACACTGCCGAGGGGCGACCCCGCTTAGAAAAATTTTCTTCTAATTGAAAAACCTTATTTCTAAAATTTTGATGTTGCTTTGCCCGGGGTGTGAACCCAGGGCATACGGTGTGGTAAGCGGAGAACACTACCATCACACCACGGTGGCCGCAATTAAATAGATGCAACGTTCATACTGAGAGCGTCGAAGATTATTATAGAATCGCATTCTATATTCCATTCCTTGATGCATTCATAACACATATCAAGAGCCGTTACATGAAACACCAACTAATTTTCGAAAATTTCGGTGTTTTGTTCCCCAACGCTGAAAAATGCAATAAACTGCATGAATTTTATGAAAGTGTTGTTAATTTTTCCAAACCCGAGTTTGAAATGGAAGTCAAAATGTGAGGAAGGCGGGTCGATGGTCAGAATTTTAAAAACGTGTTTGATGCGCTTGAGGTTAGTACAATTTTGATGATTACATACAAAATTTGTATGCTATATTTCTTATTTATCATATCTTTTCAGATGGTGAATCCAAATGCTTTCGAACATGTCAAATAAGATATTGCGCATATTAGCCGTTCTACCAGTTTCGACAGCAACACCAGAACGCACATTTTCTGCCCTCAAAAGGTTAAAATCATACTTGCGGACTAGGTACAATCAGTCAAGACCGTTTGAATGGAATATCTATATTGATACACAACTTTCTGTAAACGAAGTACTAGAAGAGTTTTTCAAAAAGCTTAGGCGATTGTTGGGAAATAGTTATGGGAAAAACTTGTTTCTTTAAGCTGTATGTGTTTAAAGCTTGAATATGCAGGCATATTTTACTGACCGATTTCGGCTGTGAACCAATTTTCATGTCATAAAAAGGGTACGAAAATACCTCACTTCTACACCTTCTTTTTCACCCGAACCCGAAAACCCGAAAACCCTCCTCGTAAATCCGTCACTAGCAGCACCAGTATGGCACGGATCTAAACTGGTACACCAAAAATATATACTAGCAGTCTACCGCATTAGTGCTATACGAATAGCATCTGCTTATCGGACGGTGTCCGACGACATGATCCATGTTTTATAAAATCCCAGTTGATATACTCTCAGGTGAAATGGCCGATCTGTATGGTATTAGAATCAGCCGACCATCTAAAGATGGTAAGAAAAGCGCAAGATCACGAGCAATAGTTAGGTGGCAAGAACGGTGGGAAGAATCGAGAAAAGGGCGCTGGACCGTCATGCTAGTAAGGAGTATAACGGAATGGTACGAGCGAAAACACGGCGAACTAAATTACTACCTCACACTATCACTATTGAGCGGGCACGGCGGCTTCAAGGAATATCTACATAAGTTTGGGATAGAGGAGGATCCTTTCTGTCTACACAGTCCTTCCGAATTGGAAAGCGCAGAACAATAAATATTTCTCTGCCTACGTTTTCACGGCGAAAGACCCTCTGTACACAGAGTTTTTGGATAGGAGTCTTCCATTAGGAGAAATGCGCACTACGAAGTAGTGGCGACTAAATCGCCCTTTTCCTCATGACGTTATGCCTAACGGCAGCCCACGGGGTGCATACACATGAGCAGGGTTAGAATGATTTCATTGGGCCATTTGATAGAAGTGCGCTACCCCAACGTCCAATAAAAAAAAGCCTTTCTTCCGAGCTCATCATCCACTTCTTGTCCTTGACACTTTCATTAACAGGAACCCAGATGCAGCCTGGCTTTCAGAGAAGAGAGATCACTCCCCGAAAAACTTAGGGAGTGTTACGCATACATATCTCAACAAAGAAGCGACTGACGTGACTTGTTGGGCGGCCATTGTCATTTAAACGATTTAGCTTCTGCTAAGTAAGTTAGTAAAGTGAGATTGTAGTGCTCCTAAGGAGTTTCTCCTTATACTATAGGCGTTAATCCAGTACTGATATTCCAGCGTAGAAAGCAACTTAGAGTGGAAGTCAAATGTGGGGGCTTACCTCAGGCAAAAAAAAAGTGGGTGGGTTTTTCTTCCTTGAGAAGAAGAGAGGAGTCTTCTCTGTAAAAAAGAACTAGGTCCATCATACAAGGAGCCTATAAACTCCTCCTGACAATTATAGGCAAACGTTCAGCGTAGGTCAAAACCTGTTACTCCTTTATACAACGTTTCAGGGAAGATCTTTCACGAAGAAGAGAGTACGCAATACTTTCCTTTCTCCTTCCTTCTCCAGCTTCCACAATAATATGGCACCTACTCGGTACTTTTTTAGGAATGCTAAGGAATATATTTTTAATAAATGATTTCCTAGTTATCTTGAAATCATTTCGGGACTAGTTCAATCATGTGGCCATTTATTAAAAGAGAACCATATTTAACTGTGTTCCTTAACAATATTAAGTATATGGACAAACACATATTCCGTGTACCTGCACCGCTGGGTATAAAAATAATACAAGTAAATATATTCAAGCACGCATGTGGAATCCCTACGAAGTTAACAAAAGAAGTTGATTGTAATTACATTTCCATTTGATTAGATGCCAGATTCAAATCAAGTAAATAAGAAAATCATAACAACGCCAACAAAGGTGTCACATTCTTACATCATCTCAACAACCAACTGCTATCGTTATTTCACTTTTACACATACATACAAACAAATATACTTACCAAGTAAATAATTCGGTGCACCCAATTCTTTAAGGTAAAGAAAGAGAAAACTCTCAATGAAACCCCAAAAATTGCCCAAAATGAAAAGAAAGAATATGAATGTAATAACATGCGGCAACTTAAGTAGATTCCATAAATCGCGAAAAACGTTATCCGCTGGCAATTTATCGCCTAAAGGCATCATCAATACTGATAGCGTGGAAATGACCAATAACAAATCGTAGGTGTAAAAAGCGGCTGAGTAGTCTGTATAGCCGAGGCCACGCGATGAATAATCAATCATTATGCCGGTAATTGGTGAAAAGATAGCCATTCCAATACTGGAGAACAACCTTTCACGTCCAAAATCACCACCATATTTCTCTATCATTGTTAGGGCAATGGGATCCATGATGGTGACACCAGCTGACAGCATTGTTGTTGCGAGGAATCTATTTAAACAGAGAGCAAAAAATAAAAAGAGGAAGAGAAAAACGAATATAATATTAAGTAAATGAAGATAATTTTATTAGCAGGGAAATTAATAAGTGCTGGTATCTTATTATATACACTAGGGTGTGTGGTTTTTTTTTTTTTTTTTTTTTTTTTTGAAGTGAATTTTTATTAATTTAATTGGAAATCTGATAAATTTTCACAAAACTGGAATTAAATAAAACTATTCTAGGAGCCAGTCTCTCGGAAGAATTTATTGATAAAACATGTAAGGAAGGCTAAGTTCGGGTTTAACCGAACATTTCATACTCAGCTGCCAAATTACAGGTTGCAAAACTTTTAAATGACCTTCTTTTAAAAGTGGGCGGTGGCACTCCCATTGTCCAAAATTTTACAAATGTTTTATTCTGTGTCATAAGGTCAACCCACCTACCAAGTTTCATTGCTTTATTCGTCTTTTGTAATGAATTATCGCACTTTTTCTGTTTTTCAAAAATTTTCGATATCGAAAAAGTGATCGTGGTTATAATCCGATTTCGTTCATTTTAAATAGCGATCTGAGATCAGTTCCCAGGAACTTACATATCAAATTTCATTAAGATACCTCACAATTTACTCAAGTTATCGTTGTTTACGGACAGAGGAACGGACGGACATGGCTAAATGAATTTCTTGTTTCGCCCAGATCATTTTTATATATAGAAGTCCATATCTCTCTCGATTGGTTTATGCTGTTACATGGTACCGTTATGCGAACATTACTCTGTGAGCTCTGCTCAGCTGAGTATAACAATATTTTTTTAGGACGTGTTGTTCAGTGGGAGCTCAAACTACAGCTCGGTAAATGACTCTTACCAAATAACTATCGGCTTGCTAGGAAAAAGTTGTGGGTTTGCTATCGGAAATTTTATCGATTATTTATCCAAAACTTTCGATATATTATTGTATCGATATGTTATCGTAAAAGTTGCAATGTATTTCGAAGAGTTATCGATATGTTATTGAAGTGTTACCAATTTATTACCGCCGTGTTATCGATTTGTTGTTGACGACTTATTGGTTTATTATGAAACAGATACCGATAAAACTTCGATTTAAAATGTATGACTCATCTATAACTTGTCGCTAGGAAGTCCGAAAGAAACCAATAAGAAACCGGTAACCTAGAGATAACAAACATATAACTCGAAGATAATTCGATAATAAGCCGAATAATAAGAGCAAAACTTGTCGCTATCGGTTGTTAGCGATAACAAACCGACGAAGCTTTTCTCAAAAATCAAAAAATGTGTATTTCTGGTAAATTAACCGCTGTTGCAGTTTGACTCAACCCCTGAGCGAGCTCTATTTATCTTAAAAACATTAAATTTCTGGATATGCACCTGCATGTTTACATATAAAATTTCATTAATACTTCGTACTCACGCCTTTTTGTTACTGACAGTTTAGTCTTCAGCTAAGGTTAACTTCCCTTTAACCAATTTGGACATTTAGATAAAATTTGACAGCTAATCTTAGTTTACACAGTCAAAGTGGCAGGGTTTAACTCTATTTAATTCAAACATATATGAGTTGACCCTGTCAAAATCTAGTATTTTTCATTTAATTCCAATTTTTTTTTCTCTAAATATAACGCATCAGATTTTGTGAAAGCACAAAACAATAAAAAAAAAATAATAAATGTAAGACGCGATAACCTCCGAAGAGATCTAAGGCCGAGCTTCTCTTCCAATTTGCGTCGTGCTCCTCTTGATTTTCGCTACAAATTGGCCGGACGGGACCTACATGTTTTATGCCGACTCCGAACGGCATCTGCAAGGCAGATGAGTTTTCACTGAGAGCTTTTCATGGCAGAAATACACCCGGAGCGCTTGCCAAACACTGCCGAGGGGCGACCCCGCTTAGAAAATTTTCTTCTAATTTAAAAACCTTATTTCTAAAATGTTGATGTCGCTTTGTCCGGGGAGCGAACCCAGGGCATACGGTGTGGTAGGCGGAGCACGCTACCCTCACACCACGCTGGCCGCTTTCCTGAATATGAAACAGCCTAATATGTGCACATTTGTACGTAAATATATGTATGTGTGGTAGACACAACCTGCGAAATTAATTTGTGATTAATAGGAAATTTACTAACAAATGTCAATTAATTAGTTGAGTTGTTGTGGCATCATCTCATCCGACTCAGCTGTCACCTCCAGTCATGAAGTACAATTAGATAGAGCCAGGAATAGAATAAAATATTGGTTGAAATACTTTTTTACACTAGCGAGATTCCCGACATGTTACACATATTATGATGACATCAAAAGGAATTAACGGTAGTTTAAGGATATGTTCCAATAGAGTGGAACAACATTGGCATTGGACCCTCATGAAACATTTGATTTCGCCGTAAGGACGTTTCGCATCCAGATCGAATGTAACGCAGGGCTGAGATATAATATATTATCAATATGCGTTTATTCGATAGATGGTTATGAGCTTCAATTACGGATTTTAATACGTGCATACGTCTTTCTCAAAATATTACTGTCAAATATATTTTTTGTTGAAGAGTCCTGCCCTTTGGTCATATACGGAGTTGAATGCTCCCATATTGAGTGAGTAAAGGATTTTCAAAGGTACTTGAAATGTCATAGTGTTGTTAAAAAAACTGTAGTGACTCCCATCAACCGTTTAAATGGTTAAGCGCCAATTAAGCAAGCAAGAAAGGCTCCCATGAAGTGTACTGTGAAAGTCTTGAATAGAAATCGTGAGGCATACACTCGGAAGGCATGCCTATGTCCAACTTCTATTACGATATCTAAAGGAATGAAAAGTCATTGTATTATTCAGCTCTTACCGCTCAGATAAATCGGTTAGTCTCGATGGTAAATACGACTTTGGCAGTTCCTCACTTGACCGTGTGTATAAAGATCTTCCTACAAATTGATTGGACTTGAACTTTTTAGCAACATAATGAATTTTTTAACTGCATATATATGGTGACTTTGACCCCTAACTGCCTCTGAACTTCTGGCGCCGAGGATGGCTAGGGCCTAGCTTTTTAACCTTTTGTCATAGCTTCAGCTCGTTTGTTTGGCTGTTATTAATAAAAAGATCACTTCTTTCAAAAATTCTAATATCCCACGCGGCATTATCCACTTGCTTAGCTTTGTGTTGCCACGACAGTATTCTAATCCCTATGATGACGAGCCTTTGGCTGTTTTGAGTGCCCTCTGAACTGCTGACTAAGAAATTTCACACTGATGTGTCCAGCGCAATTGGGCAGATAAACTTGTTGCATGTGATGTTACAGCACATTAGTAAAGGGAGATTCCACTGTACCTGTCAACATTCGTTTAGCCTTGACAACATGATTCGTCTTCGTCTTCCTCTTGCGGCGATAAAGGCACATCCCGAAGGCTTTGGAGAGCATTATCGATGATGATGATCCTAGTCCGGATATTGGTCTGGTACGTCCCTTAAATTTGTACCCTTGTGTGACGATTTGAAATGATCACGTCGAATCTTCTAGGTCTATGGACTTTAGTCGCATTCTGTGATCGGTACATACCGCAGAAATATTATACGCCGTAGAGAAGACTCTGCAAAGGGAAACGACGGAAAACTACGGAGTATTTGATATTGACCCCTACGCCAAAACAAACTCAGATATGATAGATAGCCTTTGATACAGACTTAAGGACTCTCTTTGATTTTAGAAAGGTTTGGAAATACAATGAACTCGTAAAGATAGTCGATATTGGAAATTATGTTAGACCTTCATAATTAAAAAAAAAAATTGTGGGCTATACGTAATGCGATATTGATGTTCAGGCATGCTCTTGCTTTACTGATAGGACACCAGATAATTCGGACTCATTTTGACTGAAAGGGATATGAATACAGTATTTCATATCGTAGCAGCGATCTGTTCCGCAATGGGAGTCCCTGGAAAACATGTTTTCTCTCAGAACTCACTTACTGCAAATTCGTTGTTGTCACATTAGTCCTAATTGAAGTCGGGGAGGACTCGCCACACTAACTAAACCCGCCAGATATACACGCTCTACCACACACTCAAAACCTGGCAATACTTACCTCAACAAAAAGTAAATCCAAAATACTCGATCATCTGATTCCATATAATCTGGCGGACAAATTTCTGGTGCATTCATTGTAAATATGCACCGTTGTACCATACAATTGATAGTCTCATTTGTAAATTGTGACATATTCGAACGACGCACCAAACCACCACAACGTAAATCCAATTCATCTAAATCGGTGACATTGATTTGCTGCTCCCATAGACGTTTCTCACCGAAGCGTTGCTTAAAATCGGTCACTGTCTCATTGTCATCTGGTTCGATCTCCATACCCAATTGCTCAATGGGGTCAGCCAAATCTGGGTGCATTTGTAACATAAAATAGGCAGCATCGCTACCATCAGAATGAACCCAACTCGTTGGATTATAGACTGTAGTAATGTTAGTTGGTTCGCCAGCTTCCACTGCGGATCATGAAATAAGGAGAAAAAAGAAAATAAATTACAAATTAAGATAAGAATATATATTGAAGATACCGAAATAAATGTATTCAATTGCATGCGGATGTGGTAGTGAAAGAAAAAGTTTGGAAGCTCCCCACCAACCAAAACAAATACTCACACGGCAAATAACACGTACATACATACATATATGAATATAGGTAAATTGTTGCGCTTTGTACATGAAAGAGTGAATTATAGAGGTGCGCTCATTTTCAAGGCTGCCACACCAACTAAAATTTGGACAAAAAATGTTTGGAAAAATTGCCAAACTGATAAAAGTGCATTTACAATACATTGAACAATGGGCATAAAATATCTTCTGACGAGTAAGTAATAATTGAAAACAAGTTTAAATCTTATTTTGTCTTTCAAAAGAACCAACTAGTTCAACTTTAGGAGGCAGCGTTTTCAAAAAATTTTTGGTTTTACTGGAAACTTCTTGAAAGCTTTAATCTTTTTTTGAGCTGCGCTGATCTGGTAAAAGGCAATTATGAGGACTTTTTAATATTTCGGAGATTTTCTTAATAGGACGTTTATGGCGTTTTCTTTCTAAAAATAATGTCGCCCCGTAATTTGTTCCATTGAATAAGAAAAGGGGTCTCACTAACCTAGTTCAAAAGTTAGAATTGAAGAGTGCAACATGAGGGTAACATTTTTTTGCAGAAAAAAAAAGGCATTAGAAAATTTAAATGCAACATTGCTCTCGCCAACCGATATATGTCAGAAGAATGCTGTAACCGTTTGAACAAACTGCGGAGTTTAGTTTGATTCGACAGCCATTGTGGAAACCTTTTAGATTTTATAAATGATGGAAAAAGTGAATTTTCCGCAAACTAACAAATTTTTTTTTCATAAAAAATATTAGAGAATCCAAGATAAGAAATGATAACTACCTAGGAGATTCTTCGCCCTATTAGTGCCATCTTTTAGTCATATTTGGGTATTTTTTAAAAACGTTTTGGGTATTTTTATGGTGTGATGATTTCTACTGAAAGTTGTAGAATGGGCTATTTAAAGACACGTATTTATGCCATATTGAAGATTCCGAAGGCGGAAACTAAATATTGTTTCTCGTTCAAAAGTTATCCGTGGAAATCCATTTCATCACATGGATGCCAGAAAACTGGTATTAGACCAGCTAAAAATTATTTTTCAAAGTCAATACACCTCACAAGAATATTTCAGCCTGAATTTAGTTGATTGCAAATTTACTTAGCTAAAACGTAAAACTTTGCATGAGGTGTTGATTGCTCAACCAAGTCCAAAAATGGCGGTGAGGTATCGTAAGATGCGCTTCGGCCTCCGTGTACATAGTTCAAAAGCAGAATTTGAAAAGTTTGCTTCTGTTAAAATATATTTCCCATAAAAACAAAAGCTGGATGGATCTTAAATCGGTGGATTTCTGCCCAAAACACTCTGATTGTGTCCAAAACCGGCTACATAACACAAAATTACCACGCAGAACAACCTTTTGCAAAGGTGTATCTGAGTGTGTAAAAAAATGAAGGAAAAGACAACGACCGCCTGAAAATTGTTTTGAACTGTTTTTTGCAAATATATTTCGACAGAACTTAAATTTTGCATGGCCACTTTCATATACTCTGCCTTCTGGCTTATAAGTGAGGCGTAGTCAGTAACAGCAGATGCAGGAAGAGCGAGCTGCAGGAAGCAATGGTCTCTGTTCGTGTACTGCGCTCGCCAAGTCAAGGCGGTGTCACGTCTCGAGGTAGCAACTAAGCTAGGTCTTAGAAAACTTCCTGCACTTGCCAAGAGGATGAAATTATTCTTGAACTAAGTCCTGGCACCGACATGGGGGTTCTTTTCCACCTCTTCCTTACTATTTGGAAGTGTTTTGGACCTCATATTCGTTTATTTTTACCAGCTCAAGTTCTGAAATAAACTAAACTCTTCATATTTTAAAAAAAAATATAGGGCTTGGTACAAAATTGGCCTATTTGGCAACCATTCTAATGTCTACCCAAAACTCATGCACGCAGACACACAAATTGAACTATTTGACTTTGATATGTTTTGAATTCTAAAAAGCAAGTAAAACTGACAGCAACACAATAAGGAATGACAAGTGCACAAATACATACAGTCAGGAACTCAGATACTTAGAGCTTTTTATCATATGTGGCAACTGAAATGCAACACAACAATAACAATTAGGTGGAAAACTAACAATCGTTTGATGTGAAGCAATGGGTCTCATGAATTTAGTGTCAGCAATGCATTTGCACTTGAATGAATGGGTGGATTCAAAAATACTTTGAGCGAAAACTATAAGAATACAAATATTTTAACTCTTGATATCCGAAAATTTAGAGCATCTAGATTCTAAATTGTTTAAATTCTCTAGAAGTAACCGTTGCGGTTACACTGATGTATTGGCAAAGCTAAATCGACTACCCCCGTTTGCTTGTACTGCTTACCTTATAGGAATATCACAAGAGAGACAAAATGGTTTATTTCCAAGGATTTTTTAGCGACATGTGTGACTGCTGTAAAGGCTGAGCGTTTGCCCCTTTCTAAATGTATATGGGAAAGCAACTTAAGAGAGGGTGATTCCATCCCCTCAGCGGATTAGGGGGCTTAGCATATACCCGCGGTAGATATGCCTGCCGTGAGAGGCAACTAAACTACCTAATTCATTCAAGGGGTTGTGTAGCGCAACCCTCTCAAGGGGGAATATATAGCATATCCAACCCCATTGTCAACCTCACCTAACCGTGGCGAATCCTGTTTCATTAACAGCCGAAGCTCTGGCGACCACGAACTCCTGATGAATCTAGGGGGAACTCCTGATGAATCTAGAAGGTTTCATGTGGTCATACAAAATCGCTGCCGAGATGGTCGGCCTAGTACCTCTATGGTTCTTGTTACCGGAACGTACCGAATCTTCATCCGGCAAAGGACCCCCAACATCGATTACACTCCCCAAGGCCTTCGGTGAGTGTCCTCATCGCTAAAACAACAACAAAAACAGGGTGATTCCATATACATAAGTCTCTAAATCTTCAATATTTTTCGAAAAAACAAATTTAAAAAAATTTTATCTACCCCCTGCGGTTCAAGTGCGTGCTGAAGTAGAATATTTGAAATGCATAGAGCTTTTTTCAGTGCAGGCTAACATGTTTCTTTTGTAATACATTTTCATTCATACTTTGTCAGTCACACTTATGTATGTTTCACACTTCACAAAAGCACTACACTACATGAAATGGTTATTTTATAAGCTTTCATATATTCATTTATTCATTTCATACTCCAAAATAAAATTCTTGCAACATTAAAGGTAACACAAATGCATACATATATGAAAGCAACTATAAATTCTTGTTTACGGTAGATAAGAGCCCTAATTGTATACATCCAATATTCCAGGCGATGTCATACCAAAGTGGGTTAAGAAGCTTAAAATATGTTCGCAGTAAGGCACAACTATCTTAAAAAGCGACTAAACTCCACTTATCCAAAGGTTTGAGGAGGTAAACAAAATTCTTCCGGATGCAGTTGTGGTAGCACCTGAAGCTGCAAGTACCGAGCGATCCGGCTACATATCAGGCAAAGAGTGCGTAACACTGTCTTACCTTCGGGAGTTGTTCTTGTTTTCCAAACAAAACAGCAATAGGTCATAGCGAAGTAGTTATAGCTCGATAGTTGGAATATTTTGTTACAAATTGACGATGTATGGGCTATTTCCCTGACTCTTAGAAAATGGTAAAACTTATTTTCATCCCGAGGTGGTTTAAAGCTCTTACCTCTCTCCCAAAAACCTAAGACCAATAAGCCTGTCCTCCTCCTTTCAAAAACTGGAATGCCTGATTGATTTTTAAGTATGGAACAGTATTCCACGCGAGCAAAATTTGGCATCTCGACACGGAAGTCCACAAAAATGACTCTTCATTCGATTGTCTAACCAAGGGGTCACTCTAGAGCAAAAATTTTTACTCTCATGTTTAGAAAACTTAAGACCAATCAGCCCATCCAAATTACTTAAAAAAACGCCGGAGCGCCTGATTGATCCTAGGTTATGTACAAGATTCCTTGCGGGAGGTGTATGCGGTAGAGAGCTTTGTAGATGGGTTGCTATATTTTCGATGTTGTGGGAGTGTTATCGGTGTTAAAGGTCCTTTGTCGAATATAGATACGGTACGTTCCGGTAACAAAGCACCATTAAGGTACCAGCCCTACCATCTCGGGAACGATTAATATGACCACATTAAACCTTCTAGGCCATACCGTCTAGTTTCATGACGAACTTGGGGTTGCCAAAGCCTCGCCTGCTAATATGTGTATTCATATTTGTGAAAGGATTTCCCTCGCATAGGTGAAGTTGAAAATTGGGTTGCGGAAGCTTTGAAGCCATAAAGCTTTGTATTACGCTTATCAACTGCTTGAATCCCATGGGTTGCTCTCAGCTGCTTTAACGTTCCGTGTGGAAATTTTATATTTACTCATATATTAAGGCTACTACGTATCAAAGAGCTCATATTTACCACCGTGTCTTCTAGACCTCACTCGTAGTGGCATCCAACTAATTTTTGATAAAGTACTACGCTGGTGTCAGGGCATAAGGTTATCTTGTAACTTTCAGTACGAAATCCTAGCCCTAGCACGCACTTTCCATCTGAACGTCTCTAACAGTAGCTGCACTAGCCACTCGCTCTGTCGAGTCAGGGTTGTGCTGACGCAGCCTTGTATGCTGAGCGGAACCGAGAAGGTAGAGTCATTAAGTCATTTTCTGCGCAGCTATCCAAATTTTGCTGTAGCGAATGGTAAATATTTCGGTTGGAACCTATCCGCCTCGCCGGAAAGAAGTATCTTTTGGCGATTTCTAAAAATTCGCCGATACTGGAAAAAGTCTATTTGTGAACGTTATAATACTAAAAGAGTACCAACGAAATACATAACCTGCAGGGATAAACAATTCTACAAACAAATAATACAACAGTCATATACCCAAAAGATATATCATCATAAAAAAAATACAAAGAAACGCAGAGACAAGCAAGCAGGTCACACAGTAAGCTCGGCTGTCATGACAATAGGAGCACAAATGCACTGAGACACTGACTTCTAAACAAATACATAAACACATTTTACATACACAAAAGCATACGCATACATATATAATAGCTAGTTTACGCAAATTGTCACTTACAATTCCATCCCTGCTCCAACTCAGACAAGGCCGCTGAAGACGTCACTATCGGCGGAAACATTGTCGATGACATATTAAGTACATCTTGAAAACGTGCTGGTATAGAACTGGGTGTTGTAAATGCGGCTGCAGCTGCCGCTGCTGTTTGGGCACGAGCTGCTGCCGCTGCTGCTGCTGCTGTCTCAACAGCTTTTATTGTTGTACTACGTTGTGTAGACGTTGGAGGCGGAGCTGAAGTTGATGATAAAAATGGCAATACAGTGATTGTGTCTGATGGATCTAATGCAGCCAATGTGGCGTTTGAATGAGCTGTTGGCGAGATTTGTGTTGTTGATTCAGTGGCTGCAATTGTTGTGGCAATTGGTCGCATTGTTGTTGTACTCAACAAATTAGGTGTTGTTGTTGTTGGCGCATGTTCTGTAGACGAATAATAGGCAGGTGATGGAGCATATAGCGAAGGGTTTTGCGGTAAAATCGTAGTTGGTTGTTGTTCCTGTAATAGACAATAGTCCATACATTGACTTACTGCCAAATCAAGTTCCGGCTCCTCGGGACATTCCCGACTAGGGCAAGGTGACCACCAGACCTGAAATTAAAAAGGGGAAAACAGGGTATTTAAATCAACATACATAGCATAAAATATAGAGAGAGTTTAGAAGTAGACAGAAAGAGATTTTTTCAAATACATGCAAGCTTTTTTTTTTTTTTTTGTGAAGCAATGCATAACAAATAGTTACACACGCAGACAATTGGTAAATTACAACGGTCAAAGCAAAAATTTAAAATACACTTGAAATTAATTGATATAAGTCACTTGAATTAATAGTTTTGATAAATCTCCATTTCTGCTTATAAACCTATGGTACATATCTATTAAAATTTAGGCTGAGGAAAAAAATTTAAACTAAGTCCTTCCTCTGAGAGCTGGTGACCATACAAGAATAGCGTCGGCAAATTGAAGTACAGAATAGAGATTCTTGAAAAACATTTAATCATTCATGGAAAGCTCAAATTGACTTTTAAGTATTATAAAGAAAGTATAGAAAAGTTTTGTTTTTAGAGTTTTTCAGGAAAGTTTTTTAATTTCGCCATAAGAACCATCCTCGTACTTCAAGGAATATTCTAAAAAAAGAACTAGCAAAATCAGTCCTTTAAAGCTCTCATCAACAGCTTTCATTTGATATCCATATTGTATAAACGCATTCAGCCTACATTTCGAGATTTGTAAAAAATAAATGGGCCAATGTCAAAATCGTACTGCGCCGGAAGTTGAAATGTGAAATCATATTAAGAAAGGTTCAATCAGCTGCTTTTCGGTGGTCACATGATCCTAGTTAAGCCATGAAACGGTTCCCTATAAAATGGACGGACAGAAAAATACAAAGTATTTCGGATTCCTAGAAATTGCCTTTCAAAGAACTCAGCCTACATTTCGAGATTTGTAAAAAATAAATGGGCCAATGTCAAAATCGTACTGCGCCGGAAGTTGAAATGTCAAATCATATTAAGAAAGGTTCAATCAGCTCTTTTCGGTGGTCACATGATCCTAGTTAAGCCATGAAACGGTTCCCTATAAAATGGACGGACAGAAAAATACAAAGTATTTCGGATTCCTAGAAATTGCCTTTCAAAGAACTTACTTACTTACTTACTGTTGGACGGTATTGGAGGCATTCGAGGGAAACTGCTTTGCTGACGAGCTCGGAAAGCAAAATTTATGGGCAAAGAGCATGCTCGTAATGCAAACATGACCAAATGTTATAGAAAACTTTTTTAAATGGCCTACTAACTTTCCATAATTATCAAAATAAGACACAACAACCGTCGAAACGTAAGGAAGGCCTTTGAATATATAAAGACGATCAGAAACAGAAATCGGTAGCAGATCACTTCTGTAAATGTAAATGCAGTCATAAATTGTTGCTCTAATTTTGGTCCTTCCAAGTTGAAAACGCAGTTTTACCAAATATGATAAAACTTATTTGGATGGTGCCTGGTGTGACATATAAGAATAAACAAGTATGGGTATCTGATTTCGGGTGTAACCAAACATTATATACTCAGCGTGAGATTCAATTGTACAGTTAATTTCTGTTAAATTACTTTTCTCCATAACACGTGGCACCGCTTATTTTAAAAAAAAAAATCTAGCCTACAACCCTTTTAAACATTTTTTTATATAAACGTAGCCGTGGTCTTTAACCGATCCCTTCCATTTTTTCTAGAAATATTTCCTGCTTTAAGAAAAATATGTGTACCCAATTTTATATCGATCCGGTAATTTTTCTTCGAGTTATGGTTCTAGAATAGAAAATTGCTTAGTCATAATAGGGGCGGTGCCACGCCCATTTTCAAAAATTAGAATTTTTTCTATTTCTTTTTCTAATTCCACCTGGAAAAAGAAATATAATTAACATAAAGCTCTTTTCTGCACAGATATAGGTTATTTTATTCTTCCACGACCCCCTTAAAAATCTTCAATATAAAATTGGGCGTGGTACTTAACCGATTTTTCTTCGAGGCATTCCTTGTCGTAAAGGCAAGCTTTCTGCTGAATTTTGCTATGATAGGTTTAACGGCCACCATGGTGTGATGGTAGCGTGCTCCGCCTACCACACCGTATGTCCTGGGTTCCACACCCCGGGCAAAGCAACATAAAAATTTTAGAAATAAACTTTTTTAATTAGAAGAAATTTTTTCTAAGCGGGGTCGCCCCTCGGCAGTGTTTGACAAGCGCTCCGGGTGTATTTCTGCCATGAAAAGCTCTCAGTGAAAACTCATCTGCCTTGCAGATGCCTTTCGGAGTCGGCATAAAACATGTAGGTCCCGTCCGGCCAATTTGTAGGGAAAATCAAGAGGAGAACGACGCAAATTGGAAGAGAAGCTCGGCCTTAGAGCTCTTCGGAGGTTATTCCGCCTTACATTTATTTATTCTTTAGGTTTAACGGTTTTTGTTTTATGATTAATAATATTAATAGTATTGATTTTATCACAAATGGGCGGTGCCATGCCCACTTTCAAAATGTTTTTAAACATTTATCAAGATTCACAATATTAGTCCACACATCGAATTTCAACATTATAGGGGTATTATTTACTAAATTATCCTGTTTTTTGTGTTTTCCAAAATGTTATATATATAAAAAGTGGGCGTGGTTATAATCCGATTTCACTTATTTCCAATAATAATCTATTCTTTATTTATTTATTTATTTATTTATCTCTCAATATTTGCTCAAGTTTTCGTGTTATAGGGCGGGCAGGCGGACAGCTGGACGAACGTGCAAAGCACGCTGAGTATAATACATTTGCATCACAGTGTTGATCAATCCATATATATGTGACCCGGTCTATGAAAAGGTGGCTTAATACTCAAAAAAAAATGTTTCCACTCTTTTCTGGTTTCGATAGTTTTTCAGACGCTCTTTCACGTGGTGAAAACTAGAAAGTCCCAACTTGCTTAGAAGTGTACTAAAAATGAAGTCTTTGGTTCCTTCGATGCCACTTTGGTGGCTGGTGAAGCATCCTCAGATTTTTTTGATAGCATTTTTTTCGATGGCAATGGAGCCAAAATATCGGTCAGAAACTGGTTTCGCTCCTTCTTATAACTACAATCTCCGGAGTAGATTAGGTAGCAATCCCGAGAATGCGGCCCGTCTTCTTCTCCCCCTCTTTCCGGCACTAGCACTCGAGTAGGGCAGAGAAACAGATTCTTAGGTCCCTACCACCTTTTGCACCGTTTGCCAGCACAGAATATATATGTTTGCAATATCTTCCCAATGCGGCTCCTACCTTGGACGATGCCACTTTCTTAGAT
The DNA here is from genome assembly GCF_040869045.1 of Eurosta solidaginis. NCBI lineage: Eukaryota > Metazoa > Arthropoda > Insecta > Diptera > Tephritidae > Eurosta > Eurosta solidaginis. The sequence goes on from NC_090320.1 coordinate 267,408,855, forward strand.
GTTCTGGTCTCAGCGATGGCAACTCCCCGACTGCCAGGCCGCAAACTCAACTACACCGGGTATCCAAATGCTTACCCAGGGATGTCTAGTCCCAGGGCCACAACAGCAATTGCGTCCTGGCCTCCCTCAACTTAGACGTAGTCACCTATCACTTACCCCTAGAGTGACGAAGTCTCCCCTGTTGCACTTCAGAATTCTGCAGTTAAAGTGTTATGGGTTAACTGGGAAGATCACGGAGATAGTTGATTTCATGAAGCGGCATAACATCTGCATTGCATCGATCCAAGAGACCAAGCACACAGCAAGATTTGCTCTGCAGACCTGGACATGACGTCCACAGAAAAGATCGCGAGAGCGGAAATGCAGGCGATCTCGCGTTTATCAGCCACCACACAGTGCAATATAATCTATTTGATCCCGACATTGGCATTACGCCAATCCTCAAATCTTTTTCCGGCGGCACTTGAGGTAAAGACAAAGAAACGCCCATTACTACTTACAAGGCAATTGACCGGCCGGTTGAATGCTACGCATCCCCGATATAATCGCCAAGCCTAAAGGTTACTCACTGGAAGAAAATACGGGTCTGCCAAAATACTGCCCTCAGAAACACTACGGGCTGTTTTCTTACGCCCCCAGAACACCACGAACACAATGAGGCGAGAGTACTCCCCATCCCAACAGACATCTGATTGATGAAGCTACACCTCCCAGGGGCTGAAAGGGTAATCTGCGTAAGCATTATGAGGAATAACGGCAAAAATTGCATGCATTTCCCTATTATTTCAAAAATACGACATTTGCAAAATTTTGCAAATGGACACCAGAAATAGGTTTCTTTGATCTCCTGAAAAGTTACTAAGAAACACATAACTGTTTTTGTGAGCACAGCGACGATATGCATATCATATTTACATATGACTCTGAGTAAATATAACTCTAATAAAACATCAATACTAAAATAAAAACCATAACAAAAACCAATCCCGTTTATGTACTTCCATTAACTTAACTCACTCATATTTGCTACAAATCTAAGCACGAGTTGACTCTGCATATAAATTCCGACATAAAATGACAAATTTGATGGAAAAAATTCAAAGATATTATATTGAGCTAACAACAATATGCAATATACGACTGCAATTTCCCTGCAACATAATCATAAAATCCATTGAAAGGAAAATATCAATGCAGTGGCGCCACAAAATCCGCAATACGCATTGCAACTAATGCCACAATACTTCTGCATATAAAAATATTTATGTGCACAGCTGGACGCCATACTTAAATATGTACATATGTATGTGTTTTCGCGAAAAAGGTGTAACTATGAAGATACATATGTGTGTGATCCAAACATATTCGAGAACAGGGGTCCTAAACCAGTGGTCCGAAGAGAAGAGTATCGTAGAGTTCTTTTGAAAAATTTAATACGCTCATATGTATGAAATACTAAAACAGCGAGATTCGCGCCTCATATTAAACTAAATTAGAAAAACAGCAGAAATACTTAGAAGTCTTTGAGTTTTTTATTTTTTATCAATTTTTCAGAGACAGTAAGGAGTCCTAAACTGGAGCGTTGACGCTCTCTCCGATTTTTCTAGTTTCTTCACCTCGCGCAACCTGGCATTATCACCGACAAAATCCACGGCTACCCCGTTTACGACGTGGAAGGAACAGATATCACAAATATTAAACGTTCACGTCGATGGTGTCACACTACCGACTGTCAGTCACCCAAAGATCTTAGGGGTAACGTTTGATACTACTCTCACCATCAAGGCGCATGCCACCAAAATTGTTTCTAAATTACAAAGTCGCAACAAAATCCTCAAGTCGCTTGCCGCTAGCACCTCGGGAAAAGCTAAAGAAACGCTGCTTATCAGGTACAAATCAACTGGCCAGCCGCTCATGAGCTACGCGTCATCAGTTTGGTCGCCTGGTCTCAAAATGTTGCAATCAGAACTACGGATGTCTGGTTATGACCCCTGAATACGACCTACATAGTGAGGTCATAGAGCTAAACATTGAAGAGCACAACGAGATAATGAACAGGCAGATTTTGCTAAATTGTCACAAACCAGGACAGCCTAGAAAACAACTGCCCAGCCTCCAGGGTGGTTAAGAGAAGATCTCCGTAAGCAATATAACGAGATCCGGCACCTACCAACACAACCGTTTGATCCAGACAAGCATAAGCAGGTCCTAAGCCAAATCCATACATAATCGGTAAACGCTTTTGCCAGGATATGAGCCAAACTTCGCATAAGGATGAATAGGAGTCATATATGACACCTACTGGCCACTTAAATAGCTCATTTCCGGCACTTATTAAACTCTCAAAAGTCCCTTTTATGACATTCATTTATTTAGGCATACCTGTCGAATAGGAAAATACCCAAATTATTTAACGGTTCTGAACCTCAGGCCTTTCAAAGGGATATCAGCGCAATTTATGGCTTTTCCAACCCAATTTTAAAGCTCAACTGTCCGTAGCGAATACTGTTTCTTTAGCAGCTGAGGGTTTGGCTTTCCAAAGCTCCTTATAGAAAAATGGGTGGAGGCGGGATGGCCTATAAAGTTCAATTTGGTCATATTAAATCGTTCTCTGGATGGTCGGGCTTGTACCCTAATGATGCTTGTTTTCAGAAACTACCGAATCTATATCCGGCAAAGGACCATCAACATCGATAACAAATCCATTCGGGAAGTGTTTTAACGCTACAACAACAACAACAACAGTAACCTTGCCGCGAATCACACTAGTTCGGAGCTAGTGCAGAACTATCTCACTGAGCGACGGAGCTAGCTGTAATCATGTCCTTCATAGTGCTTTCAACTTATATTATGTAATGCGGAAGTCTGTCGCTTTCAGTGACTGTCGTCCATGTTCACTAAAGGGTTGTAAAGAAAACCTCTAATACTAGAAGTTTAAGAATCGCTGACTTTAAGATTGGCAAGCACTATCAATTATAAATTTGTATTATATGCTCAAATATATGTACATAGTATACATTTGCTTGTTTCTTATTCAGTTCTTATTTCACAGTTTTTATACTCAGTTGAGCAGAGCTCACAGAGTATATTAAGTTTGATTGGATAACGGTTGGTTGTACATATATAAAGGAATCGAGATAGATATAGACTTCCATATATCAAAATAATCAGGATCGAAAAAAAATTTGATTGAGCCATGTCCGTCCGTCCGTCCGTCCGTTAACACGATAACTTGAGTAAATTTTGAGGTAACTTGATGAAATTTGGTACGTAGGTTCCTGAGCACTCATCTCAGATCGCTATTTAAAATGAACGATATCGGACTATAACCACGCCCACTTTTTCGATATCGAAAATTTCGTAAAACCGAAAAAGTGCGATAATTCATTACCAAAGACAGATAAAGAGACGAAACTTGGTAGATGAGTTGAATTTATGACGCAGAATAGAAAATTAGTAAAATTTTGGACAATGGGCGTGACACCGCCCACTTTTAAAAGAAGGTAATTTATAAATTTTGCAAGCTGTAATTTGTCAGTCGTTGAAGATATCATGATGAAATTTGGCAGGGACGTTACTCCTATTACTATATGTACGCCTAATAAAAATTAGCAAAATCGGAGAAGGACCACGCCCACTTTTAAAAAAAATTTTTTTTTAAGTAAAATTTTAACAAAAAATTTAATATCTTTACAGTATATAAGTAAATTATGTCAACATTCAACTCCAGTAATGACATGGTGCAACAAAATACAAAAATAAAAGAAAATTTCAAAATGGGCGTGGCTCCGCCCTTTTTCATTTAATTTGTCTAGGATACTTTTAACGCCATAAGTCGAACAAAAATTAACCAATACTTTTGAAATTTGGTAAGGGCATAGATTTTATGATGTTAACTGTTTTCTGTGAAAACGGGTGAAATCGGTTGATGCCACGCCCAGTTTTTATACACAGTCGTCCGTCTGTCCTTCCGCATGGCCGTTAACACGATAACTTGAGTAAATTTTGAGGTAACTTAATGAAATTTGGTATGTAGGTTCCTGAGTACTCATCTCAGATCACTATTTAAAATGAACAATATCGGACTATAACCACGCCCACTTTTTCGATATCGAAAATTTCGTAAAACCGAAAAAGTGCCATAATTCATTACCAAAGACAGATAAAGCGACGAAACTTGGTAGATGAGTTGAATTTATGACGCAGAATAGAAAACTAGTAAAATTTTGGACAATGGACGTGGCACCGCCCACTTTTAAAAGAAGATAATTAAAAAAAAAAAATTGGATTGGTTTATTGACACGAAGTATAACTTTAGAAAAAACTTTATAAAATGGTTGTGACACCTACCATATTAAGTAGAAGAAAATGAAAAAGTTCCGCAGGGCGAAATAAAAAACCCTTAAAATCTTGGCAGGTATTACATATATAAATAAATTAGCGGTATCCAACAGACGATGTTCTGTGTCACCCTGGTCCACATTTTGGTCGCGGTCTGGAAAACGCCTTCACATATACAACTACCACCACTCCCTTTTAAAACTCTCATTAATACCTTTAATTTGATACCCATATCGTACAAACACATTCTAGAGTCACCCTGGTCCACCTTTATGGCGATATTTCGAAACGGCGTCCACCTATAGAACTAAGGCCCACTCCCTTTTAAAATACTCATTAACACCTTTCTTTTGATACCCATATTGTACAAACAAATTCTAGGGTCACCCCTGGTCCACCTTTATGGCGATATCTCGAAACGGCGTCCACCTATGGAACTAAGGATTACTCCCTTTTAAAATACTCATTAACACCTTTCTTTTGATACCCATATTGTACAAACAAATTCTAGGGTCACCCCTGGTCCACCTTTATGGCGGTATCTCGAAACGGCGTCCACCTATGGAACTAAGGATTACTCCCTTTTAAAATATTCATTAACACCTTTCATTTGATACCCATATCGTACAAACGCATTCTAGAGTCAACCCTGATCCACCTTTATGGCTATATCCCTAAATGGCGTCCACCTATAGAACTATGGCCCACTCCCTCATAAAATACTCTTTAACACCTTTCATTTGATACCCATATCGTACAAACGCATTCTAGAGTCACCCTGGTCCACCCTTATGGCGATATCTCGAAAAGGCCACCACCTATACAACTACCCCCTCTCCCTTTTAAAACCCTCATTAATACCTTTAATTTGATACCCATATCGTACAAACAAATTCTACGGTCACACCTGGTCCACCTTTATGGCGATATCTCGAAACGGTGTCCACCTCTGGAACTAAGCATCACTCCCTTTTCAAATACTCATTAACACCTTTCTTTTGATACCCATATTGTACAAACAAATTCTAGGGTCACCCCTGGTCCACCTTTATGGCGATATCTCGAAACGGCGTCCACCTATGGAACTAAGGATTACTCCCTTTTAAAATACTCATTAACATCTTTCGTTTGATACCCATATTTTACAAACGCATTCTAGGGTCACACCTGGTCCACCTTTATGGCGATATCTCGAAACAGCGTCAACCTGTTGAACTAAGCATCACTCCCTTTTAAAATACTCATTAACACCTTTCTTTTGATACCAATATTGTACAAACAAATTCTAGGGTCACACCTGGTCCACCTTTGTGGCGATATCTCGAAACGGCGTCTACCTGTGGAACTAAGGATTACTCCCTTTTAAAATATTCATTAACACCTTTCATTTGATACCCATATCGTACAAACGCATTCTAGAGTCACCCCTGGTCCACCTTTATGGCGATATCTCGAAAAGGCGACCACCTATACAACTACCACCACTCCCTTTTAAAATCCTCCTTAATACCTTTAATTTGATACCCATATCGTACAAACAAATTCTAGGGTCACCCCTGGTCCACCTTTATGGCGGTATCTCGAAACGGCGTCCACCTATGGAACTAAGGATTACTCCCTTTTAAAATACTCATTAACACCTTTCATTTGATACCCATACCGTACAAACGCATTCTAGAGTCAACCTGATCCACCTTTATGGCTATATCCCTAAATGGCGTCCACCTATAGAACTATGGCCCACTCCCTCATAAAATACTCTTTAATGCCTTTCATTTGATACACATGTCATACAAACACATTCCAGGGTTTCCCTCGGTTCATTTTCCGACATGGTTATTTTCCCTTATGTTGTCACCATAGCTCTCAACTGAGTATGTAATGTTCGGTTACATCCGACCTTAACCTTCCTTACTTGTTATTTTTGCTTTTTATATATAAGTTTATTGCCAAGACTTTCCAAATGCCACCAACTCGGCATTGTATTTGTGGCTTTGCAAGAAATCCGAGCTATAAAATCCAAATAACAATGACAACAAACCGTTGCCTATTTCTTGGGCCTTTGCCATAGAGATTTCCAAGGTTATTTTACAAGTGAATAGTTTTGTAGCTTTTCACATAAAAGTTATTTAAGAGCTCAGCGCTATAACCACCGAAGAGCGAGCTTCTCTTCCAATTTGCGTGGTGCTCCTTTTAGTTTTTCCTACAAATTTGTGGGACGAACGACCTCTGCAAGGTGGATGAGTTTTCACTGAAAAGCTTATCATGGTGGAAATAAACTCGGAGTGGTCGAAAAATCACTGCCGAGGTGATACCTCGCTTAGGAAAACTTTCATCTAATTGAAAAAACTTATTTCTAAGATGTTGATGTAACATTTTAAGGGACGTGAATCCAAGATCTTTGGTATGGTTGGCAGAGCACGCTAACCACCACACCACGGAGGGCGCCAATAAGCTGCCGAAAATCAGTATGGTAACTCTAGTATCCTAAATAGTCTCTTAAGAATACACGGGACAACAGACAACTTTCTGTCACAATTATTTTGGACAGAAAATTCTTGTTGAGGATCCCCACGAGAAGGGACTTGAAAGCTTAACTATGCTTCACAAAAGTACAGCTGCGGTAAAAATCTTAGTAGTAGGCATACTTAAAGACTATTTTTCCTCTTATACCCTACCCTTATCCAGCAAATCTAAACAGTATCAAACTTTATCTTATTTAAGATAAACAAATATTTATAAAAAATTCAGCAAATTTTGTGGGGTAAACACTTAGTAATGTGACAAGTTGTAGGTAAAATGTTGACATAATTTTTATATAATGGTGCTTTGTTTTTCTAGGAATTTGGGGCACATCGGCGTAGCATTGAGTCAACAAGTTTTTGATGTCTCTTAATCGAAATCGATTCTAATGCGTTTTTCAAACTTTCCATAGTTGCATATTCGATCTTGGCTTGCGTTGGTCTACTGAGACTTTGACTTCAACCCAGATATGTTCAATGGGGTCTATGTCTTGTGATTAGTGTGGCCATCCTATCACTTTGATCTGGCTTTCCTCAAACTATCTTTTAGCTACTTTGCTAGTATGTTTTAGATCGTTGTCTTGCTAGAACAGCCAAACAAGTGGCATTTTGTGTATGGCATATGATGGCATGATGTATGAGTATATCAACATGTGAAGCACCAGTCATAGTTTTCTTAACCCAAAAAGCATGCCCAAACAATAATGCTGTAACCTCCATTATTTACGGCTTTTGTTGTATACTTCGCATGGTATTCGGTATAAGGTGACCGTCTTGTATACTGGTGTACTCCCTATACACCATGGCAATCTTCGACTCGTCCGACCATGAAATGTTCCGCCATTTGGCATAAGGCCAATTCAAATGTTCCCTGGCAGATCGAAGTATCATTGTACATGCGTTTAAGTCAACACCGATACGGTTTTTTTTTTTTTTTTGGTGTGCGCACCCAAGTGGTGCTCACGCAAATGCCGAAGAACAATCTCAATGTTTGAAAACACGATTAAGGCATATTAGACTTCAGTAGCAGCCTCAAGTGAAAACTGATTTGAGTATCTGAGGACGGACCTAACTTGGCTTGCCGACAATGGTGGCTTTCTTCCATGCTTTTTGGCAGTTGGTTGGTACTACGCACCAATGATAGTTTTCACTTTCACATAAGTTTTGCCATCAGCAATTAATTTTTTTTTGACGTGTGATTCTTCTTTCTCGATAAATTAGGATTAATAAAAATTTGACCATTAGTTATAGAATATCACTTAAATAAACTAACTTCATCGTTACTTTTAAACAATTCATAATGTTAGTCGCAGCATTGCATGCCATTCTGCACAAGCTGCAGTCGCGTCAAAATATATGTTGATAGTCAGGCAGTGATTAAGGCAATGATCTCACACAGTACTTCATTAAGAAGTGTTTTAAAATGCAAACAAGCATTGAAAAAGGGCCGGACCATAAATCCATACTGGGTTCCCTATCATGAAGGAATAGAAGGTAACGAAAAGGCCGATGAGTTGGCAAAGAAGTGTAGAGCACTCGCCGAATCGACGATAGACGTCTCAGTCTTTTTCTCAAAGGAGGCAAGAGTTGCATATGATTCATCAAGCAGAAAATGCGTGGACAGAAGCGCTGGGCTGCAAAATATCTAAGATCATATGCAAAGCCTGCGATATAGGACTCCCAAAATGGCTCATATTTTTGAAGAGAGAATACCTAAGGCTCACGATGGCAGAGCCGTTGCAACTAAAATTTTAAATTTAAAATCTTATAAATTTAAACGAGCAATTCTTGTTTGTTTGTATAGCCGAACGATCTCGGGAACGGCTCAACCGATTTAAATGAAATTTTGCGCAGAAATAACGTATCACCCTCTAAGACTTTCTACCTAGGTGTTGCTACTCAGAATGTTTCACAAGGTTGCCACCTATTCGAAATTTAAAAAAAATTGCATGAGATAGCCGATATGGGTATCAAACGAAATGTATTTCACTTCGCATTACAATAGGGACATTTTCGAGTAGGGCTGCCATTTAGGGTTGCCACCTATTCGAAATTAAAAAAAATGCATGGCATATGCCGATATGGATATCAAACGAAAAGTATTTCCCTCCGAATTACAATAGCGACATTTTTGAGTAGTGATCGCATACTTTGACGCCAATCCCTCTGTCTAATGTATTTTAATGTGAGTACCGAAAAACTGTAGTGATGAGAAAAACTTGGACACTTAAAATAAATGAGCCATAAGCCCTACTAAGATTTTGACCGCAACTGTATATCCTAAAGTCTGTAATATATGTTATCCCCTAAAAATACACTGGATTTTATATAAGTGTGTACGTATGTATTATGTAATATCTAGACGATGTATATCATAGCCACAAAATGTCATTAACCTCTTGTTAGACTATTCAAACGTTAAATTACTCCAAGGCAAAAACAAAGCAAAACAATATAATTTGTTGTGAAAACCTTGTAATTTTACAAAATACAGTTAGCTACGAACTCAGCAATATTTGCTTGTACTTAATTCAATATTTACTCTAAACTCGATAAATTGCTGTTAGGAGTCATCTGTAAACTGAAAGTTAACTCTTTATTTGCTTTAGCTTGACAACATGTTTGCATACGTAAGCTAAACTTTAATTGGATGAGTAAAATGAATTTCAGCACTCAAGGTAATAAAATAATACATATGTATATTTCTGATATACAAATGTAATAAATATGTATAATAATGTATACACAAGTTATATGCCGGTGGTCATAAGCACCCTGCAAATAATCGTGCGATTAATCCCTAATTAGAGCGGTCTGCGATTGATCTCTTTTGCCTACATTGGGGTATAATTGATCGCCTCTAGTCCGTTTTGGGTTTGTTTGACAAATGAGTCAGTTTGAAATCTATCTATAAATCTTATAAAATAAAGTCGCTAAATGCCATGTACGCACATAATTTCACACAGAATGCTCCGATTTTAAACGCTTTTTTGCATTTTAAAGCTTAGCTACGTGAGGTGGTACAGTTAATATAATTTGAAGTTATATATTATAGGGGCGTGGCAAATTGCCAAAATGTAGTAAAAATCATAAAATTTTTGTTTACACAGCTATAACTCATAAACGGATGGATGGATTTAAAAAATTCTACTTTTCAGTAAAGCTTTGAAATATTTACCTTCGTTCTGCATCAAAAAAAATACTTGATTCCTTTCTTATATCAGCCAAATTGTTTAAACAAAAGTAACATTTTTACCAAAAAATGCGTGTGTGTGGTTGTTCGTTGTCAACTGTGAGCGCAAATTGCTTCTGAGTGAGGCGACACATAGCATTCGCTGCGTTATTTAACTTCGGGAGTACATTTATATGTATGGATGTATGTATGTGTTTTCATATTATATCAGCTTGACATATGTATGTACATACATATTTATGCGTTGTTGCCAAGTTAATGCAACATAAATGGTTAAGAATGGAAACTTTTCTTGAAAAATACTGTTTCGTAAAAATATTGAACATTTCCTTAAAATTCTTAAACAAAAGGTAAATTTTTTGGTATTTTTGCATGTATATGCTAATATTTGTGCACTAAGGAAATTTAATTCTTCAATATATTTTTTATGCTAAGGTAATCCTGGGATGTGTTTGTACAATACGGCTATCAAATGGAGCTGTTTATGAGTACTTTGATACGGGGAATTTTTCGTACGCCTGGGTGACTAGGGTCTCGAGATATAGACCAAAACGTGGACCTGGGTACCCCTAGAATGTGTTTATACAATATGGATAACAAATGAAAGCTGTTGATGTGTGCTTTAGTACAGGGTAAGTTTCATACCTCTTGGTGGCTAGGGTCTCGAGATATAGGCCAAAACGTGGATCAGGGTAACACTAGGATGTGTTTTTACATTATGAGCATCAAATTGAAGCTGTTGATGAGTGCTTTAGTACAGGGATTATCATACCTATTGGTGACTAGGGTCTTGAGATATAGGCCAAAACGTGGATCAGGGTAACACTAGGATGTGTTTTTACATTATGAGCATCAAATTGAAGCTGTTGATGAGTGCTTTAGTACAGGGATTATCATACCTATTGGTGACTAGGGTCTTGAGATATAGGCCAAAACGTGGATCAGGGTAACACTAGGATGTGGTTTTACAAAATGTGTATCAAATTGAAGCTGTTTATGTGTGCTTTAGTACAGGGTTTTTCATACCTATTGGTAAATATGGTCTCGAGATATAGACTAGAACGTGGACCCGGATACCCCTAGAATGTCTGTGCAATATGGATATCAAATGAAAGCTGTTGCTGAGAGCATTAAAGTAATTTTCATTGTGATATTCGATTTAGTCGTATCAACGTTTCAATACTGATAAATATGCATGCGAAGCTGATAAAAAGACATGAATTAATAATACACACATATCTATTTACATACGTACTATTCGATTTGCCCGAAATGTGGTATATAAATTTGCTATATTAATATTTACGATCCTTTTTTCCGGGAAGTAGACCAGAGGCGGACTGGGACTGGGATTAGGACTAGGACTGGGACTGAGATTCGGAGTGGGACTGGGACTTGGAATGGGACTGGAACAAAATAGATACAACCCTCTTGAACTGGCAATGAGGGATGCAGAAGAATGACAAGAAATTGAGAGAAAAGAAGGAGAAGGAGAGGGAAGGAGAAGGAGACTGAGAAAGAGATAGAGTGATACGAAGATAGAGATGAATAAAAGCATTAAGAAAAAGTGAAGAGGGAGAGCAGAATTAGACGGAAAAAGCTTACTAAAATGTATGCAGAGAGACCGAATTTAGGGCAGAACAATGTCTGCAAGGTCTGCTAGTTTATAATAAAATAAATGTGATTGAATAGAATTATTTAAGAAAAATGCGGAGTTATATACCGAACTTAAAATACTAGGACCATATGTTCGAGTATAGTACTATTTGTTTTGTTTTTGTTATTCTACAACACTAATACGAAAAAAAATCAAGAATATTGTATTGGAGTTTAAAATATCCATAAGGACAAAGAATATCTGTCCGACAGTATCCACAGGGGTACAAAGAGGACGCGATGAAACAGTAACCGTAAGGGAATAACGGAGAGTGGAAAAAGGATCTATCCGACCATATCCGTAGGGGTAGAAAGAGGGCGTGTCGAACAGTACCCAAAGTGGTATAAACTGGAAGTGTAGAACAGTACACAAAGTATCTCTTCGACAGTACCCGTTCAGGCATAAATAGGTACAGTTGGTCTCTCCATGCGACATGCCCAAACAAAAGAGATCAGAAAATATAAAGAGATCAGAACTGCCTATAGTCGCGTATTCCTTTGCGGCTCATCCCGGATTCATCCTAGAATAATAGCATTTTTTGCATGGCAATAATCGCCCAAGTACAATGTTAAAGGATATGACTTAGGCGATTATTGTTTATGGCCACAGATATGTTGCTTAGCAAACTAAGGTCCCACATACATACTAGAGTATAAGGACCATCTAACAAATTATCAGTATCCATTTTATGCTGAGTATTAACAAGTACCCTGTCCCATACAACTATATCCGTGAAGTGCTCCACGCTCAACGATTTTTTTTCAAGATTCGTTATTACGTTGGAACAAATATTAAAGATATAAGTTTTTTAAAGATAATAGTAAAAATATATATACAAAAAAAACAACAAAAAAGTTGACGAATTTTGAGGAAATATTCGAAAATCACCTAAGTGTTTTAAAGTATTTATTAAGTTTACGATTTAAAAAGTCTATACAGCCGCGTCCCATACGAAAAACAGAATTTACTCACCACGGTTAAGTAATTTACAGAGTGTAAGATATATCTAAGGTTCCTCATATGTGATACACGAGCGTATTGGACACGGTACAAAATTGCTAACATGAATCATATACGATACATGGGACAGGCAACCTGTTAAGATGTGCAGGATAGACCTTAATCAGTTAGAGGTTCCGGAAGTTTCATACCTTGGGGCTTTTTAAATTCAATTTCTTACTAAAAATGATGGTAGCCAAGTTGATATGGGGGAAATTATCTCTCTAGGGACTGCTCTAAACTTTTTCGTTAAAAACTTTAAACATTTTTCAATAATTGCAAGAAGGAAAAATAACACTATTAATAAACTTTTTTGTTTTATGTTTGATATTTTAAGACAAATTTCTATGAATTTCGAGAGACCACTAACTTATACAAAAATTTTGCAGGGTACAGAATTGTGTACTCAAAAAAATGCATAAAACTCAGAAACTAAAAAAACTTCAAAATTTTCTATATCAAATTTGTTCGAAACCCTTTTTTAGATTGGTATGCATAATTGCAGTTACAAAATTTGTGGATATTTTTTTGGGAACTTTTTTCAAAATAATGAAAGTACAATTTAAAAGTCAAAATTTGATAAAAACTGCCACAGCTATTTTCCTGAAAAAGCTCTGTAATTGTTTCAAATTGATTCCGTAAAATTCCCAAAAAAAAGTCTTGCAATTATCTTGAAACACTCCTCAACACAAACCAAACTATCCCGAAAACAAGATCGAAATGATTTGAAAGTGGTCCCGAAATAGTACAAATACTGGGTGATACAAAAATACAATTCTCAATGGAGGCTAAATATCTTGGGGTCACACTGGATAGCACCCTCACGTGGAATGCTCATTTGGATGCTATCCTCAACAAGGCAACTTTCTTCGCCTGTACTCGTCTCTACGGCAAAACATGGGGGATTTGTCCAAAAATGTTATATTGGACATTTAATACTGTCGTAAGGCCAATAGTCACTTATGCTTCTCTAGTTTGCTGGCAGAAGGCCACGCAAAGAAAGGCAACGGCTAATCTGAGCAAACTGCATTGATTAGTTTGCGCTGGCATAACGGGTGCGATGAGAACCGCCCCTGCTGACGCACTTAGTGCTTTAGTGGGAATACCTCCCTTCCCTATTCTTATAGAGATGCTTCCCAAGGCAGTCGGTTCTATGTACCGGAGCCTGTCGGGATTTTTCCCGACCAAGGACTGTCATTTCAGTGTAACCCCATTTAATTTGTTGCGTCCCTCCCACAAATTGTCATCCTCCCAGCAGCTCCTTGCAGCGGGACTGCTCCATATTCTCTTGCTCCGGAAAGGTATCGAATCCAGTCCGGGTCCGTCTCCTTGCTGCATCTGCCGAAAAAGAATCTTTTGAGGGCGGTCTTACTCTGTTCAGCGTGTCTCGTGTAAGGGATGGTTGTATCGGACAGGTTGTTCTGGGCTTGATCCCAAAACCCGACGTCCACGTAACTTTTATAAATCTTTTGTGGCTCCTTGCTGTTCACGTCCAAGGTCGTCTCGTAGTCTACGCCTTTGCGCCCCCAGATCCTTCCAGCAGCCCCGCTGCTCAGCAAGCCACAACAAGTACCCGCTGCTGCTCGCGCCTCACGGCGCCAACAACTCAAACAGCTGCTACCACTCATACCGACTACCTTCGTAGTAGAGTCGGTAGCAATGCTGAGCACCAGCCCCTGCCCCGTCTTCCCCCCCCCCCCCCTCTTTTCCGGCAGCTATCGTGCAGGTCAGGGAAACAGACTCTTAGTCCCTAACCCCGTTTGCTAGCACAGAATATATATGTTTGCGACATCCGTCAGATGCAGCTATTGCCTTGGGCGGTGCCACTTTCCTAGATATTCTGGTCTCCGCGACGGCAACCTCCCGATGGGTTTCTTTGCGCCATGTTACCAGGTCGCAAACCCTAATCTACCGGGCACCCCAATGCTTGCCCAAGGACGCCTAGTCCCAGGGCCGCAACAGCAGTTGCGTCCTGGCCTTCCTCAACCCATGCGTAGTCACCCGTCACTTACTCCCAGAGTGGCGACTTCTCCCCCTATGCACTTCAGAATTCTGCAGTTAAACTGTAATGGACTAACTGGGAAGATCACGGAGATAGTCGATTTAATGAAGTGGCACAACATCCGCATTGCTGCGATTCAAGAGACTAAACTCACAGCAAGATCTGCACTGCAAACCTGTTCTGGGTATAATGTCCACAGAAAAGATCGCATGAGCGGAAATGGAGGCGGCCTCGCGTTTATCATACACCACTCTGTGCAATATCATATATTTGATCCTGGCATCGACCGCAGGGACAATGTCTTAGAACGTCAAGGCCTATCTGTCCGGTCAGGCGATGCAAAACTAGAAATTATCAATATCTACAACCCTCCTGCCACCTGTTGCCCCAGTGGATACCGCGCTAATATTAGCGCCTTACTCACTGGTAACAATCGCATTATCTTAGGCGACTTTAATGCCCATCACGATCTATGGCATTCAAACTTGCGAGCGGACAGTAGGGGTGAGTTGTTGGCGGATCAAATTGAAGAAACGACGTTCTGCACAATAAACGGAGACGCCCCCACACGTATGGTAGGAAGCTGTCACAGTTCACCGGATATCTCAATCGTGAGAGCAGAACTCGTAAATTGCGTCAAATGGCAGCCGATGGTAACATTGGCATCCGACCACCTGCCTATTCTTATTTCGTTCGACCGTACCGCCGACTTCATCCTGACAGAAAAACACACTTTCATAAACTTTAAAAAAGAAAAGTGGTGCGAATAAAAATCTTTTATAGACAACCTCTTTGCTGCCCTCCCTATTCCGACTGATGCCCGCCAAGGGGTCATTGAATCCGCCTCGGCACGTTTCACTCCCGCCGGGAGAATTCCCAAAATTCGGCCTCACTTCCCGGCGGAGGCCGCAAATTTAGCGAGAGAACGTGACCTTATAAGACAGCGTGACCCAGGCGACCCCCAAATAAGGGATATAAAACAACGTATCAGATTGCTTGTGGATGAACACAAGCGGGCGAAATGGGAGGAGCAACTAAGAGGTTGTAACCTCTCTGCCGGTGTGGGTAAACTTTGGTCCACCGTAAAGTCCCTATCGAATCCGTCTAAGCACAATGACAAAGTTTCCATCGCCTTCGGCGATAAAGTGCTGTTGGATTCGAAAAAATGGGCGAGCGCTTTCTGCCGTCAATATGTAATGCATTCTACGGTCGACAAAGATAGACGGAGGGCCAACAGACACGCACATAAACATAAATTCAGCGTGTCACCAATTACCATCACCGCCAGAGAGGTTGAAGATGCCATTGGTCACGCTAAACCATCCAAAGCAGTGGGCCCAGACGGCATAGCCATGCCGATGCTTAAAAGCCTAGGGAAAGAGGGTTTCAAATATTTAGCACATGTCTTCAACCTGTCTCTTTCCACCTTTGTCATACCCGAAAAATGGAAAATGTCCAAGGTGCTCCCGCTACTAAAGCCTGGAAAACCAGCTAACATAGGAGAGTCATATCGTCCGATATCTCTCCTATCGCCAGTAGCAAAGACGCTTGAAGCCATTTTGCTCCCCTACTTCCAAGCAAATTTGCAGCTAGCCTGTCATAAGCATGGCTTCAGAAAACTCCATAGCACCACCACCGCGCTAAATGCCATCAGCACCCAGATAAATTGCGGTTTAAATCAAAACCCCCCCATAGAACAGTACTCGTAGCGCTAGACCTACCAAAAGCTTTTGATACGGTCAACCATGGCACGTTACTGCAAGACCCGGAAGGATCTACCCATCCCCCATGTCTTAAAAGGTGGACCGCAAATTATCTGGGTGGTCGGCAGGCATAGATGCAATTTAGAAACGAAACATCAAAACCAAAAATAATTAAACAAGGGGTGCCACAGGGTGGTGTCCTTTCCCTACTTTTGTTTAATTTCTACATATCTAAGCTACCTTCACCACCAGAAGGAGTCACTATCGTTTCATACGCCGATGACTGCACAATAATGGCCACAGGCCCAGGCCCACAGATCGATGAGCTCTGCAACAGAATAAACGGCTACCTCCCTGATCTCTCCAGTTTTTTCGCATCGCGAAACCTGGCATTATCACCGACTAAATCCTTCGCGACCTTATTTACAACATGGACGTCCCAAATGTCGACCATTTTGAACATCCACGTCGATGGCACTACGCTACCGACTGTCCTACACCCCAAAATCTTGGGTGTGACTTTTGATGAGGATCTACATTTTGGTGAGCACGCAGCCGCAATTGTTCCGAAAATCTAGAACCGTAATAAAATCCTCAAATCCCTTGCTGGTAGTACCTGAGGAAAAGATAAAGAAACGCTCATTACTACATACAAAGAAATTGGCCAGCCGTTTACGTGCTACGCGTCACCCATATGGTCGCCAAGCCTTAAAATTACTCACTGGAAGAAGCTACAGTCCTGCCAAAATACTGCTCTCAGAATCGCCACGGGCTGTCTTCTTATGTCCCCAGAACACCACCTACATAATGAGGCGAGAATACTCCCCATCAAGGAGAGAAATGAGATGCTAACCAAACAGTTCCTGTTGAATACCCAGAAACCTGGGCATCCAAACAGACATCTGGTTGATGAGCCAACACCGCCTAGGGGCTTAAGGAGTCATCTCCGTAAGCATTTTGAGGAAATACGGCACCTGAGAACCCAGCCGTATGAAGCAAAAAAACACAAACAGGTCCTTGGTGAACTCCACAAACAGGCGTCGGACCTTATGCCCGGTGAATCCAGTACTCAAAGAAAAGTACCCAAAACTTGTAGAAGAGGAACGCATACTCCCCAGGGAAACGCGTGTCACTCTCGCTCAACTTCGTTCTGGATACTGTAACAGGTTAAACTCTTACCTATCCAGAATCAACCCCGCCATACAAAATGTATGCCCCGCTTGCAATGTGTCCCCACATGACACCAACCATCTCTTTAATTGTAATGTGGAACCAACGCCTCTACCTCTCCTTTCATTATTGTCCACCCCTGTTGAAACAGCAAGTTTCCTTGGACTCCCGTTAGAGGATATTGATGACAATTTGTGATCGGTCGCGGCTGTTAGGTGGGGCGAAGCACTGCTACAACAACAACAACATTCTGATAGAAAAAGGGGCAACACTAGGTGCACTAAGGCTTCCAAATGTTTCTGAGTTGAAGGAAGGAAATATTATAGAGCATAAGAAAGTAATAAGAAAATTCACTCATTACAACTGCGTGATATAATGTCCCCTAAGCTCAGAATCTCACGGAACTTTGAAGTGTCCGTTTTGGACAGGACCCACTGAGCAATAGGGGATCCTTATAACGACCTAGACTCAGAGGTCTGGTACACGGATGAATCGAAATTCGATGACGGAAAACGGGAGCTGGCATCTATGGGCCAAACTTCAATAAATCGATACCAATGGGATGTTACCCCACCATATTTCAGGCAGAAGTTCATGCAATAGAGGTATGTGGTAGAGAATGTCTGCGGAGAGGCTCAACATCGAAGAGCATCTACATTATGTCGGAAAGCCAGGCGGCACTGAGTGCCTTGCAATCCTACACAGTTACATCTAAGCTAGTGGATGAATGCACTGAAATCCTTAATGCCCTGGGAGCCAAAAGCAAGGTTTTGTTGCGATGGGTTCCCGGACATCAGGGACATGAAGGTAATGAACATGCAGATTACCTAGCAAAGCAGGGTGCTACATCAGCATTCTATGGTCCAGAGCCCTTTTGTGGACACACAAAAGCACACACCAGGGAAACTATAAGTAATTGGGAAACTAAACAATTCAGACGTCACTGGAATTATTGCCCAGGGCAAAGGCAGGCCAAACTGTTTATACTTACGGCAACGAAAGTATCTGCCAAACTCATTAACCTAGGCAGGGAGGACCTAAGAACTCTTACTGGATACTACACGGGACACTGCGGTCTACGATATCACCTAAGTAAATTAAATCTATCTGATACCCAAATTTGTCGTTTCTGTGAGCTGGATGATGAAACGCCGGTTCACATTCTCTGCGAAGGCAGAGACTATCCCATCTAGGTGGTGGGACTCTTAATCCCTATGTGATATGGAGTAAAAAGCCTGAAGAGGTACATAGATACATCAAGAGCCTCCAGATACAAAATTAGGCTGAAAGGTCGTGCACAATAGATATGCACAAAGGTCGCAGTGCTTCCAGACCTATTAATAATAAATAAATTATAGTACAAATACATAGAAATTTACGATGTGCTCTTTAAAATGTGCGCGCAATGATCCCGAAATAGGCCCCAAGTTATCGCAAATTATCCCGGATGTGCCACTGCTTACTTTACTACAATAACTTCTACAGTAAGGATTCATAAGCAATAAGTCCCATGTGGTGACAGTGTAATCTGTGGGCGGAGACTGTGGCACCGTTCACTGCTGCTTAAAACTCGGTATATATAACCCAGATACCAAATATGATTGACATAAATAAGGCAACCATATATAGAGTCAGAACAATTTAAAAATACTATTCCAGAGAAGGGGAGAGGGTTAAGTATCTACCAAATTTGTACACTCTGTAAGGCCCGAAGACTTAAAAGCCAATATATTCACAGCTAAAAGTAATTGAAAAGTTACCGTTTCCTAGGGATGTAGGACCCGATCGAACTCTTTTTCAATAAAAATATAGCCCGTAGATGCTTTCACACTATTGTGGCGAATATTAGCGGTTCTACACATCACATGCTGCTAGTAAATAAATATACAACAATACCGAAGTAAGCAACCACACACACGTGTAAATAGCGAAGAGAATATTTCACATATATATATTTAGTCAGCAGCTAAGAGCATTAATTATTACTCGCACATACACACGCATATAACTAGAAGACAAACATGAATATCAGATACAAAAAGGAGAAATAAATAAGCAGCTATCTAGACCTTAGAAAAAATATGCGAACGAAGTAACCGAGAGTATAAAAGCAGCGCAAGCTGAGTAATAAGGAATCAGTTTGATTTTATCACGCTATTAATGAAGTACGCGAGTATTGTTATTGTGAAATAAGGAGTTGTAAATAAAGAACATTTTTTCATATTAAAAATTTTAGTTATTTATTCGACAGTTCAGTTAACAGAAGCTGCAAAATAATAAGAAATATCCCTAAATAACACTATTATCTATCTCTGTGTCAAATTTCATCCAAATCTGTGTATCCGTTCCGGCGTGATAAAGTGACAAACCGATTAAAATATTCTTCAAAAGTAACTCTTTTCACATTTTTCTGACTATCTGGGTGCAAAATTTCATACAAATTCAGTAAGCCGTTCTAACCTGATTGACTCACAAAGACAAACCTCTGTATATCCAAACTTATAAACAATTAAATCTTAAAATTTGTTTGAGAGATTTTCAATTTAGTTGTAATTCCAATGGGAATACGATTTAATTTTTTGTTTATGAATCGTGAGGCAATCTAATACAAATATGTATATGTTTGTATTGTACTGTGTTTGGAATTGCCGTGGGGATAATTGGCAGTTCAACCGTTTAGCCGACTAATTGCCAAAAGATATTTTACTGTCAAAGTCAATTTGTGGATGAAAGACATTACTTATTATAAAAGCACTACAAAAGAATAGTTATACTAACTAAATCAAATGGAGAATCTTTGAAAATTTAACTCTTTAGGGTACTTATTAGAATGGTTCTTAAAAGATTAAATCAAAGATTGACCAAAACTAAGGCAGAGCAACGTCTGCCGGATCTGCTAGTATTATATTTATTTAAACTTAAAAATGTGCTTCGTCAACACATATTAAAATAGATTCATAAATGTACACTACTGCAAATAGTATTTCTCCCAAATATGAATTTAATATTCGAAAAACGGCTGTTATTCATATTTTTAATGGATTGCAGTAAATTAATTAAAGATAAAACTGTACATAGTAATAGTTCAACACTTATGAAAATCAATTTTTGTAACGTTATGAGTTTTAAAAACATTTTTCAAAATATAATCAACCAATAAATTGAGAGCAGTCACATACACTGAAAGAAAAAGACTGGTAAAATCAACCGAAATACGAGTCAATTCAACTTAAATTTCTGTCAATTTTTATCCATCGCAACAAAATGTTGAATCAACTGCGCACAAATCCTCGATTCGTAATTGACCGTTTTAGTAGTCAAATGAACAAAAAAAGTTGTTGCTACAGCTTTGTACGAAAGTACCTATGTTGCGGCATTTACCAGGCAGATGAGTTTTCAGTGAGATCTTTTCATGGCAGAAATACACTCGGAGTGCTTGCCGAACAGTGCCGAGGGGCGACCCCGCTTAGGGGTGTGAACCCAGGGTCTTCGGTGTGGTAGGCGGAGCACGCTACCATCACACCACGGCGGCCGCCATATACATACGTAAAAATGTGCATACATACGTACACAGCAAACATAAGTACAAAGTAGAGAGCGCAGTGAGCGTAAAATTCTCTTTGATTTTTGCTCATGTATTGACTGTTGATCGCTGTTGAAATTACCAGTGAGATGAGTTGTGTTAACAAAAAAATCAGTTAGATTGATTAGGAATCAGTCAATTTTACAGAATTTTGTTAACTTAAGAGCGACAATTTCTCTTCTGTTGTAATGACTAAACTAATTTGTTCGCCTGACAAAGAACTCGCTTAACCATAATTCGATCAATTTCATCGAATATCCGTTAAGTCAAGAACAACAGAACCGATTTGTTGATTTTACTAGCACCATTTCTTTCAGTGTAGTGATAAAAACATAAAACTTTAATCAAGCATTTATTTATTTGTGTAATTTAATGGACACAACCATTAGCACTTTTTAGCTCAAAAAACGTAAATATAAACAAAATGATGCAGTAAAAACGAGAATCACCAAATCAGAAAATATTACACGTTTTTTAGATGCACACAATCGAAATTTTTTTTTGTGCGTTCATAAAACGTCCACTTCTGATTCAATGCATTTCAGAGGACAAACGTTCAGGCAAATAAACACGCAACTACATAAATCACAGGAATACGAGTACACTTACTTCGAATAAATAACAATAAATTCAGTCAATAAAATTTTTTTATAAATATTTATTTATTTTTTGCTGCGTAATAATCAATATCTTATGTTCAAATTTATGATAAAAAACACATAGCAAAATAAATGAAAGACAAAATCAAATTGAATTCGCAAAAATAATATTGGCTGTTAACTATTGGCAACTGATCATGGCTGGTTGGGCTATGAAATGGCAAATCTATATATATAAAAATAAAATTCTGTGTGTGTATTACCTGTGGAAACGTATTTCCCACACTTCAATCATCACCAAATTTTGGCTATAGGTTCCTTCGATCAACGGAAAGGTTTTAGGCTAAAAATAATTTGGATTTATAAAAGGGGCGTGGCACCCCCTATACAAATGAAATCTTCGGTACTGCATAACTCTGAAGGTATAAATCCCACAACATTGAAATTCAGTAAGGAATTATATGAGGTCAATCCCTAACACCACCATGAAAATGTGGAATACGGAAAAAGGGGGCGTGGCAACTCCCATGCAAATGGAATTAATGAAAGTTGGTAAGGAGCTATATGACCTTAAACCCTAACACCTCCAGTAAAATGTGGAATTGGGGAAAAAAGGGGCATGGCACCTTCCCTACATATGGGATTTTTCAGAACTATGGCTGCCGTACAAACTTAGGTTATTTTAACACCTAAAGTTTGACTGCATTGTTGACTTTGGCTGTTATTTCTTTTGGACGTATAGTAATCTGTCGCCGTTAAAAAAATTTGATAGCTTCAGTCTATCTACATCTATCTACATATATATATAAAAATCAAATTTTGTGTGTGTTCCCTATGAAAACGTGTTTCTCATACATCAATCATCACCAAATTTTGGCTGTAGGTTCCTTCGATCAAGACGAAAGTTTTACATATTTCAGAATTAAGAATTTTAAATTTAAATGTTTTTGTTTTTTGGCTATGCGAACGAGCAATCTTAGCTCCCAAAAATGATCATGTTAACAAAATCAATGATCGCATTCAAAACCAAACTCCTGGTGAAGTGGCGAATTATAAATCGATCGACACAGTTACAGATGAAGACCAAATTGTGAATTGTCCAATAGAATTTCTAAACTCTTTAGAACCACCTGGAATGCTTGCGCATATATTAACTTTGAAGATTGGCTCACCAATCATGCTTCTTCGGAATTTAGACCCACCAAAACGGTCTAGAAGGTTCATTATAGTCATATTAAATCGTTGCCAAGATGCTCGATCTAGTAACTTAATAATACTTATTACCGGAACGTACCGGATCTATATTCAGCAATGGACCATCAACATCGATTACACCCCCTCAAATCTTCGGGAAGTGTCCTTATCGCTTCAACAACAATAACAACAAAATTGCGCATTATAATCATTGGCATGCCTTTCCTACAAGTCGCAAATACACATAGACATTTAATTTTACACTCGTTCATGCATATGACTTTGTGGGTGAAAATGCACTTCATCTCATACCACCTGTGTGTGCTTGGGCAACAATTCAGCCGTACATATTCGGAATCACGACAACCCAAATGCAACAAAGCACTTCAAATAAATTGAATTTATACGCTTTATTCGAGCTTACAAATACATGACCAAATGCATGCCGAACTATATGTGAGCAATTTTAAACAGATATGTTTATACTTAAGTATATACTATATCTCAAATATACATACATATGAGACATTCCATATGAAAAGATAGGTTGACCTTTCCGATTTTCTTCAAATTCGGAAGACATATAGTATGTGACGTCTAGAATAGTGTGTGAAAATATTTTTTTAAAATTTTGAATATTTTGGATTTTATTGACAGTTGAAAATTTTTGAAAGCTTTTCTTTGAGTTAAAATATCTTTTAAACTATTAATTTTAGAAAAAAATCTTTTACTACAAAAATTCTTTAAAATTATTGAAGTTTATAAAAAAAATTTTATATTCTCAAAATTTTGAAAAATAATATGATTGAAAAATAAAATAAAATTTTTTTTCAGTGTAAAGTAATGAAGGATAGCACCGATTCTCTTTAAAAAAATCTGAAAGAAACTAGAATATGTTCTTAACCTACCATTCAAAATTAAAAGAATGGCTTCTTTTTTGTTTTCGAGAAAAAAAAAATTTGAAAATTTTATGTTGAATGTCGTGGAATGGCTTCAAATAATATTCGATGGGTGCATAAGACTGAATCATGTACCGCACTCTTGGAGAACTGCTCGTGTAGCTTTTCTACCAAAGGCGGGGAAGATCGGTCACGTGTATCCCAAAGACTATAGACCCATTAGCTTAACATCATTTCTGCTCAAAACCTTTGAGAGGCTGATAGATGTGTACATAAAGTCCAACGTGGATGAAAAGCTGCTCTCCACAACACAGCATGCGTACACCAAAGGCAAGTCGGTAGACACCGCATTGCATAGGGTGGTAATAAGCATAGAGAAATCCCTGGAATATAAGGAGTATGCTCTAGGAGTCTTCTTGGACATTGCCGGGGCTTTCAATAATGTTGCAAAATGGGCGATTATGGATGGTCTTAATTACATTAAAGTACATCCTGCCTTAATCAGATGGATCGGCTGCATGTTAAATTGCAGGAAGATTACATCACAATGGGGGTTGTACGAGGCCACGAAATCAGTGGACAGGGGCACGCCGCAGGGAGGGGTGCTATCACCTCTGCTGTGGACACTGGTCATCAACCAACTGCTCAGGCAATTCGATGAGGGACCCGTAAAACTTACGGCTTACGCAGATGACGTTGCAATTGTCATAAGTGGAAAATGCCTTCCAACGATTAGTTCTTTGATGGATCGGGCGCTTCGGGATATTCATACCTGGGCATCTAATGTCGGGCTGAAAGTCAATGCGGAGAAGACGGATATGGTCTTGTTTACAAAGAGGTACAAGGTCCCAAATTGGACCAGGCCTAAGTTAGGAGCGGTGACCTTACAGGAGAAACCTTGCACAAAATATCTAGGAATCCTCCTAGACAGTAAGCTGTCATGGAAGCTCAACGTGGAGGAGAGGGTCAAGAAGGCCTCAACGGCACTCTATGCATGTAAAAGAATGCTGGGGTGTACGTGGGGCCTATCGCCCTCTCTTTCTCATTGGGTTTTTACAGCGATTGTAAGCCCTATTCTATACTATGGAGTTCTTGTTTGGTGGAAAGCCACACAAAAAACAACATACCTC
This sequence comes from Eurosta solidaginis, assembly GCF_040869045.1. Classification (NCBI taxonomy): domain Eukaryota; kingdom Metazoa; phylum Arthropoda; class Insecta; order Diptera; family Tephritidae; genus Eurosta; species Eurosta solidaginis. Next base: position 267,433,847 of record NC_090320.1, read on the forward strand.
AAAAAATTAGAGGGGGTATGCAGACTATCGATGCTTTGCATTACGGGAGCCCTGAAAACAACCCCGACGGCTGCACTGTATGCCATTCTGCACATTCCACCTGTAGACCTGGTAGCAAAGAACAAAGCGTTAACGACCGCAACCAGGCTCGATGCTTCGGGGCAGCTTGAGCGCCGACCATATGGCCATAGTAGTATAGCGTCCTCAGTCACAAGACGAACAGACTACATGATTCCCTACCTGCACTTTGAGGGAGATCTTAAGGCCACAATAGAGGTGGACGGTTGGCGCAAGGGTGCGCAAATGGCGGACGAGGCGATACATGTGTACACCGATGGTTCCAAAATAGTGGAAGGAGTAGGGTCTGCGGTATACTGCGCTGATCCGGAATTAAGCAGATCCTACAGGCTGCCGGATTACTGTAGCGTTTTCCAAGCGGAAATATTAGCCGTAACCAAAGCAGTAGAAACCCTGGAAGAGAATAGCTTAAGCTGCAACCGTGTTAACTTTTATATTGACAGTCAAGCAGCAATTAAGGCAATAATCTCGCATAGCACAGCATCTAAATGCGTGTTAGAGTGTAAGCAGTCTCTGGAGAGAATCGGGACAGGGAGAAGCATACATCTATATTGGGTCCCAGGGCATATGGGAATAGATGGGAATGAAAAAGCGGACGAATTAGCTAAAAAGGGCGCATCCCTTGAAGCTTGCTCCGTAGACGTCCCAATTAGATTGGGCGAGATTAAGCGAAGGCGAGAGGTGCACATGATCGACCAAGCAGAAAAGGCGTGGGTTCAAGCGCGGGGCTGTAAAGTGTCGAAGATTATGTGTAGGTCTTACAACCTTAGACTAACACAGTTGCTTCTATCATTAAAAAGAGAGGACTGTAGACTCATGACGGGTATTCTGACTGGACACTGCCTTCTGGCGTCACATGCCTTTAAATTAGGCTTGGTCAGTGATAGCAGGTGTAGGAAGTGCGGGTTGGAGGAGGAAACGATCGAGCACGTTCTGTGCTCGTGCCCTGCACTTGCCAGGCTAAGACTCCAGCTATTAGGAGTGATACAGCTGTCAGATCTAGAAGCAGCAAGTGGCTTAAGTCCTAGGAAGCTTCTAGTATTTGCCAAGAGGACGGAGTTATTTTATAACATAGGTCCTGGTTTTTGATAGGGTTTTTCAGTTTGGTCGTTAAAACAAACTTCTGGTAACACTACGGACTCAATCAGTCTATGTGAGGTCCTCATGGACCGGCCATTTCAACCTACCTACCTACCTATGTTGAATAAATCTATGATTTTTACGCACAGTAAGTTTGTGATACAAAAATGTTTACACTATATACTAGGGTTGCCAGATTTTTATTTCGGGTTCTCGGGACAAACCTCAAATTTGAGCCAAATTGCCGGAATTTTAAACATTTTCCGGGACATTTGAAAAATAAGAAACACCTATATATTTGTATGGATTGCACATTCGGTGAAATAATTTTTAGATAGAATTAAACTTTTTAAACTCTTTTATTTATAATAAATATTTTTATAAAACAGGCTAACAACTAATACATTTACTGTGTTTAATGCGAATTCAATATTCTATGGATTCACTTTCCAAACGTTATTTTAAAACACAACACTTCCCCATGCAAAATGAATATTTAGGTGTGCGAAATGTCAAACATTGACAATATTCAGAACCACAGTAGGGATGAATTTTTCTTCTTTACAGAGTTGCATGTAATATGCTAATGAGCTGAATACAATCGAAGCCGCAAATATGGCCATGTTCCGTAGCAGATTATAATTTATTAATTTTGATATTGTGAAAATGCCGGGCATAGCATTTCCCGGCAGGACATTTTAAAATATGTGAAAAATAGGGGATGTCCCGACCAATACGGGACATTTGGCAACGCTCCTATATACCACTTCGAAATGGCATCCATATTGTTAACAGATGTTTTCTACATATATATTTACCTTCTTATTCATTGAAAATAAAAAAGATTGGTCAAACCTATTTTATTTTCTATGAATAAGGCCGTTAATTAATATATAATGCGAAGTCGGGGTAATTCTATCAAAATTACGACACACATGCATACACACGCGTTTAAAATTCTCCGCAGTTTGACAAACATCACATTTTATAACTAATGTAAATCAAAAAAATTTAAAAAATCAGCTGTTTAATAACGCCATCTGTAATGAATTCCACTTATTAATAACGGGAACATGCACTTCAGTTATTTTTTGTTTATTCTATGGCAGTAGTTATTAATTTTGTGAACTTCTTTTATTTATTACCTCATGAAAATTGTTTGCATTTCATAGTCATTTGCTATTTGATTCTTACAAGAAAAGGTTCTTCTCCAAAGCTGCTCGCTGTATTTCTTACAAACTATCGTACATATATACATATTCTGATTCCCAAAAATGCCAAATAAAAAATTTTGTTGTAATCCATTTGAAAAAATGTAGGTAAATCCACACCAGAACTATTAAAAAAACTACCCAATTTGGGGGAATATGTCTGCTTTTGCTGCAGGATTAAAATACTAAAAGATGCTGTACCATCTAAAGAGGTTAGCAATAGTATTATTAAAAGTCCATTGAATGAAACTAAATTTTCCAATGTAAAAACAGGTTCCGAAGTAAATCCATCACCAAATATAAGTTCTGATTAAGATAGTGAAGTGTATACAGGAGGAAATGACGGTTTGGAAATGCTTTTATCTGTAAAGGAAAAGTTTCAAACCATTTCGAATTATTCAGAAACGATTTTTTGGTTGACAATTTCTCCACCAAGTTGGACAGCATACAAACTCCAAAAAGAATTTAATACAACTTATAAGTTAGCTTCTCGTGCGAAAAAAACCCAAAATATGTTTGGATTTGGTTCCCACCCAACTCAAAAAATATCAGGAAGGAAGATTTTCGAAAATGATATTTCCGTAGTCCAAAATTTTTATAGGTCAGATGATATTAGTCGACTTATGCCTGGGCAGAACGATTGCGTATCTGTAAGACAAACGGACGGAAAAAAGTCAAAAATTCAGAAACCATTGGTCTTGTGAAATCTGAAAGAAGCTTATGTCGAATTTGAAAATATGTATCCTGATTTAAAAGTTGGATTCAGTAAATTTGCCGAACTACGTCCTAAGGAATGTATTTTGGCCGATGCTGCTGGAACTCACACAGTATGTGTTTGTAAAATTCATCGAAATTTCAAAATAATGATGGATGCTTTAAAAGATATCTCCAACTAAATTTCTATTCAAACATACGAAGATGTCTTACGTGAGATGACTTGTGAGAAATTCGAACATAATTGTCAACTTAGAAAGTGTAATTCTTGTTCAGGTTTTGAAGGAATAAGTATTGAACTTGGAAAAGTATTTGAAGTAAATAATATAAAAATATTAGAATTTTTACAATGGACCAACACAGACCGTTCTTCTATAGAAACAGTGAATAAAGATACTCATACGTTTATTGGAATGCTGAAAGGCGATGCATCAGTACTTTTAACACACAATTTTATAGCCAAGAGCCAAAACAAGTTCTTCAAAGCACTCAAACTTCAATTAAAGAAAGGCGAATTAATAGTAGTTGGTGACTTCTCTGAAAATTTTACTTTTCTGGTACAGAACGCCATTCAGGATTACCACTGGAATAGCAATCAGGTTACAGTTCACCACTTTGTTGTTTATCGCGCAGAAAAGGATAAGAATAAGAGATTCACCTTTGAGAGCTTTGTACTCATCTCAGAGTGTAATATCCATGATACCACTGCTGCTTATTTATTTCAAAGGAAAATGATTAATTGGCTTAAATCAAAATATAATAACGACAATGTTAAAAAAATTTACTACTTTTCAGATGGCACAGTTTCGCAATATAAAAATAAATACAATATTATTAATTTAATGTATCACTTTCAGGATTTTAATATAAAAGCGGAATGGCACATTTTTGCCACATCGCTTGTGATGGAATCGGTGGTACTGTTAAAGGATTTGTTCGACGAGAAAGTTTACGCCGTCCTGACTCCACACCAATTACTACCCCAATTGAATTTTTTAATACTGTCAAAAATGAATTTAAAACAATGCAATTTGGCTTCTGTTCCAAAGCTGATTACCAAAAAGAAAAAGATTTCCTAAAGGATCGTTTCGCTTCAGCTGTTCGAATCAATGGCATACGGTCATTCCACAGCTTTATACACTTTTCAAGCAACGAAATTAAATGTAAGGTTGTATCGACTTGTAATGAGAGCGATTGTAAAATTTTTAAAGTAATAAAATCTGGCCGAATTTAAAATATAGACTACATTTTCATAATATCTATGACATTTCGAAGTGTTATATAGTGTAAAAATTTTTTTATCACAAACTTACTGTGCGTAAAAATCGCAGATTTATTCAACATAAAATTTTAAAATTTTTTTTCTCGAAAACAAAAAAAAAACATTCTTTTAAATTTGAAGGGTAGGTTAAGAACATATTCAAGCTTCTTTCAGATTTTTTTAAAGAGAATCGGTGCTATGCTTCATTACTTTACACTGAAAAAAATTTTATTTTATTTTTCAATCATATTATTTTTCAAAGTTTTGAGAACATAAATTTTTTTTATAAACTTCAATAATTTTAAAGACTTTTTGTAGTAAAAGATTTTTTTTTCTAAAATTAATAGTTTAAAAGATATTTTAACTCAAATAAAAGCTTTCAAAAATTTTCAACTGTCAGTAAAATCCAAAATATTCAAAATTTTAAAAAAATATTTTCACAAACTATTATAGACGTCAAATACTACATGCCTTCCGAATTTGAAGAAAATTGGAGAGGTCGACCTATCTTTTCATATGGAATGCCTCATATGTATGTATATCTAAGTAAGTAGCAGTTAACAATTATGCCGATACATCAAAGTAACGACAAAAGTTTATGAACACAAAACATTGGTTAAGCTGAAAATTCTGCAGTGCAATAAGGCTGTTCACAAAAAGCCAACAATTTCGCATCGATGTACATATGTCGAACAATAAAAGCAACAATTATAAATGAACATTGTTTCACTAAAGACAAAGCAACCAACAATTCATTTACCAAAGGTATTTTCAAATCCATTTTATAGAAAAATGTACACAAGTGTGTGTGGAATGGCTGCGACCCAGGTCACTGAAGTAGCTAATGAAAAGCCGATTTGATCCCATACAACTATTTTGAACGTACTGATTGCTACATTGGTTATGTGCCTACTACAACTAGTCCGAGTTGTTTATAAATCAAAAATATTTGACATTCCTTTTTCCCACATATTATCCACATCTTCCAAAAAGGTGCTTCCCGAAGAATTTCAAACGTGTTCTAGCCACAGCCGGCAGAATTTGCACAGAAAGTTCTCAACATTCTCTTTTGCAATTACGTCTTTACAATTTGCAGTGGTCATTATCTGGTATATACATATTTTCCACATGCGTGCCTAAAGTCCAATGAACAGTACAGGCCTCTTATAAGCTTATGAGTTTCTGCCTTAGATCTACTCAGTATATTCCTTGTCATTCCTTCATTGTAGCCTGACCATGTAGCTCTGGAAATCAAACAGCCCGTGGTGCTCTTCCACTTTTAATGGGCTTTGTTCACTTAAAAAATACAAATTTCCCCCCTTGGTTTTCCTCATGGATACGCCTACTTCGAAGCTTGTTATACCCTCACCTCCTTCCGCTGAGCTACTACATGTAGACTCATCAGCCATGTCATTTCCTTCGGTTCACGTCCCAGAACCCAAAGAACGGATGTTTCCACAGTGACGGTTAACGCAGATATAAGTTGCTTACATGCCCCTATTATTTATTATGTACCGGACCTCGAATAATTTGAAGGCCCTGCGAGTTGCGAGGACTTTTGCTTGAAATACACTAAACGGCATTTTTAATAATGCACAAATCTCTAGGGAATGCGAATAGATTACAGCCCATAGACCTGAGTCCATTTTGGGCCATCAATGTAGATACGTTTACCGTTATTTGCTGAAGCCGTGCCCCTCTTTCAATCATTCCTACTTGGAATGATAGCGTTAACACACGCCCACAACCTGCAGCTATCGGCGATAGTTATCTTTTTCAGTATTAAAAGATGCCGTCCAAAGTAAAATAAGGATACTGTCATGCCCTTTCTGAGTATCCTTCCAGCATCGAGATTAGCCAAGTCTCGGTGCGCTGAGCATTCTATAGGTTGTTGAGGTTTTTGTTCTAACTAAGAGCTTCCCACTACACTATACAGCCATACGTCAGCCCTGGTCGTACATCTTCCTCTACAGCCAAAGCACCATCCATGGTCTGAGACCCCATTCCTTACCGAATATTGCATTGCAGGCATAAAAAACAATTGAGGTCATCCATACCCGTTCCTCGATGCACGCATTTAGTTGAGTTTAAAATCGTTTCTTAGTCCCAGATATGTGTTTGATGCTACTTGATATAGTTAACTGCTGGCCTTGGTAATGCAAAGGAGTGTGATTTGTACTTCCTTGTGAAGAGTAGTAGTTCCTTCTTCTCCTGACTTAACCTAAGGAGACATTCCTATGCCCACCTACTTACTATTGCCGACGGTCTTTCTACGATTTTACTTATCACGGCAGAAAATGGACCCGATACCAGGACATCTATGTATACTTGTATAGATATATTTGTAAACGAATTGTAATAAAATAACAAGCTACCATTTTGCCACGAAAAATTTGCTGACTAAACCCGGAATAGTCTGAAAAAATTGAAAAAGTCCTTTGTCCACAGTTTGACCAAAACGTGTATACGAGCAGTACAACTAGTAGTTGCCAACTAAGTATTTAGTGCGATTGAATGCATGGTTAAATACCCATATCCATAGGTATCTATGGATATATGAACGTAAATGCTTTACCATTATTATGTATTGAAGTACACAAATGCAAACAGTCTACTTGTCCATTGTAAATCGAAGCTTTCCGATATGAAGCATAGGCACTTATTTAGCACTCAACCACATAAATTGTTGTAATTAAAGGGAATTTTTGAAAGCACTCATATTCGTCAGCACGCAGACTTTGTTGGGGGAATGTAAAAGTACAATGGAACGTACAAAAGTAATTACGTGAGATAGGTTTTCTTTTTGTTAGAAATGTGTGGTACGTATGTATGTACGTATGTATATATGTATATTTTTCTCTGAGGTATATGGAAATTTTTTAAATCAAATGAAAGCCAAATTTTTCTAAGACACAGAATAATAACACAAAAGACTCCAAATTGGCTAAAACAGAAAACTCAATGCATTGTGGTTTGATTCTGAAATTATCTAATAGGTGGTGTAAGAAACTGTTGGGGACTTCGTCTGAGTTTTTTTAGAAATTTAACACAGAATTACAACAACATGTACTACTTTCGACTCGTGATACCTGATCAGATGTAGGGCTCATAATCACAGATAAATGGTTACTAGAGTGTTTGAGAAGAAGATTCTCTGCAATATTTTTAGTCCTTCCCATTGACTCACCAACAAGTTTTATGATGAGTTGAATGAACTGAACGTGTGTCCAAGGAAACTATCAGTTTCAAAAGGTTTGGACCCTCAAAAAATTTTGGATATATGCTATGGTTCGACATTGTAGGGAAAGAGGTTGTTTTGGTCACTTCAAATACAAAACACACTTTGGTTTTTTTGTATGAGTGAAGCGGGGATTGCCCTTATTGCTTTAAATGTATGAAAACATTTATTTGAAGCAATTTTTAATTTATAATTTATTTAATAATTTGGGAAAAATTTAAACAACGTGACATCAGGATTGACAAGGCGAGAGCTGTTTCGATTATACCTTGTAAATCTCTCCAAAGCCTCTTCTCCCGGGAGTGGGATTTGAACCCGTACTCCTACGATAGTTGAAGTGTTTGGTTTTATCGGTGTTCAGTTTGGATATGAAAGAGTAACCTAGTACAAAAAGCCGATCTAAATTGCATTACATAAACGAGAGTGTACTTCGAAATTCTGCTTTCCTCTTCCACATTAACATGCACATACATATGCAGCTATGCAACGCCCTAGGATAGGGAAATTTAAGATTTGTCTATCTTCTACTATACATATATCGCAGTAAGATGCAAGCACAGGCAAATCCAAAATTTACTGCGACATCTTGCAACAATTGCCTAGAAAATAGTGAAGAAGGCCTGAAGTCACTTTATGTATGTAAAAGAATAATGGGGTGTACGTGGATGCTATGGAGTACTTGTTTGGTGGACATATACACAAAAAAGGAACCTACCTCAAATAATTAGAAGAGGTATGGAGGCTACCAAAGCATAGCAATACTAAATTCCTAAAACTAACGCCGATTGCTGCACTATATGCCATTCTCCACGTCCACCTGTAGACTGTGGGCAAAGAACAACTGCAACGGCCATAGAAGTACGGCATTATCAATTGCAGGTTGAATAGACTATACGATTACCTATATGCGCTTCAAAGGGGCTCTTAAAGACACAATAGAGGTGGATGGTGGGCGCAAGGCTGCCACAAAGGGCGCACAAGGCGATACAAGTGTACACCAATGGTTCCAATGTAGTAGAAGGGGTAGAGTCTGTGGTATTAAAAAACGGATGAACAAGCTTAAAAGGGCGCATTCCTGGAAATTTGTCTGTCATCTCATATAGACAGCTATTTTTACAATGGAATGCTTAAATTTAATAAAAATTTTAAAATCACTCAATACAGTCGCTTTAACTTTTTGTGAATTCAATGTTTTGACCAAACAAAAGTTCTGCACCTAAATTCGTACATGGCGTATGAGTAACTTTTGCAGACATACAAAATTTTTCGCACCACCCGGTGGCGTACGTAAAATTGAAAAAAAAATTTTTAAATTCTTAGTTCTGAAATATGAAAAATCCTCCTCTTGACCGAAGGAACCTATAGCCAAAATTTGGGATGATTGAAGTGTGGGAAATACGTTTCCATAGCGAACACACACACACACAGTCGTACCCACTGTTTTGTTCAGATATGAGATTCGTGACTTATTTGGTTTTGTTGACTTTCCGACAGGGTGGATAAATGATGCATATTCTCGAGAACGAAAATCGACACTGATGATGGCACAACGCCGAAACCGGTTTGTCTCGAAACTAAATTTGACAAGGGATGACGGAAAATCGTTCCAATATATATTGATTGTCATAGCTATCTCATGTAGACAACAAGAAAATTGAAACTTTCTGTGAGGATTACCGATCTGTTATTTATTTGATATTTCTCGAAAATTCCTCTAAAGCTGATCTTTGTTTTCTGCATTACATATCTTTCACAACCGATTATTGGAATATTACGAATGGGATAAGATTATCGCTCAGCTCCATACATGACAGTCCTTCCCTTAAGTGTTTTTATTGATATTTCCATTTAGCAGAGTGAGTTTCAACTAAATAGCTTACATGACTTAAAAGAACCACCCGAATATTTATACAAAAGCCTTTAGAATATAATACGTCACGTACATCAACTTTTATTTTTTATTTGTATTTGTAAAAGGGAATGTATAATCAACTTTCAAGTATTCAAGAACTCACCTCAATATCGCCAGTATCAGGATGCCGCATAACGAATGCCGAAGGTACAATACCTGGAATTTCCTGTTGCGGTATAAATAAGAGTGAATGATGGAAAAGCGCATTCAATAGGAGACTCATTATAACAACCGGTTTATATTTGCCAAATTTGTCGACAAGGAAACCTGCAGGTCAGTAATAGAAAAAAAGAGAAACATATAAATTGTGTATGTTTTAAATAAAGTAGTGATCAAGTTGAGTTGACTGAGTTTAAGGAAGGTATATAATTTAGTTTTCAAAATAATATAAAATATATAAAATGCAAAATGGTTTAATACTTTGATTTGAAATACTGAACAACACAGAAACCACCCAGATATGTCGAAAACGGGTTTTTAAAAAACTCGACACCAGTATAACTCTATTTACGGTAAATCTGCTACGAAACGCTGCTATATGAAGAGTGATAGATAACCTTGTAGCTCCAACCCCTACAATGGTCCCTTACATTTCGCAGATCGAAGGCTCTTGAAACGGCGAAAGCATACAAGGCGTGAAGACAGTTCTCAACGCAGTCCCAAGGGAAAGCAATTTCATGTTCTGGGAATCGCCTTGCGAAGAAGTGCTTGGAAATTTTGGCAGCCAAATCAGTTGAGCAGAAAGAGATGAACACTTTTGCTGTAGGGCGACTTATTATTTCCATTGTCCACTCAGTCTAAAGTAGCTATCTGCAGCGAAAATTTCACTAAGGGCAACGTTGTGCCATCGACTGACTTTGAAGCGCAATTTTTGGGCAAGTTTTCTTTCCTGAATATTTAAACAGAACATGTATGATTGTAATTCCAAATTTTCTCTAGGGATATAGCTACATACATCCGAGCTTCTTTCAATTACTCTTGATGGACATAAATTCGAAACAGCGAAGATCTTCATCTGGGAACAAGCATCAAAATAGCAACAAAATGTGCAGCCCATAAAACAGACGCATAATCATTCTTAGGCCTGGTTTTTCAGTAGAAGTTCAACTCAGTTTTGCAGTTAAACTACGCTTAAACTTATTCTGCAGTTTTTCAGTCTACTGTAACTGAAGTTTGAAGAAGGGTTAAACTCTAGTTAACCTCTCAGTTATTTGCGTTCGTTTTAAATGGCATCGAATATACCCAACAAGCCTTTGGGCTTGAGTACGATTATAGCTCATGTTGATAACGAGGCATACTTCTTAAATCTTAAGAGTTGTTTCGAAACAACGGCTAAACTAGAGAATCATAGCGTACTCAGAAAAAAAAAATTTTTTCATACAGCAAAAATGCTATTACATGAAAAAATGACAATTCCCCAATTGTGGCTCTCTAGCTGAACTCAAATGTAAGATCTCAATGCTACGGTAATTTCACGAAAATAAAATAAAATATATCTAATTTAGTTTTGATAAATTACGCTTCATTACTGCTATCAATCAGGTGTTTATTTTTCACAATAAATAGCTGTTGGCTTTGATGGTAACACCTTGGAAATGTTTTTTTCAACTCCACCTCAACTCGATATCCATTGTAGGATGTCAACTGGAGAAATGTGTTGAATATTCATTTGAAAACTGTACATTTGTCAAAGTCTCTCAAAGGTTGGATAATAAATTGATAGTGATAATAACATTGGAGAGAACTCCAAATTTTACGAAATCTCTTAAAGTTTCAATAGTGATTGGAGAATGAAGTTAGATAGCAACTCGAGAACTATCTGGTTTAGGAATAATTAAATAATGATGTTGGATATCACCTCGGGAACTAGATATATATTTAGCAGGAGAAATATTTTTGTCATATTTGTTGGGTAAACAAAACCCAGCTGTGGCCATATCTACAAATTATCTAGATAATACAAAACTAATGTTGCCATACAAAACCTACCCCAAAGATGGCCTTAAACTGTGACTGAAAAACTGCTCAGTAATTTAGCTGGAGTTTAAATTTGACTAGAGTCTAATCAATTTGACTATAGTTTAAGCTTAGCTTAATCCACTACTAAAAAACCGGGCCTTAACCACAAGTGCATCATTGCCAGTTGAAAGCATATTCAAGTTACAATCGTTGAACGAAAATCTCTCAACACATCTTGATATATGGCTCGATATCATGGACGATATGGAGAAAAAGCGGCTCAGAAAATAATTTTATCGGCACCCATATTTAAGCGAAGAGTAGAGATTTCGAGCTGATGGAGGAAGACTTGATCTCCCGTTGTACTCCCAATCAGCGGCAGTTATCGCGCAGCAGTAAGGACTGGTGAGACTTGCTGAAAAATTGCTCAAAGTACTACTTATTTCTAAGGGCGAATAGTCCGTTACTACAGCACCTAAAACCGAGGCTTACCACCCTGGTAAGTGCATAAAGCATCTCCGACGCCTACGCTAGCAAAACAAATATTTTCTATTATCTTCATTCACTTTATTTACTTCATAATATCGTAGAGATGTTAGCCGCATTCGTCATAGTTTCTCTGCTCCTGATGTTTAGCTGTACAATATGAAGAACTTTTATTACATTGCTTTCAACAATTTAATATTACTACGAACCTAACCACAGCTAATGAAAATATATAAAAACAAAAACGGTTAAATTATTCAAGAGGAAAATCTCCGTTAAATATGAAATGCGTCCTTAAACCGTAAACCGATTTAAAGTGAACTGCGTGTGCATATGTAATGGATCACGGTCACCATATAAATTGGCAGTAGTTTGGCATGTAATAAATTATGACACACGCATATTTTATTTAAACCATATGTCAATTCATTTGTCACACGATTCAAAAATGTGCAGATAAGCATACTTCTACATATTTGCATATACATACATACATACGCACACTAGACCGATCTATTTAAAAGAAATATTTCCAAGTTTTTGTGCTCTTAACTAAATCTCGATTTAGTGGTGCTGCCTAAAGTGGTAAAATGCATTAATTTCCAGCCAATCAAAGGGTTTAGGCCATTCGTTTCTTAATATGTTTCCAATTGTTTTTGAAATCGACCACTACTTTTCAAGATATATAAAATGAAGGTTGTTTTAAAAAATACCGTTATTTTACTCAGTCTTATGTATAGTACCGAATTTTGGGGATCCTATCATGGTTATGAACCTTCTACTAGCGCTAGAATCGCTGAACTGTCGAATAAATAACTCCAATATTCAGTATTGCAAAGTGGTCTTTATTTAGACTACTTTGGGAGTAGTACTTCACAATTATATTTCACAACTAATAGCGTGCTTAAATCAAATTGATTCTGATTCCTCAGCTTGCGCTGCTTCTATACACTCAGTTATCTCGTTAGCCCATTTCTCCTTAGGTCTAGATGTTTCACGCACATGCCTTCTAGAACAGTTGTATCTCATGCTTGGTTATTTAGCTATATGCATGTATATATGTAGTTTATGCTTTTCTTCTAGCCATATGCGTATGCATGTGTGAGTAACAACTTCTGCTCTGATCTGAAGACTACATATGTGTATATAAGATATTCTTCGTCGCCTTCTATGTACGTGTGAAAACGGATTATTTTGATGTGTTCATGTACACAAGATTGGCTGCCTGCTTTATTGTTATTGTGCATTTATTTACTAACAGCATAGTGATGCTAACATTCGCCACAGTATGTATGCTGTAGAATATGTACACTAATGAGGCAGCTATGGAAGTCTTCGAGAGAAAAGCTCTTCGAAAGATTTTCGGGTCTTTACGCGTTGGCGACGGATGGATAGGCGTCTATACTGGCCGGACCATATTATGCGAATGAAAGATGATGCTCCGGCCAAGATGGTATTCTTATTTGAACCCATCTATGGAAGGAGGAGAAGAGGGTGTTAGCAATTGGCGCCCTTTTGTTCAAGGAATACGCGGCTGGCGCGACTTGTTGGATGGCCAAATCCCGTTTAGACGGTTAAGCATCAATTGAATAAATGTGTACGATGTGCTTGCATTTTTTCATTACCTCAAATTCGGGCAGCACAAAACTTTCTAGAGGTAGGCACCTAATATTTCTTAGGGCTGCGCAGTCGCAGAGGATATGGGTGACTGTTTCCCTGCAGCCGCTCTCGCTATAGCTCCTACACCTGTTGTTCAAGGGAATTCCCATTATTTCCGCATGAAGGCCAAACGGCCCGTTTACAGTAGTTGTGGATCCTGAATTTATCTTACCTAGACGTATACAGTAGAAACACTGGACTTTTCTAGTTGTAGACATGCGAAGTTTGCTGGCCTTAGAATTCTAATTGTGAATTGCAGATTTCTGAAGATTGGTAAGAGTTGTAGCATTCATTCATTGACTCGTTCATTCATTCATTTGTACAAACATATATTTTGGCTCGTTTTGGTATGTCCTGAGATACATTGACTCTTACATACATATTCATTTCTTTGTACATACATATTCCGACACGCGCTACGACTGTCTACGTCTCGTAACTTGAGGCTTATTTTATTTCACTTTAGAGCTGGCACACCAAAAACCTTTACCTGCACATAATTTATTCCCACGACTCGTTTACACTTAACTTGCATTTAATGAAGGTAGCTCATAAGAATTAACTAGAATAATTTTGTATAAATACGAAAGTAACTTCACTAATAAAGACAATAATTGGCTTGACACCGGCAAGAACCAAAGTCATCTCATGCAATCGATTGTAGTCGAGTGAAATGACTGATCTGCCATATTTAAAAAATTTTTCTAGTTTTCTATAGGCTCTATCACGGAGCTATATCAGAACTTTCTCAGTTGCCATCCTATCATAAGTTTTAGTGTTTTTTCGGCAACTGTTCGGTTTAATTTTTTTGTCAAAACTTTGGAAGAGAATACCACCTACTGAGTTGTTTTTCGAGATATGAGGGTATGAGTGAAGAAATTTCTTGGAAATACTCCAAATGAGCCAGTCTAATGTATGCATGTATGTATATGCAAACAACAAATGGTAAAATATTCATAGAATATCAGTACATATAAATTCAAGCTATGGCGTAATATAAATAAAAACAAAGTCAGACGAAACAAATATTTCAAAACTATATATTAATTAGCACTGTGATTTACGGATAGCTGGGAAAATAAATCCATCACCATCCAGAGAGATTTTCGCTACTGTGTGCTACAAAAGTTTGAAAAAGGCAAGATATGTCAAAGTTCTTAGATTTCAAATCCAGGGCTAACACACGCAAACTGATTGAAGTCTGCACCGGTAATTGGCCAGTAGGTACGCATGCGGAAAAGATGGGCATTCCGTATAACGACTACTGCAGAAGCTGCAAAGATCCAAATGCCAGAAAGACGGTAGAACACTTTATGTGTAAATGCCCGGCTCTAGCTAAAGCCCGGCTAAGGTTCCTTGGAACCCCCTTTCTAGAACACCTCAGAGGGTTATCTGTGATAGCAATCCCGAATATTCATAATTTTATCAACAACTCTGGCTTGTTGTAATACATTGATCGTAACATTCCGTAGGTTTTTAGACGGGTTACATGTTATTAAAACGGCTTAAAATAGCTACTTGGGCGACCAGGGTCGCAGCCATATCACCTTCCTACCTAGATTTCTAGCTTATATGCGAATTTTTAGCTTTAACTTTATGTTAGAACACTGCTCTTTAATTGGAACTAAATTAATTGGATGAACTAAACTGAGCTCTAGTATGCTCAGGCTTTGGAGTCTCCTTTTTCCAAGATAAGAAATTACTTTATGGTAAATTTATTCCTGATTTTTCGGAATGGATTAAAGTTTGAGAAGCACCCGATCATGAAAAGTTTTAGTGACTTTTTAGGGTTAGAGGCGGTCTTTATAAAAATTCCGAAATCGATATTTCTTTCTTTTTATTTTATCTGTTTTTTTTTTTTTTGTACCAAAGTTGATTATGCCACATTTTAGCGTTGTCGTCTGGCTAGACGCACATAGCCTATAAGACCTCATAGTTCGTATTCATTTCAAAATTTATCAATAAAAATTCAAATTTATCACAGTGTGGGACGAGTTTTCTTCAAAATTTAAATAAAAATTCAAATATTTGTGGATAAAGTTCAAAGTGTAAAATTTCGTCTGGCCAGACGACAACGCTAAGATGTGTTAAATTTATTCACCGCTAATCGGAGGGTTAAGTGTTCCCTCTTCAGAGATATGAGCCACTTTCTGAGTCTGATATTGTAGGTGTTGCACATGATCTTAGAAATTTTGCAGCCCCGCGCTTTTGACCCCGCCTTTCCTGCTTGTTGGATCATGTGAAACTCCTGTATTCTTTAAATTTCTCCCAAACGGATTGGGACGTCTATTGTCATAACATCGAGTGGTGCACCCTCTTTTGCCAACTCACCGGCCTTCTCGTTACCTTCTATCCCGTTATGACCGGGAACCCACTATAGATGTATGGTCCAGCCTGAGCGAAGTTTTTCCAACACTTCTTTGTATTCCAGAACACATCTTGATAAAGTGCGGTGTGACATTATTGTCTTAATCGCCGCGTGACTATCAATATAGATATTGACGCGACTGCAACTTAAGCACGCTTCCTCCAGAATTTCTGCTGCTTTCTTCACGGCTATAATTTCCGCCTGAAAGACACTGCAGTGTTCTGGCAGCCTGTAGGATCTACTTATTTCTGGATCGATGCAGTAAACAGCAGACCCGACAGGACTATAAATAAAGATTGTGCTTAGAAATTTGATTCACCTTAAGAAGTACCAATTTCCTTTAATATCTACAACAACAAAAAGATATAATTTCTATAATATCCCTGGGCATTTACACTCCACAATGACCTAAACAAAGTCCTCATATAAGGGGGATTCACCTTTGTCTCGCAAGATGCATGCATTGCAAGGATTGTTTATATCTTACAACAAAATATGCAGTACTACGAAAACTGCCCATTGCGAAGTTATAGCATCAGTAAGAAGCGTGAAAAAATTGGCACTAAAATAACAAAATACGACGAAATAGTTGACAAATAATTGCTTAATATTTTCGTGAGGGAAATAAGAGCAATGAAAGGAACACCGATGAAGAAGGGTTTATTTTCATTTCCTTCAGTTTGATGCACGAAAATATCCACAGGTTGGAGCATAGATAATATAAATTACACGGATTTCATATCATTTCTTTACGTGTATTTTGTTGTTGCGACTTTACAATTTGTGCAATCCGTGCACCGTCTGCAAAACAAAGCGAATCACCGTATGGGCTGCATAAATATATCAGTGCTTAAGATCTGAATGCCTGTATAAACATGAATGTACTAAATATTCTGATTTCCATAAATCTTATTGTAATTATGTGATATGTAAATATGTCATTTGGATTTAAATTATCTACTTTATTCACTGTACCTGTAATTGGCGGACTCAGGAAGGTGGTGAATGGCAATGCTAAATAAATTATAGCAATCTCTTCCACTGTCAAGCCGATTGATTGCATGTGTATGGTAAGATAGGGCAGTAGTGATGATGTTGCTGTAATTTAAGAAATAAGGAAAATGAATAAAATATATTATTGTTATATTTACGCATGAATGGGTATAAGTAAATATTTCCATAAAGCATGCATATGTAAATAAACAAGTAAGGAAATCTAAGTTCCGACGAAACCGAACATTACATACCCAGCTGTACACTTGAAATGCTTAAGTTGTTTGTTTTGTGTGCCTAATAGTGTTACAAGGCTGCGCAATAACACATATATATATGGTTCTATTCTGAACTAATTTTTCTTCGAGATATGGCTACCGAAACACGGAAAATGGCTTAGTCATAAAACGATCGGTGCTACGGCCATTTTTTTAAATTTGAAGTTTTTCCTTTTTATTTTTATAAATCCACTTAGGAAATGAAATACCATTAATATAAAGCTCGCTTTCGCAAAGATATAACTTATTTTATTCGTCCACGACCCTTTTCAAAATCTTTTATATAAAAGTGGGCACGATCCTTAACCGACTTCGTTAATTTTTCTTCAGAGCATTCCTTATAGTAAAGGCAATCTTTTTGCCGAATTTTGTTACGACAGGTTTAGCGATTTTTGATTTATGATTAATAATTTTTGTAAAATTGAATTTATCACAAGTGGGCAGTACCACGCAAATCAGTCCACATGTCAAATTTCAACATTCTAGCTGTATTGGTAGCGGCCACCGTAGTGTGATGGTAGCGCGCTCCGCCTAGCACACCGTGTGTCCTGGGTTTACACCCCGGGCAAAGCAACACCAAAATTTTAGAAATAAGGTTTTTCAATTAGAAGAAAATTTTTTAAGCGGGGTCGCCCCTCGGCAGTGTTTGGCAAGCGCTCCGGGTGTATTTCTGCCATGAAAAGCTCTCAGTGAAAACTCATCTACCTTGCAGATGCCGTTCGGAGTCGGCATAAAACATCGGTCCCGTCCGGCCAATTTGTAGGGAAAATCAAGAGGAGCACGACACAAATTGCAAGAGAAGCTCGACCTTGGATCTCTTCGGAGGTTATCGCGCCTTACATTTATTTTTTTTTTTTTATTTTAGGTGTATTATTTACTAAATTATCAGGTTTTTTGTGTTTTCCAAAATGTTATATATATAAAAAGTTGGCGTAGTTATCATACGATTTCGCTCATTTTCAATACCAATATATTATGGGTCCAGATAAGCTCGTTTACCAAATTTGGTGAAGATATTTCAATATTTACTTAAGTTATCGTGTTAACGGACAGACGGACGGGCGGACGGACATGGCTCAATCAAATTTTATTTCGCTACTGATGATTTTGATATATGGAAGTCTATATCTATCTCGATTCCTTCATACCTGTACAACTAACCGTTATCCAATCAAAGTTATAATACCCTGTGTACAAGTACAGCTGGGTATAATTAAATTATTGCAAATATTCGTGTGTATACCTAAACAAGGTTCTGTAATTAAATGTTGCCTATTTAAAGGCGCAATTATTTAGTTTTAGCTACAAAATTGTTTACTATATCAATACAATTATTGCAATAAGATGCAAATCAAACTTTAGGTTTTTTCCAGATTTTATGATCCCCAAAAAATGGCGACTTGTGGCCTTTGCATATCATTTTTGTGATGACGCTGTGTGGAAAAATACGATTTCGTTTGCGTATCTCCAATAACTTTCTATTTAAATTACGTCTGTTCAGAATAAATTATATGAAATGAAACAAAGGAAAAAGCAGGGACCGAAACTGTAATTCCTTTTAGAGTAAAAGTCCTTCTGAAGAAATAATTTTCGAAATTTTAATTTTTTAGTCCAAAAAAATTATTTAATACGGACTTTTATTTTATAAGTCCGAAAATAGAAGTTAAGTCTGTACTTTTATTTTTTAAGTGCAGAATAAAAGTCCGGATCTATAACGGCTCATCCAAATAAGATTTTTTTCATACAGAATCTGTCTTGTTTCAAACAGAAAGCGATGCATCAAATTTCAAGACAATAGCTACCTCAATTAGATCAAACAGATGCAAGTTTCCTATGGCAAAGTATAAGTATAGTACTATAGCGAATGTTAGCATGCTGTTAGTAAATAATCACAACAACAAAAACAGCAAGCAGCCACACTTCTGTACAAGGCAAAGAAAAATATTCCTCACACATAACCAGCAGCTCGAAGTGAAGAGATATCTCACATACACATATGTAGACATCAGCTAAGAGCAGAAGTTGTTACTCACACATACACACGCATATAGCTAAATAACCAAGTATGCGCTACAACTGTTCCATGTTCGAGAAAATTCTAGATCTTAGGAGAAATATGCGAACAAGGTAACAGAGAGTATAATAACAGAGCAAGCTGAGGAATAACTAATCAGTTTGATTTAAACACGCTATTAGTTGTGAAGTATACTTGTGAAGTACTACTCGCGAAGTAGTCAAAATAAGGCCAATTTTTCAATAATGAATATTGCAATTATTTATTCAACAGTTCAGCTATTCGAACTTTGGTAGAAAGTGCATAATTATCAGGAAATCCCCACAATTCTTTACAGTACTATAGGTGTTGGTTTTAGTTTTTTCATGACAAAATTCTGATAATAGCAAGAAAACAATCAAATGGCCAAATAGGTCTAAAATCTAAACATTTGCAGGAATCTATTGATAAAAAATTCGTTTCATTTGCAGAAGCCGTTCCATAGTTATAAGGCAGAAATTTCAATTTTCCTTAAAATAAAAGTCCGTATATAACTTTTATTTAAGAACTTATAAAATAAAATTGCGGACTTTGCTTTATTTTTGGATATTATTGAAAAAAGTTCGAAAAATAAATATGATGCATGATTCGTAACGAAAATTCGATTAGTATCCCCGGGATCCCATAAACTTTCATCTAGACTATTTTCCGACTCAAAAACAAATAACTATTTTACAATCCAAGCTGCAAAAAAAACATCATTAAAAACTTGAACATTTTTATATACTTGCTCTTTTTTTTTAATTCCCACACGACTAAGAATATTTTTCTTATAATAAAATCATTAATTAAGCTCATTGTTATTATTTAGGTTTTTCATAAATTAGTTAGCCATTAATAGGAATTCAAGCAACAATGAAAATCTGGAAAAATAAAAGGATTACTATTTTAACAATAAAATAATATTTGGTGTGTATTAGGGAGGTCGTGGCAAAAATATATATTTTAAATAAATGCATCCCTTGGAATAGAATTTTTCTGATAATATTTCAATAAGTAGAACTAATGTTAGCTGTTGCGTTTATTTGATAATACTGTGGTGGATATTAGAAATTCGTCCAAGCGATTTTAGCACGCTATAGGTGAAGTACGCGAACATTTAATTTGTGAAGATCTACTACCATAGTAGTACTCTTAATAAAGACAGTTTGATATACAGAAAATTTGCATTAGGTTGTTCAAAAGTGCAGCATTTTGCACAATAATAGAAGGCGCAGAGTAATATAAAATTCATAAGATACGCAACAACAATACGAAATCACAATGAAACTGGCATAAAATTCCCTTTTAGCAAAATTCAAAAATAATCAAACGAAACACCTTAATTCAAATGAAAAATGAAAGTTCATATGTTGAAAAAGATAGATATTTTCTCTATACTTTTTTACATTTTTCTTTTTTTATAAATTATTTATCAATAGCCATAGTGCACAATTACTGTACATGTTCCATTGTGGCCAATTAAATTGATAAATACCGTTAAAACCATAGAAAAATGGCCAAAGTTGATTGCTTTATAAAAACCACCAAAAGAAACATTCTGCAAAATTTTTTAAATAAGTATGTGATGAATATGTGAAACAAAATTATAAATTTTGCTATATATGTATGCAGTCGTTTTTATAAAGGGCAAAAAACTAATTCAAACCAATGCTGTTGACAATAACGGCACAATTTTAAAATCACTAAAAATATTTGCGATAATTAAATAAAAACTCATACCAGTTTGTAATGATGACATACGATTTTTTAGCATTAAAATTTATAAATAATAAATGCGCAGTTTTTTTTAACTTTGTTATTTACTATTTATTATTTGGTTAGCTTATCTGGACCCAGAATGGATTGGTATATAAAATGAGCGAAATCGGATGATAACCACGCCCACTTTTTATATATATAACATTTTGGAAAACACAAGAAAGCTGAATTTGAAAAAAAATATAAAATGGGCGTGGCACCGCCCACTTGTGATAAAATCAATTTTGCAAATATTATTAATAATAAATAAAAAATCGTTAATCTATCGTAACAAAATTCGGCAGAGAGGTTGTCTTTACCATAAATAATCTTTTGAAGAAAAATTTACGAAATCGGTTAAGGACCACGCCCACTTTTACATAAATGATTTTTAAAAGGGTCGTGAACGAATAAAGTAAGCTGTATATTTGTAAAAAAAAAAGCTTTATATCAATGGTATTTCATTTCCCAAGTGGATTTATAACAATAAATAGGAAAAACTTCAAATTTTAAAAAATGGGCGTGGCACCGCACCTTTTATGACTGAGAAAGTTTCTATGTTTCGGGAGCCATAACTCGAACAAAAATTAACGGGTCGTAATAAAATTGGGTACATATATTTTCCCTCTAGCAGGAAATATTTCTAGAAAAAATGGACGTGATCGGTTAAAGACCACTTTTATATAAAATATTTTTAAAAGGGTCGTAGAAGAAAATAATAAGCTATATCTTAGCGAAAAAGGGATTTGTATCAAAAGAAATTTTCTTTTTAAATCTAATATATAAAATTCTTCTGTCACGGTTTTAGAGGCTGGACTCCTCCGAAACTGCTGAACCGATTCTCATGAAATTTTGTGAGCATATTGGGTAGGTCTGAGAATCGGCCAAAGTCTACCTCTTTTTCACTGCATGCCTAGGGTCTTGAGATCAAAACGTGGACCTGGGTACCCCTGGAATGTGCTTATACAATATCGATATCAAGTGAAAGCTGTTGACGAATGCTATAGTACAGGATAACTTTCATACCCCTGGGTGACTAGGGTCTCGAGACATAGGCCAAATTGTGGACCCGGGTACCCCTAGAATGTGTTTATACAATATGGATATCAAATGAAAGCTGTTTATGAGTGCTATAGTACAGGATAATTTTCATACAACTGGGAGGCTATGGTCTCGAGATATAGCCCAAAACGTGGACCCGGGTACCCCTAGAATGTGTTTATACAATATGGATATCAAATGAAAACTGTTGATGAGTGCTATAGTACAGGATCATTTTCATACAACTGGGAGGCTAGGGTCTCGAGATATAGCCCAAAACGTGGACCCGGGTACCCTAGAATATGTTTATACAATATGGATATCAAATGAAAACTGTTGATGAGTGCTATAGTACAGGATAATTTTCATACAACTGGAGGCTAGGGTCTCGAGATATAGCCCAAAACGTGGACCCGGCTTCCCCTAGAATGTGTTTATACAATATGGATATCAAATTAATGCCTTTGATGAGTGCTACAGTACAGGATAATTTTCATACAACTCGAAGGCTAGGGTCTCGAGATATAGCCCAAAACGTGGACCCGGGTACCCCTAGAATGTGTTTATACAATATGGATATCAAATGAAAGCTGTTGATGAGTGCTATAGTATAGGATAATTTTCATACAACTGGGAGGCTAGGGTCTCGAGATATAGCCCAAAACGTGGACCCGGCTTCCCTTAGAATGTGTTTATACAATATGGATATCAAATTAAAGCCTTTGATGAGTGCTACAGTACAGGATAATTTTCATGCAACTGGAAGGCTAGGGTCTCGAGATATAGCCCAAAACGTGGACCCGGGTACCCCTAGAATGTGTTTATACAATATGGATATCAAATGAAAGCTGTTGATGAGTGCTATAGTATAGGATAATTTTCATACAACTGGGAGGCTAGGGTCTGGAGATATAGCCCAAAACGTGGACCCGGATACCCCTAGAATGTGTTTGTACAATATGGATATCAAATGAAAGCCTTTGATGAGTGCTATAGTACAGGATAATTTTCATACAACTGGGAGGCTAGGGTCTCGAGATATTGCCCAAAACGTGGACCCGGATACACCTAGAATGTGTTTTTACATTATGGGTATCAGATTGAAGCTGTTAATGCATGCTTTAGTACAGAGTAAGTTTTACACCGCTGGGTGACTACGGTCTCGAGATATAGGCCAAAACATAGACCCGGATACCCCTAGAATGTGTGTGTATTATGTATATCAAATGAAAGCTGTTGCTGAGAGCTCTAAAGTTCATTGTGTTATTCGATTTAGTCGCATCAACCTGGCAAAACTGATAAATATGCATGCTAAGCCGAAATAAAGACAAGAATTAATAATACCTACATACCTACTTACATACGTCCTATTCGATTTGCCTGAAATTTCGTATATAAATTTGCCTATATTAGTATTTACGATGCTTTTTTCCGGGAAGTATATCAGAGACGGACTGGGACTGGGATTAGGACTAGGACTGGGACTGAGACTAAGATTCGGAGTGGGACTGGGACTGAGACTCGGAATGGGACTGGAACAAAATACATACCACCCTCTGGGACTGGCAATAAGAGATGAAGAAGAAGGAGGAAAACGTGAGAGAAGAGAAAAGAGGGAAGGAGACTGAGAAAGAGATAGAAGGAGACGAAGATGGAGATGAAGCGAAAAAGACGAGGGAGGAGTGAATAAAAAGATTAGGAAAAAGTGTAGAAGGGTAGGGCAGAGTTAGACGGAAGAAGCTTAATAAAATGTATGCAGATAGGCCAAATTTAGGGCAGAACAACGTCTGCCGGGTCTGCTAGTTGAAGTATAACATTAAATTGGAAAACACTAAAATTTTTGAAAATGGGTGTGGCACCGCCCCTTTTATGACTAATCAATTTTCTATGTTATGTTTCGGGAGCCATAACTCGAAGAAAAATGAAGATATTGCAATGAAATTGTGATGGGGAGACATTTTTTTTTAAACGGGTGTTGACACGTGTTATGTAGAAAAGTAATTTATCTCAAATGAAATGTACAATTAAAGTTCACGCTGAGTATATAATGTTCGGTTACACCCGAACTTAGACACCTTTACTTGTTTTATTTTTGATTTTAGAGAAAAATTACAAAGTTTACAACCGCCGATCGGCTTTTCAATTTGTTGTCTTTTTGTTGCTGTTCCTTTATTAGGTACATACTAATTGTGTTGAATAATTATAGGCACGCTTCCAAGAGCTTAGTAACATAGAATTTTAAGCAGTGCTTTATAAGCAATGCTTCCGCTGTTAACTATAATATGCATATTACTATATGCACTGAATTAGCGAGACATGCTCATATTGTTTTACTAAATTTTTTTCGTTATTGGTATTAGAGAAAAATAACAAAGTTTACAGAAGGCGAAGGTTACAAGGACATATTTCTGCATTTCACTTCTTCATCAACGGAGATAAATTCGAAACTGTGAAGGATTTCGTCTTTTTGGGAACCACCACTAACAGCAAAAATACTTTTAGCTTAGAACTCAAACGGAGAATAACTCTTGACTACAAGTGCCACTTTGAACTGAGTAGGCAATTGAAAAGTTAAGTCCTCTCTCGAAGCACAATAATCATGATCTACAAGTCGCTCGTCATACCTGTCCTGATGTGTAACTAACTCAGAATAATAAATGGTATCGGGAGAAGTTGAGATGGCTCTTGAAGTATTCGAGAAAAAAGTTCTTCGGAATATTTATAGTCCGGTCCGCGATGCCGACGGCGAGTATCGATGAAGGTATAATGACGCAGATATGACGATAGTGCAGCGAATAAAATCTCTAAGGTTTCGTTGGGTAGGGCATGTTATGCGAATGAACGAAGATTGGCATCAGTTGTCGCGAAACAGGGATAGCTGGCGTGACTAGTTAAGAAACGGCTAATATATCTTAGGCAGTTAAGCGCTTATTAATAATAATGCTGATAAAAATTGGGTGTGGCCTTCCTGCGATTCTCCTGATGTTAAATAGTTCTAAAGAAAGTACATAACGAATTACATTTAACACCTCGGACGGGCATATCTTAAAGTCTTTTCTTCCATACTGATAATTTTAATACATTTATATTTATCTCTACCGTTAAAGGGACAAATCTTATATACTCTGCGGGCCCTCCTTTCTTTGCTAAAAAAAAAACAATTGTTAAGGTAACTGTTTCGAAATTCCATAAAATCTTCATCGAAACAAATACTTACTTACTTACTTAATTGGCGCTTAACCGTCTAAACGGTTATGGCCATCCAACAAGGCGCGCCAGTCGCTCCTTCGCTCCGCCAACCGGCGCCAATTGGTCACACCAAGGGAGTTTAAATCGTTTTCCACCTGGTCCTTCCAACGGAGTGGGGGCCCTCTACCTCTGCTTCCATAGGCGGGTTCCGATAGAAACACTTTCTTGGCCGGAGCATCATCTTTCATTCGCATAACATGGCCTAGCCAGCGCAGCCGCTGCGTTTTAATTCGCTGGACTATATTGATGTCTGCATATAGCTCGTACAGCTCATCATTAAATCTTCTTCGGTACTCGCCATCGCCAACGCGTAGAGGTCCATAAATCTTTCTGTTGTGTTAAAGTATTTATTGCAAGTAATAGAAAAAGGAAGTAATTCATTTTGACATTTGTTCTTAGGATCTATGAGTATATATCTACATTACAGGGTTGTAATAAATGGTACAAAGTGCATGAGTATCTAAAACTGAAATAGAGTATCGTTCCTTTACAACACCCTTCCTGAACGACTATTTTCTTTATTGCTCATGCATTTTGCATATTATATGTAATAAAGTACAAAAATTTGCGAAGTGAAAATGTATATGCGTTAATCTTTTAAACCAATTTTGATAGCGAACTGCTCCAGCTTCGTAGAAGGAACGCCCTTTGTTAAGATGTCTGCGACCATCTCCTTTGTTGACAAATATTTTAGTTGAATTTGCTTAAGTTCGATTGAGTGACGAACGAATTTAGATTTTATGTCTACGTGTTTAGTTCGGGGCGAATACGAGTTATTTGATGTTACTTGGATGGCACTTTTGTTATCGCAAAACAAAATCATTGAATTCTCATGTATTGGGGTTAACTCGGCTTCTAGGCGCTTAAGCCAAATCGACTCTTGGATGGCTGCTACTATAGACATGAATTCCGCTTCTGTACTTGATAGCGCGATTGTCTTTTGCCTCTTGGTATTCCACGATATAGCAGCTGATTGAAAAATAAATGTATAACCGGTGGTAGAACGCCGGTCGTCAGTGTCCCCAGCCCAGTCCGCATCACAGTACCCTGTTATGTTATCGTCACACTTTGTGTACACTAAACCCTTTTCGATTGTGCCTTTCAGATACCGCATAACACGCTTGGCAGCTTCCCAATGAGCCCTTCCTGGATTTGTAGTATACCTGCTTAGGACATTGACAGCGTAACAAATATCCGGTCTAGTGATTTGAGCCGCAAAAAGTAAACAGCCCACTGCCTGCATGTACGGAACTTTTGACATGTCTTGTTTAGCTTTGTCGTTCGATGGCGACATATTATACGATAGTTTTTGGTTGCAATCTATTGGTGTTGAAGTTGGGTTACAGTCGCGCATGCCAAAACGCTCCAATATATCTAATATATACTGTGCCTGATCAATTTTTACGAAATTTTCACCACGGCTTATTCTAATACCCAATATATTTGTTGCTATACCCAAATCCTTCATTTTAAATTTCTTTGAAAGATTTTCTTTGATAGATTGCAGCCTGTCTGGTGCATTTGACATAATTAATACGTCATCAACGTAAATTGCAATAAATAACATATTACCACCAGATATATTAAAATATATACATTGGTCAACATCGCTTCTAGTGAGTCCCATATTCAATAACTCTTGATTGAGAGTGTCATTCCAGACACGTCCCGATTGTTTGAGACCATAAATTGATTTTAATAATTTACACACCTTACCTGACCCATCATTGAAACCCTGGGGCTGTAGCATGAACACCTCTTCTTTTAATGTTCCATTCAGGTAGGCGGAAACTGCGTCCATCTGATGTATAACCATATCGTATTTGACTGCCAATGCTATTAAGAACCGTATGGACTCGTATCTCACCACAGGAGCGAATGTTTCAAAATAGTCGATGCCTTCTTTTTGCGCGCAGCCTTTTGCTACCAGTCTGGCTTTTCTGCATAATGGAGCATCATTCTTTGTTTTATATACCCACATGGATTGAATTGCCTTTTTATCGGGTGGCAGATCGACGAGCGTCCATGTATTGTTTGCCAGCAACGAATTTATTTCAATTTGCATTGCATCTTGCCACTCATTTGAGTTGGTAGAAGATAGTGCTTCTTTAAATGTTTCCGGATCGTTTGATACGAAAGCGCATAAGTTATGCGACACTGCTTCCTTCTTTGCAATCCTTTCGGAACGACGAACTTGATCAACGTTTTGCTCTTTTTCTTCATCGTGGCTTGCGATATCAATAGAGTCATGATAATCGTCATCAGAATCCGTATCACCATCAACTGGTGTCAACTCACCACCACTTTCATCAACTGTTGTCAATTCACCACCACTTTCATCCTCTCCTGAATTGACATCGTTTACATGGCTAAGATCCAATAGATATTTGTCATTGACGTTATGTTTATTTTGTGTTTCTAAAAACACAACATCTCTGCTAATGACAATTTTTTTATTGGTTGGGTTGAACAACCTGTATGCCTTGCTTTCAGAGCTATAACCTACCATGATACATTCTATCGATTTTTGGCTTAGTTTGTGCCGTTTCTCCTTTGGAATATGAACCATAGCGGTAGATCCAAAGACTCGTAAGTGCTTTAGTACTGGCTTTCTTCCAGACCAGATCTCATCAGGGCTACGATTATCGCCTCTACACGGTACAAGATTCGTCAAGTAGGCAGCGGTTACAGCGGCTTCCGCCCAAAAACGTTCATCCAAACCACTATCGATTAGCATGCAGCGAATCCGCTCTACTAACGTGCGGTTCATTCTTTCCGCCACACCATTTTGCTCTGGAGCATACGGAAAGCTAGTTTGGTGAATAATTCCGCTCTGCCTCAAAAGTTTTTTAAAATTCTCATTTACGTATTCTTTGCCATTGTCTGTACGCAGAACTTTTATATTTTTTGAGCACTGATTTTCTGCCATGGCTTTAAAGCATTTAAACTTTTCAAATACATCAGATTTGTGTTTCATGGGATAAGCGAAAACCTTTCGAGAGTAATCGTCTACAAAGCAAACTAAAAAACGAGCACCAGAGAAGGATCTTATATGCAAAGGTCCCAGAACATCTGAGTGCACTACTTCCAGAAAATCATTGGATCGTGTTCCTATGTTTTTATTAGGCTTTCGTGTCTGTTTCCCTTTTATGCACACAGTACACGGTTCAGCATTAGGTTTATTAAAATTAATACCAACACTAGACTTTTGCACTTTATCCAAAGAGATATTACAGATATGCCCCATTCGGCGGTGCCATAGTTTTGGATTACTTTTTGCAAGGAACACTTTATTTTCCTTATCGTTTTCTACACAGTTTAGTCGATACAAATTATTGTGAATCGAGGCGGTTGCCATAACTTTATTGCTTTTATTATAAATTTTGCATGTTTTGCCTTCAAATAACACTTTATTGCCATTCTTTGTCATTTGACGAACCGACAATAGATTTGCACACAAATTTGGAACGTATTCCACGTTTTTGACAATTGCTTTTGTGATTTCCTTTTCTTTACAGAGAGACAAACTCACTTCCCCCGCACACTCAACAGAAAGTTCATTATTATTCGCAACGACAATTGTTTTGTCTTTAACATCATGTATTTTGTTTAATAGTGAGTAGTTGTTGGTCATATGATTGCTTGCACCACTATCAATATACAAACCTTCACAAATGTTGTTTTTGATATTCACTTTTTCTGTATGCTTTGCGCGCGATTTATTGTCAATGTAGTTGTTATTAATTTGACTGCTCGCCTTCATTGCAAACAAAATATCTCCTCTTTCGTTTGGTTTTCTGCAATTTTCTGTGTTATTCTTCTTCTTAGTTTTGTTGGGACAATTTCTAGAGTAGTGTCCAGTGGCTTTGCAACTGTGACATTGAAATTTGGCAAAGCTTTTTTTATGCTTTGAATATAGAGCTTTTTCTCTATCAACACTATCAAATTTTGCGTCTTGAAGAAGTAAATTCTTTACCATATCTATGGTTAGTTTTTCTTTAGAGTTTTCGACTGCCATTACCAATGGCCTGAAGTCGTTAGGCAATCCAGCTAACATTAATGAAGCAGCTAATTCGTCGTCGATATTTAACCCTGCATTTCTCACCTTCAGTGCAATCATGACGATGTCGTTTATATATTCCTGCATGGAATCATGACTTTCGAGCCTAATGTTAACCAACTGTTTTAGCAGCTCTACTTTTCTGGTTAGTCCAGTATCTTCATACGCGTTCATAAGTGCGGTCCACGCTTCCTTAGCTGTTTTGGCACTCGCAATGTGTCCAAAATTGCTAGGATCAACCATGAGCGTGATCTCAGCTAAAGCACGTTCGTTCAAGTCGACGTCTTTATCGCTTGCAATACCTTGTTCGACCACTTTCCAAACTCCTTTAATTACGAGACAGGATTTTGCTTGTCGCTTCCATACATCGAAATTCTCCCTGCCACGTAGCCTTTCCAAGTGAAATGACGCAGGTAAAGTCGAAGAAGACAACATTTTATCGCGAAAAACTTTTTGCTCGTATTAATTTATCACGTGGCATAAGGCCCATAACCTGTTGTGTTAAAGTATTTATTGCAAGTAATAGAAAAAGGAAGTAATTCATTTTGACATTTGTTCTTAGGATCTATGAGTATATATCTACATTACAGGGTTGTAATAAATGGTACAAAGTGCATGAGTATCTAAAACTGAAATAGAGTATCGTTCCTTTACAACACTTTCGAAGAACTTTTCTCTCGAACACTCCCATAGCCGCTTCATTTTCTGTTGTCATGGTCCATGGTTCTGCCCCATATAGCAACACGGGTACGATAAATGACTTGTAGAGTATGATTATCGTTCGCCGAGAGAGGAATTTACTTTTCAATTGCTTACCTAGTCCAAAGTACCATTTATTGGCAAGATTAATTCTTCGTTGGATTTCAGTGCTGATGTTGTTGCTAGTGTTGAAGCTGGTTCCCAAATAAACGAAGTATTTTACTATTTCGAAATTATGGCTGCCAACAGTAGCATGGTTGCCAAGGCGCATATGCGCTGACTCTTTGCTCGATCACAGCAGGTACTTCGTTTTGTCCTCATTCACCATCATCGAAACAAATACAGACCAATTAATACCAAAGTTACCACTACAATATTGGCACGCCTTCACCTGAATATATTTACTCCGTACATATGTTTAATGTTTTCATATGGATTTAAATATCAACAGAGGTGGGCATTATTTGAATAAATCTTCACTTAGATAGTCACTTCAAGTTCAAAGTTTGTTATGATGGTGGCATCTTGCCACACGTAGAAAACTAAAGAAGTATTAAGAAATATCACACCCTTGCCTTTAGAGCAAGGACGTACAGCCATGTACTGCGGACTTTAGGGTACACTTTTACACAAAACGCCACACATCACAGACTTCGGGGTATACTTCTCTGAGCACACCCAGCGTTGCAAACTAAATGCCTTGAGAATTATCCACGGACTACACCTTATAATGGGCATGCTAGTAGGGGCCTTTTGAAAAAGCTCGTCGATTTGGTTAACTCGCCATCGTTATGGAACAACAGCGAATTTATGCAAAAAAAATTATTTTTTAGGTGTGTGTGCTATTGTAAATAAATAATAAATAATTGTAAATAAAGATTAATACCAAATTTTTGCGCAGCTCTGCATGTAAACACATATTGGAAGTGTAGTAAAGTGTGTGTATTTTGTTATGGGAAACATTGCACATCCTTTTGGCCATTTTATTGTTTTATGTGTAGTCAATCAATGCCTACACGGAATTTATTTAGTACAATCACTGAAATTTCGCATAATAAACGAATTGGCTTGCAGATACATATATAACTGTTAATAAAAGTTTTCCAGCAGCAATAATTTTATTGTTAGTTATATGTATGTATAGGTATAAATAAACATACCCTGCAAAAAATAGTGCGACTAATCCCTAAAGAAAGCGGTCTCCGATTTATCTGCTTTATCTACATTGCGGCATAATTTCTAGCCCTTTTGGATACCGCTGGGATTAGTCAGGTTGAAATCTATGTAGCCCATTTTAAGAAACATAAAAGAAATCTCAAACGAAGTGAGTTAAATAAAAAAGTTTATAGTTAATTGATTCAAATTATTTAAGAAAAATGCGGAGCCCTATACCGATCATAAATGACTTGAGCCATATGTTCGTTCTATTATCGTCGACCCATATCTCTTGGAATGAGTATGTGACTTAATAATTTTTTACAGATATATCTAACTTGTTTTTGCAAGTTTTAATATTGCATTTGAGATGTACCAGGTTATGTCTCATACGAAAAATAACGCTTTTTGATGAGAAAAGGAATTAGTCTTCATTCGTTCCCATATGGCTACAAATGGGATTGGTTCTATTGTTACCGTTCGCGTATAAATGGGCACAATCAATCTCTTCATAGAACATGCTCAAATAAAAGGAACAGTTCAAAACATGCAAAGAGATCAAAATTGGCATTAGTCGCATACTCATTTGCGTATCATCCCGGACTCATCCTAGACTAAGCGCATTTTTTGCAGGGTATACTTGAACTCATATACCCATGTTGTTTTATGTAAACATTTTTATGTACGTAGTCATTTGCCTTGCAACTTTTTTCTCATCCTATTAAATAAAGTGATTAAAAAGTTCTTTCTACGGATTCGTTTGCATAAAAAGTCACGAGAAATTAAAAACAGAAAAAAGTGTATGTAGTAGTACAACAATAATAAAAAATTCATATAAATTAAATCATTTATCGCATTGTTTCAAATGAGGTTCTTTTCAATCTGCGAAACAAACAATGTCCTGCAACAGCATCGCAGTTACATCGTCCGTGAAAGTGCAAAATCACTCCCCATTCAGTTTAACAATGTTTCTACCCAGCTGTACTTGTACACAGGGTATTATAAATTTGATTGGATAACGGTTGGTTGTACAGGTATAAAGGAATCGAGATAGATATCAGGGCTGCAAACCGGTTTGAACCTAACCGGTTCATGAACCGAACCACCCGCTATTTTGGGGCTTTGAACCGAACCACGAACCGAACCGCTTTTTTTCTTAACTCCAAAAAACTAACCGAAAACCACCCAAAAATGGTTCTGTTTGGTTTAAAAAAAGTTTCAACAAACATCACTTATTAATTCACCACTTTGCTGGAAAATACAAATCTAAGATAAAAAAACAACTCTAAGATAAAAAAAAGCTTGTGAAACAAGTAAGGAAAGCTAAGTTCGGGTGTAACCGAACATTACATACTCAGCTGAGAGCTTTGGAGATAAAATAAGGGAAAATCACCATTTAGCAAAATGAACCTAGGGTAACCCTGGAATGTGTTTGTATGACATGGGCTTCAAATGGAAGGTATTAACGAGTATTTTAAAAGGGAGTGCGCCGTAGTTCTATAGGTGGACGCAATTTCAGGATATCGCCATAAAGGTGGACCAGGGTTGACTCTAGAATGTGTGTTGTAAGATATGGGTATCAAATGAAAGGTGCTAATGATTATTTAAAACGTAGTGGGCCTTAGTTCTATAGGTGGACGCCTTAAGGGTGGACCAGGGGTGACTCTAGAATGTGTTTGTACGATATATGTATGATATATGTATCTAAGTAAAGGTATTAATGAGGATTTAAAACGGAGTAGCCCTTATTTGTATATGTGAAGGCGTTTTCAAGATATCGACCAAAAATTGGACCAGGCTGACCCAGAACATCTTCTGTCGGGTACCGCTAATTTATTTATATATGTCATACTACAAACAGTATTCCTGCCAAGATTCCAAGGGCTTTTGATTTCGCCCTGCAGAACTTTTTCATTTTCTTCTACTTAATATGGTAGGTGTCACACCCATTTTACAAAGGTTTTTTCTAAAGTTATATTTTGCGTCAATAAACCAATCCAATTACCATGTTTCATCCCTTTTTCCGTATTTGGTATAGAATTATGGCATTTTTTTCATTTTTCGTAATTTTCGATATCGGAAAAGTGGGCGTGGTCATAGTCGGATTTCGGCCAATTTTATACCAAGATAAAGTGAGTTCAGATAAGTACGTGAACTAAGTTTAGTTAAGATATATCGATTTTTGCTCAAGATATCGTGTTACCGGCCGAGCGGAAGGACAGACGGTTGACTGTGTATAAAAACTGGGCGTGGCTTCAACCGATTTCGCCCATTTTCAACCAAAACAGTTATCGTCCTAGAATCTAAGCGCCTACCAAATTTCACAAGGATTGGTAAATTTTAGTTCGATTTATGACCTTAAAAGTATTCTAGACGAATTAAATGAAAAAGGGCGGAGCCACGCCCATTTTGAAATTTTGTTTATTTTTTGTGTTTGGTTGCACCATATCATTACTGGAGTTGAATGTTGGCATAATTTACTTATATAGTGTAAAGATTTTAAATTTTTTGTTAAAATATGACTTAAAAAATTTTTTTTTAAAAGTGGGCGTGTTCGTCATCCGATTTTGCTAATTTTTATTTAGCACACATATAGTAATAGGATTAACGTCCCTGCCAAATTTCATCATCATATCTTCAACGACTGCCAAATTACAGCTTGCAAAACTTTTAAATTACCTCCTTTTAAAAGTGGGCGGTGCCACGCCCATTGCCCAAAAATTTACAAATTTTCTATTTTGCGTCATAAGGTCAACACAACTACCTAGTTTTATCGCTTTATCCGTCTTTGGTAATGAATTATCGCACTTTTTCGGTTTTTCGAAATTTTCGATATCGAAAAAGTGGGCGTGGTTGTGGTCCGATTTCGTTCATTTTTAATAGCGATCTGAGACAAGCGCACAGGAACCTACATACCAAATTTCATCAAGATTTCTCAAAATTTATTCAAGTTATCGTGTTTACGGGCGGGCGGACGGACATGGCTAAATGCATTTCTTTTTTCACCCGGATCATTTTGATATATAGAAGTCTATATCTATCTCGATTAGTTTATGCCGTTACGGATTACTGTTATGCGAACAAAGTTAATGTACTCTGTGAGCTCTGCTCAGCTGAGTATAAAAAAAACCAAATTCACATAATGAGTTCAAACCCCGTGCATAACAACTTTTTATATGAAAAAGGCTTTTAATATTTCATTTATACCATTTTTCATTTATAACATAGTCCGAACTATAACACAAACCGCATACATACATATGTATGTATAATTGTAAAAATTTTATAGTTAAATTAATAAAATTTTTATCAATTTTCGAAACTTTTTATTAAGGCTTTTTAGAAAATTTCTGAATATGCAATCTTGAAGCTCATTCAATTGTAGTGTAACAAGTAGATGAGAATTACAGTTAATTTTTTAAAAAAAAATTTCCCCGAGGGTGTTGCCCGTATCTTCCATATAAAAACAAATTTTGTTCATGCCGCTTCGATTTTCGGGGCGGTTTGTAGCCCTAATAGATATAGACTTCCATGTATCAAAATCATCAGTATCGAAAAAAAATTTGATTGAGCAATGTCCGTCCGTCCGTCCATTAGCACGATAACTTGAGTAAATATTGAGATATCTTGACGAAATTTGGCACACTAGATTATCTGGACCCAGAATAGATTGGTATTGAAAATGAGCTAAATCGGATGATAACCACGCCCACTTTTTATACATATAAAATTTTGGAAAACCCAAAAAACCTGATAATTTAGTAAATAATACACTTAGAATGTTGAAATTTGACATATGGACTGATATTGAGACTCTTGATAAAAATTTGGAAAAAATGTTCAAAATGGGAGTGGCACCGCCCACTTGTGATAAAATCAATTTTACAAATATTATTAATCATAAATCAAAAATCGTCAAACCTATCGTAACAAAATTAGACACAGGTATTTCCTTTACTATAATGAATGCTTTGAAGAAAAATTAACGAAATCGGTTAGGGACTGCGCCCACTTTTATATAAAAGATTTTTGAGAGGGTCGTGGACGAATAAAATAAGCTATACCTTTGCAAAAAAGGTATTTCATTTCCCAAGTGGATTTATAACAATAAAAAGGGAAAAGCTTCAAATTTTAAAAACTGGGCGTGGCACCGCCCCTTTTATGATTAAGCAATTTTCTATGTTTCGAGAGCCATAACTCGAAGAAATATTAGTTCAGAATATAACCATATGTATTATTGCACAGCCTTGTAACACTATTAAGCACACAAAACAAGCAGCAACAGCATTTTAAGTGTACAGGTGGGTATGTAATGTACGGTTTCACCCGAACTTAGACTTCCTGACTTGTTTTTAAATAAAGTCATTTTTCCTAGAAAAACTGCGGGCTATTGAAGACTTTCACCGACGATATGTATACTAGGGCGGTCACCACATAAATTAATTTGTGAAGGGAAATAACAATGAAGAGAATTCGTTCGTAAATTATCGTGCAGCCATGGTCGCAGAGCTACATTTATCATCTGGTCATTATGATATAAACGATACTTATTCAGAACTTGAATAGTTGGTAATACATTGTTCTGATTCACCATAGTGAGGCTTTATTTTTTTTTTTATTTTTTTTTGCTGTACCTGCTTAAGGAAGCCGAGTAATAGTGAGGGTCCAATTCTCATTATTCTTAATGGCAGTCGGAGTTCCTTTTAGCGGTAAAACTCTCACAAGTTTCAGTTTCATATTAAAACCATTACAAATTACTTCGACACTCAACTTTCCAAAATTATGGGGATTCACGAGCTAAGTCCACAGCAAATTCGGAGATAAAAAAATTTCAGCCATCGCGGGACGCCTGGCAGATGTGAAATATCGGCCTTATTTTCTAAAATAATATGTAGAAAAGAACAGATTGCGATAGCCACCAAACATGGCATGATGATAGTATAAAATATTACGAATTTTTTTCCGCTGAAGAGATTCCCAAATTAGAATCCGAGAGGATACAGAAGAAGTCGCCAAAATAATGCAAACTGAGCCACAAATGAACCTGGGTGGGCCCTAAGCGTGCCCAAAAGGTCTTATCAACGACCCCGATGTGATCCTCGAATGACCCAGGGAGGATCCCAAGAGGGTCCCCAAAGTTATCCTGAAAATATTCCACGAGGAAACCGATGGAGTCCTGAAGTCACCCAGAAATGATCCAAAAATTTGCCCAGGGAAGATCCCAAGAAGCCTTAATATTATCCCGAAATGACCCCCAAATGACCAGGAGAGAGTTCCCAAAATCATCCCGAAAGGCTTCACAAAAATTTCTCCGGAAGGACCTCGAGGGTTTCCCCGAAATTATCTCTAAATTACCCCAAGGAAGTCACCAAAATCATTTCGACATTACCCCCAAATGGCCCTGTGAGGACCTCTGGGGGTAGATTCAGTAAGTGTAAATTTAAAACGTACACTCTTTCTTCATATAATTTCTATGAAGGAAAACAGGAAATTTCAAAATTCACCCCCACCGAATACAGCCCTGGAGAGCCCCTAAAATCATTCCAAATGACCTCGAAGTGATAACGAAATTACGCTTCACCACACCATGAGCTTATATATGTTCCACACCAAAAATAAATTAATGCTTGGCACGATTTACTTCCGAGGAGATTTGGGCCGAGCCTCTCCTCCAATTTGCGTTGTGCTCTTTCGAAAGCCGTATGGGACCTACATGTTTTATGCCGACTCCGAACGGATCAGCAAAGCAGATGAATTTTCACTTAGAAGTTTTTAATGGCAAAAATAAATTTCGAGTGTTTGCCAAACCACTGCGATGCCACGACACGGCGGCATTATCTAGTCAAACCGCATACAGGTACATTGTCTTTTGTACAGGCCATATTTTGGAAGTAAACTACTAGGTAGCGATGCGCAGTTTTTTTGCAAATTAGCAGTACACCTTATTGCACCTAAGAGACGCAGTCAATAAGTCACGACGATTACTTCATTCCAACGGGAATGAGGAGGAAAGGAGGGAGAAAGCGGAGTGAAATCAAATGTTCGGAAAATACAAAGTCAGGCTAGATGCTATTACTCTCCTTTCTCATACTTTTTCGCTCCCATCATTCCCCTCTCTATCCTCTTCTGCCTATCCATAACCCTTTCCCCTCACCATGTAAACCCTCACCCTCACGTCACCCTTTTTCTCTTATTCCCCTTTCCTTCTCTCTCCCTTTTCTTCTTCCCTCTTCGTTATTCTCTCCCTTTACCTCTGCAATTTTTTAAATTAGTAGCATTAATATCTTGTATTCCTAAGTACCAAAGATTACGCTGGATCACAGATTCCAATTTTTTTTCTACACCAGAGACGCCATTATGAAATTCCTATATAAAATCACCCCCTGATTCCGAAAATCAAGGTTATTTTTAATTCTGTGGTAACGTTTTTGATATATTTAACAATAACTGTTTTTTCAAAAAAAAGGGCCGCTTAATCATATATATATCAAGAACGAACTGAGCAACTCCAAAACGGTTTGAAGCTTTTAAAAGCTAACAAAATTTGCTATAAACTATGCATACAACACTTTCAAATTCAACGGAAGCTACATTGCCAGAATCAAATTTAACTTTAGTTCCGGCTTCAGTTTCATAGTCAAAAGCAGTATCTGATTACGCGGCATCATGTTGTACTGGATTTCAAACCGAAAACGAAAGAAACTCTTTGTCACAAGCACAACGCAATGATTGGATAAGGGATTTGGAGTTGTCAAAGGAAAAGTTCTGGTGATAACACTGTAGATACGCTCGCATAGGTTACTTTTCTGGACTTTCCAGCCCCAGAAATTAGTCAGCTATGCCTTAAAAGGGAGCAAATTCCTAATTTTTAAAACGCACCTTTTTGGTCCGGTTTCCGAAAAAATCAATTCGACTCGACATGTGGTACATACAGTATTCCGTGTCCATGGTTTTTCATTGTTTTTAGGCTCAATTCCAAAATACTTATAGTGTGTAACTTTCAAAGGATTTGAAAACACACGTCGCATCCTTTTAACGATAAATTGACCGCAGATGAAACAGAACATATCTGGACCATTTGTACTCTCAAACTCTCGCACCCTTTTATTCATATTGTTACGAATATAAGCAACATAAAGAGGTACTGTCATCTCTAAGCCGATGCTAAGCAGTGACTTGTATGTACATCAATAATTCAATCATTATGTCTACACATATGTACGTACACGCCGCGGAGAAGCAACGCACGAACACATGCAGATATCTTATCTGAGATGCTCCCAAATGTATTCAATTAAATTGTAAAGAGTCGCTCAAAAATACACGCGCATATGAGAGCTACACACGTGCATCTGTAGTTATAATTATATACCAGTAACTAAGTAAATTCTGGAAGCGAATAGAAGATGCAACGAGGAGATCACACAGTATAAAAGCACCAACAGTAGAGGTGAGACAATCAGTTTAATTTAAGATGCTATCTGGCGAGTAAGAGTAGTGTTATTTTGAAAGTAGTCTAATAAAGGCCATTTTGCATTATTGAATAGTGGAGTTATTTATTCAACAGTTTAGTGATTCGAACGTTACCCTAGTTCACAAAGAAAACACTACCTGCCTTAAAAATATGCTCTTGCTTGAAATGTATCTGGGTTTGAGAAAACGACACTAAAAAAATCTGCAAAAAATAAAAAGTTTTCAAGATCCTTCTTCGCAAAGTACAATTTTTTTTATATTTTTGCAAAAAAAATCCGTAATTATTGTTCGTTATCTTTGAATCTGCAGGGCCTAGGAAAAAGTATTGTATGCACAGTTTATAGAAAATTTAAAAGCTTCAAACCGTTTTGGAATTGCTCAATTTGTTCTTGAGATATATATGATTAAGTGAACCCACTTTTTTTTTTTTTTTTTTTTTTTGAAATGACGGTTATTCGTAATATTATTTTGAAATAACGTTAAATCGTAAATAACCTTCATTTTCGGAATCAGGGGGTGCTTTTACATACGAATTTCATAATGTCGTCTCTTGTGCATTTTGGCTGTAAACCAGTGTTATTAGACCTCATACCAAAGCTAAGAAACAGAAAAATGTCTGATTGCGTCTGCACAAATTGCAAGAAAAAGAGTATATTAACGGTAATCCGAAACGGCATAAACTAATCGAGATAGATACAGACTTCTATATATCAAAATGATCTCGGCGAAAAAAGAAATTTAGTGAGCCATGTCCGTCCGTCGGTCCGGCTGTCCGTAAACACGATAACTTGAGTAAATTTGAGCTATCTTGATGAAATTTGGTACGTAGGTTCCTGAGCACTCATCTCAGATCGCTATTTAAAATGAACGATATCGGACTATAACCACGCCCACTTTTTCGATATCGAAAATTTCGAAAAACCGAAAAAGTGCGATAATTCATTACCAAAGACAGATAAAGCGATGAAACTTGGTAGGTGCATTGACCTTATGACGAAAAATAGAAAATTAGTAAAATTTTGGACAACGGGCGTGGCACCGCCCACTTTTAAGAAAAGGTAATTTAAAAGTTCTGCAAGCTGTAATTTGGCAGTCGTTGAAGATATCATGATGAAACTTGGCAGACACGTTACTCCTATTACTGTGTGTGCGCTAAATAAAAATTAGAAAAATCGGATAACGAACACGCCCACTTTAAAAAAAAAAAATAGTAAAATTTTAACAAAAAATTTAATATCTTTACAGTATATAAGTAAATTATGTCAACATTCAACTCAAGTAATAATATGGTGCAACAAAATACAAAAATAAAAGAAAATTTCAAAATGGGTGTGGTTCCGTCCTTTTTCATTTAATTTATCTATGATACGTTTTATGCCATAGGTCGAACAAAAATTTACCAACCCTTGTGAAATTTGGTAGGGGCATAGATTCCATGACGATAACTGTTCTCTGTGAAAATGGGCGAAATCGGTTGAAGCCACGCCCAGTTTTTATACACAGTCAACCGTCTGTCCATTCGATCGGCCGTTAACACGATAGCTTGAGCAAAAATCGATATATCTTTACTAAGCTTAGTTCACGTACTTATCTGAACTCACTTTATCTTGGTATAAAAAATGGCCGAAATCCGACTATGACCACGCCCACTTTTTCGATATCGAAAATTACGAAAAATGAAAAAAATGCCATAATTCTATACCAAATACGAAAAAAGGATGAAACATGGTAATTTGATTGGTTTATTGAGGCGAAATATAACTTTAGAAAAAAACTTTGTAAAATAGGTGTGACACCTTCCATATTAAGTAGAAGAAAATGAAAAAGTTATGTAGGGCGAAATCAAAGGCCCTTGGCATCTTGGCAGGAATACTGTTCGTGGTATTACATATATAAATAAATTAGCGGTACCCGATAGATGATGTTCTGGGTCACCCTGGTCCACATTTTGGTCGATACTTCGAAAACGCCTTCACATATACAACTAAGGGCTACTCCGTTTTAAAACCCTCATTAATACCTTTAATTTGATATCCATATGGTACAACACACATTCTAGAGTCACCCCTGGTCCACCTATAGAACTATGGCCCACTCCCTTTTAAAATACTCTTTAATAGCCTCCATTTGAAAACCATGTAATACAAACACATTCCAGGGTTACCCTAGGTACATTTTGCTAAATGGTAATTTTCCCTTATTTTATCTCCAAAGCTCCCAGCTGAGTATATAATGTTCGGTTACACCCGAACTTAGCCTTCTTTACTTGTTTTTTAGAATAGGTTGGTCTCGCTCTACTTTCCGGAAAAAAAGTACCCGAAATATTAGCCCATTCGAAAATCTAGTACTTTAGTTCCTTTAACTTATAAAAAAGTGCAGCATAAATCGGAGTTTTTAAAATGGGTCAGTCCCTGCTCCACTTCCATAATAAAATCATATCCCATATAAAGACAAAAATAAGATGGTACCTACTTGTCAATTTTCAATTAGGGTGACATAAGACCAACAGATTAATTGACCCCACGACTACATCAAATGGTAATAATATATCAATAACAAAAACCATTGTATAAAGCAATATGAGCAAAGCTCGCTAATTAAATACATATGATCGTAACAAGATCAATTGACTTCATAAAAATTTCGGTCAGATCTTATGACCATTTCGGGAAAAGACCATACTCACATACAGCAATTTAAGATCAGCAGGTTAGATGACTTAAGTTGAATATGCTCTTCTTATTTAATTCTCAACGTCTCAGCTTTTAATCTGATTTTCCTCTGTAATGAAACTAGAATTAGAAAAAGTTGCGGGCAGATGAAAACTTTCTCCCACTGTTTTTTATTTAAGTTATTTTCAATGTGTGTGAATAAACTTTTTCTTCTAAAACATGTAGGTCCCGTCTAGCCAATTTGTAGGAAATCATAAAAGGAGCACGACGCAAATTGGAAGAGAAGCTCGGCCTATAACTTATTTGAAGGTTATCGCGCCTTGCGTCTTTTTTAGAGGCGCAAAACAAAATAATTGACCTTATGGCCATTTCAAATAAGCTTGAGGGGCATAATGTAAGTATCATTAACATTTAATCATTTGAAATATAACGTTATGATCACCATAACTTCAAATGACTTTTTGGCCATTAGAAGTAGCTTTTAATCAAATCACATCAGTAGTTCGGGAGATTTTGATCATATGGGGGGTGTCAAATCTAAAATAATTTTTCTACGCCTATAAGCATTCTTGGAAAGAAGCAAGACTTTGACCATGATTTATTGTAGATTTTTAAATATTTACTAGATCCATTTTAATATATATAAATACCTTGCAACAAATCGCACTAGTTCCTAACTATTGTAGAACTATTGCACAAAAAGGTGGTACCAACTCTAATTCTGTTCGCTTTCAGAACTCTCAACTTGCACTTAATATTGTGCTTTCCTACGAAATTGCAGTTGTCCACTTTTGAAGACTTTTGAACGCGTTCTTAACTTGTTCAGCCGGAGGTGGTTCTGAAATAGTTACAGCTCTTGATTAATTAGTTAGTCAGCTCAGCCAATTCCATGGCAGTCATTAGGTCCAAAAACGTCGCTTTGTGTAACTGTCTCTCATTTTTTCTGAAGGGTATATCTCCATATTTTCATGTATGTATATTAACCTGGGTCGATTTGTATGGACGAAAGTTAACCGATATCGCGCCATCGATTTTTCGATAGGATTTGGGCTCAGGAAAAAAAGTTCCACTACGCATACCCAAAAAAATAATTTTCGAGCCTGCAAAAAACAATGACAAAAAAAAAGCGACCAAAACACTCCTCAAAACCCAAAAAATATTTTTTTTCTTCAAAAAACTGTTGTAAAAACGTTGGCGATAACAGTTTTTTGAAAAAAAAAAAAATTTTTTGGGTTTTGTGCAGTGTTTTGGTCGTTTTTTTTTGTCATTTTTTTTTTTTGCAGGCTCGAAAATTATTTTTTTGGATATGCGTAGTGGAACTTTTTTTCCTGAGCCCAAATCCTATCGAAAAATCAATGGCGCGATATCGGTTAATAAATCAACCCAGTCTAATGTATATGCACCTACACATATACCCAGATAAGCATACACATTTCGATGTGGTTTATGCTGGCTACACCTGGCTGAGCCGTTCATGCATTTAATTAACAACACAAGAGGGGAGGAGTAAATACATAAAAGTTGATTTAAATAAAAAACAAGTAAGGAAGGTTAAGTTCGGGTGTAACCGAACATTACATACTCAGTTGAGAGCTATGGTGACAACATAAGGGAAAATAACCATGTAGGAAAATGAACCGAGGGAAACCCTGGAATGTGTTTGTATGACATGTCTATCAAATGAAGGGCACTAAAGAGTATTTTATGACGGAGTGGGCCATAGTTCTATAGGTGGACGCCATTTAGGGATATAGCCATAAAGGTGGATCAGGGTTGACTCTAGAATGCGTTTGTACGATATGGGTATCAAATGAAAGGCATTAAAGAGTATTTTATGAGGGAGTGCACCATAGTTCTATAGGTGGACGCCATTTAGGGATATAGCCATAAAGGTGGATCAGGGTTGACTCTAGAATGCGTTTGTACGATATGGGTATCAAATGAAAGGTATTAATGAGTATTTTAAAATGGCGTGGACCTAAGTTCTATAGATGGACGCCTTTTCGAGATATCGCCGTAAAGATGGACCAGGGGTGACTCTAGAATGCGTTTGCACAATATGGGCATCAAACGAAAGGTGTTAATGAGTATTTTAAAAGGGAGTGGGCCGTAGTTCTATAGGTGGACGCCGTTTCGAGATATCGTCATAAAGGTGGACCAGGGGTGACTCTAGAATGCGTTTGTATGATATGGGTATCAAATGAAAGGTGTTAATGAGTATTTTAAAAGGGAGTGGGCCTTAGTTCTATAGGTGGATGCCGTTTCGAAATATCGCCATAAAAGTGGACCAGGGGTGACTCTAGAATGTGTTTGTACGATATGGATATCAAATTAAAGGTATTAATGAGGATTTTAAAAGGGAGTGGTGGTTGTTGTATAGGTGGTCGCCTTTTCGAAATATCGCCATAAAGGTGGACCAGGGGTGACTCTAGAATGCGTTTGTACGATATGGATATCAAATTAAAGGTATTAATGAGTATTTTAAAAGGGAGTAATCCTTAGTTCCATAGGTGGACGCCGTTTCGAGATATCGCCATAAAGGTGGACCAGGGGTGACCCTAGAATTTGTTTGTACAATATGGGTATCAAAAGAAAGGTGTTAATGAGTATTTTAAAAGGGAGTAATCCTTAGTTCCATAGGTGGACGCCGTTTCGAGATATCGCCATAAAGGTGGACCAGGGGTGACCCTAGAATT
Organism: Eurosta solidaginis; assembly: GCF_040869045.1. Classification (NCBI taxonomy): domain Eukaryota; kingdom Metazoa; phylum Arthropoda; class Insecta; order Diptera; family Tephritidae; genus Eurosta; species Eurosta solidaginis. The sequence continues at coordinate 267,477,922 of NC_090320.1, forward strand.
TGTTTGTACAATATGGGTATCAAAAGAAAGGTGTTAATGAGTATTTTAAAAGGGTGTGGGGCTTAGTTCTATAGGTGGACACCTTTTCGGAATATCGCCACAAAGGTGGACCAGGGGTGACTCTAGAATGTGTTTGTACGATATGGGTATCAAATTAAAGGTATTAATGAGGGTTTTTAAAGGGAGTGGTGGTTGTTGTATAGGTGGTCGCATTTTCGAGATATCGCCATAAAGGTGGAGCAGGGGTGACCCTAGAATTTGTTTGTACAATATGGGTATCAAAAGAAAGGTGTTAATGAGTATTTTAAAAGGGTGTAGGGCATAGTTATATAGGTGGACGCCTTTTCGAGATATCGCCATAAAGGTGGACCAGGGGTGACTCTAGAATGAGTTTGTACGATATGGGTATCAAATAAAGGTATTAATGAGAGTTTTAAAAGGGAGTGGTGGTAGTTGTATATGTGAAGGCGTTTTCCAGATATCGACCAAAATGTGGACTAGGGTGGCCCAGAACATTATCGGTTGGATACCGCTAATTTATTTATATATATAATACCTGGCAAGATTTTAAGGGTGTTTTATTTCGCCCTGCAGAACTTTTTCATTTTCTTCTACTTAATATGGTAGGTGTCACAACCATTTTATAAAGTTTTTTCTAAAGTTATATTTCGCGTCAATAAAACAATCCAATTACCTTACCATGTTTCACCCCTTTTTTCGTATTTGGTATAGAATTATGGCATTTTTTTCATTTTTCGCAATTTTCGATATCGAAAAAGTGGGCGTGGTCATAGTCCGATATCGTTCATTTTTCATACCAAGGTAAAGTGGGTTCAGATAAGTACGTTAACTGAGTTTAGTAAAGATATATCGATTTTTGCTCAAGTTATCGTGTTAACGGCCATGCGGAAGGACAGACGGACGACTGTGTATAAAAACTGGGCATGGCATCAACCGATTTCGCCTATTTTCACGGAAAACAGTTATCGTCATAAAATCTATGCCTCTACCAAATTTCAAAAGGATTGGTTAATTTTTGTTCGACTTATGGCATTAAAAGTATTCTAGACAAATTAAATGAAAAAGGGCGGAGCCACGCCCATTTTTAAATTTTCTTTTATTTTTGTATTTTGTTGCATCATATCATTACTGGAATTGAATCTTGACATAATTTACTTATATACTGTAAAGATATTAAATTTTTTGTTAAAATTTTACTTTAAAAAAATTTTTTTTTTTAAAGTGGGCGTGGTCCTCCGATTTTGCTAAGTTTTATTAAGCGTACATACAGTAATAAGGGTAACGTTCCTGCCAAATTACATCATGATATCTTCAACGACTGCCAAATTACAGCTTGCAAAAGTTTTAAATTACCTTCTTTAAAAAGTGGGCGGTGCCACGCCCATTGTCCAAAATTTTACTAATTTTATATTTTGCGTCATAAGTTCAACTCATCTACCAAGTTTCGTCGCTTTATCTGTCTTTTTTAATGAATTATCGCACTTTTTCGATTTTTCGAAATTTTCGATATCGAAAAAGTGGGCGTGGTTATAGTCCGATATCGTTCATTTTAAATAGCGATCTGAGATGAGTGCTCAGGAACCTACATACCAAATTTCATCAAGATACCTCAAAATTTACTCAAGTTATCGTGTTAACGGACGGACGGACATGGCTCAATCAAATTTTTTTTTGATCCTGATTATTTTGATATATGGAAGTCTATATCTATCTCGATTCCTTTATATATGTACAACCAACCGTTATCCAATCAAACTTAATATACTCTGTGAGCTCTGCTCAACTGAGTATAAAAAGTATGCCTTCACGCATACATTGCACCGGTGGTCATTAATTTGTGCAAACATAGATATACATGTATAAAAAACCAACAAAAGGTCAAATGGCACATCCTACCTGCAACCACATAAAAATTTGCATAGCGAAATGTTTAATAAACAGTTAAACCACGCTGAGATTCAGAGATCGGTTATAAAAAAAATATTATATATATATGTGCTCACCATTTGTTATTTGACGTAGAACGGTTCCGCTGTGACCGTAAACGTTACTTCACTTCACGTTTAAAAATATTTATTTAGAGATTTCTTATTTTTAGATTATGCAAGTAAGTAGAACGATTCAATAAAAGGCTTTACTTTCTTATTTACCAGTGTTTCAAAAGGAAAGAAAAATAACAAAAGATAAACTTGAATCAATCCTCCGAGTTTTTTTTTTTTACGCTAAGAACTTATTTCGAGCTGTAGCAATAAAGTTTAAACTAATTGTAAATGTTGGCTGAAATAAAGCGAAATTGACGCCAACTGATAAATACCAACACAAAAAATACTCTGACAAATATTTGTATAAGTACATACTAAGCATATTGAAAGCAACTTTTTCTCTGCCAAAAAAGTTCTGCTTTTGTTTTGAAGTTGTAATTGCTCAAAGCTCTCTTAAAAGAATTTGCCAATGCAGACGAGCAAAGAGACAAAAAATACATATATTGCATTTAAAAATAGGTTAACCCTTCAAAAAACGCGAGTACTCCATAAATAGTGTAAGGAATACTCTTTTAGGAGTATAGGAGTGCTCCAAAAATAATCTGTATTCATACAAAAAATGTGCTCCAATTAACATTGCGATGTCCTAGGAGAGGAGTAGGTGATGCCACTCTCGCTTTGTTTGTGAGTATTCCATAGAGTACATACCTGAAAGTACTTTCACTGTAGTACTCCATGGAGCACCCACAGAGGATCATATGCCAAAGTACTCCAGGAAAACTACTCTATGGAATATCTGCGGAACAGTGCTCTCTAAACTGCTCCTGAAATATTACTCCATGGAATACCGAGAAGAGATTACTTGCGAAACTGCTCTCAAAACATTACTCCTTGGAATACTAGCAAAAGAGTACTTGTTAAACTCCCTCGTATGAAAGTACTCTCAAAGCGCTAGAGACGAATTATATTAGTTTCTTTATTTACGCAAATGTTAAAGAACATAAGAATGATTGCCTTCTGGTCCTATGCTATGAGAGCTGACCAATTTCATAACCTCTGATCCTGCGGCATAATTTGGAGTTTCAATTTGGAGCATCGCATTTTCTCCATTTATCAATCTACGCGCAAACTTTTCCCTCTCCATTTTCTGAATACGTCTTTTGTGACGTGCGCTGTATTCCATATTTTACCTTTATATATTTCGTTATAATTATTTTATTTATTTTATTTTTCACCAATAAAATTCTTTGTCTTTTAAATTAAATTTATTCCGATAATTCATTCCGGCACACGTGATCACGCTCGTTAAAACACGAGCAATGATCGGCTGATGGTGGTCCGCAAACGCATTGCAAAGAATTATTGTTAGAGTACTCCAATATGAAAAATATGGAACACGTAATCCAACAATTTTTGCAGGGAAGTATTAAAGATTTTAGGTATTTTTATACAATAACATTTATTTGTAACTCGACAATAAAAGCTGTGACTTGTAATGCAGTTTTATACATCACTATGCAGCTACGAAGTAAATGCACAACAACATTAAAGCAAGCAGTCACACTTATCTACATGTGGACATCAAAGCTGACAGCGAAAAGAATATTTCACATACATATATGTAGCCGGCAGCTAAGAGCAGAAGTTGTTACTCACACATACACACACATATAGCTAGAAGAAAACAAGTAAGGAAGGCTAAGTTCGGGTGTAACCGAACATTACATACTCAGTTGAGAGCTGTGGAGACAAAGTAAGGGAAATCACCATGTTGTAAAAGGAACCTAGGGTAACCCTGGAATGTGTTTGTATGACATGTGTATCAAATGGAAGGTATTAAAGAGTATTTTAAGAGGAAGTGGGCCCTAGATCTATATATGGACGTCATTTAGGGATATCGCCATAAAGGTGGACCAGGCCTGACTCGAGAATTTGTTTGTACGATATGGGTATCAAATGAAATGTGCTAATGATAATTTTTAAAGGGAGTGGGCCTAAGTTCTACGGACGTCTTTTCGAGATATCGCCATAAAGGTGGACCAGGGGTGACTCTAGAATTTATTTTGTACGATATGGGTATCAAATAAAAGGTATTAATGAGTATTTTAAAAGAGCGTGGGCCTAAGCTCTATAGATGGACGCCTTTTCGAGATATCGCCATAAATATGAACCAGGAGTGACTCTAGAATTTGTTTGCACGATATGAGTATCAAATGAAAGGTGTTAATGAGTATTTTAAGAGGGCGTGGGCCTTAGTTCTATATGTGGACGCCTTTTCGAGATATCGCCATAAACGTGGACCAAGGGTGACTGTAGAATTTGATTGTGTTATATGGGTATCAAATGAAAGGTGTTAATGAGTATTTTAAAAGGGAGTGGGCCTTAGTTCTATAGGTGGACGCCTTTTCGGAATATCGTTATAAAAGTGGACCTGGGTTGACTCTAGAATGCGTTTGTACAATATGGGTATCAAATGAAAAGTGCTGATGAGTATTTTAAAAGGGTGTGGGCCTTAGTTCTATAGGTGGACGCCTTTTCGAGATATCGCCATAAAGGTGGACCAGGGGTGACTCTAGAATTTGTTTGTACGATATGGGTATCAAATGAAAGGTGTTGATAACTATTTTAAAAGGGCGTGGGTCTTAGTTCTATAGGTGGACGCCTTTTCGAGATATCTCCATAAAGGTAGACCAGGGGTGACTCTAGAATTTGTTTGTACGATATGGGTATCAAATGAAAGGTGTTAATGAGTATTTTATAAGGGAGTGGGCCTTAGTTCTATAGGTCGATGCCTTTTCGAGATATCGCCATAAAGGTGGGCCAAGGGTGACTCTAGAACTTTTGTGTACGATATGGGTATCAAACGAAAGGTGTTAATGAGTATTTTAAAAGGGTGTGGGCCTTAGTTCTATAGGTGGACGCCTTTTCGGGATATCGCCATAAAGGTGGACCAGGGGTCACTCTAGAATTTGTTTGTACGATACCAAATTTCACAAGGATTGGTTAATTTTTGTTCGACTTATGGCATTAAAAGCATCCTAGACAAATTAAATGAAAAAGGGCGAAGCCAAGCCCATTTTGAAATTTTCTTTTATTTTTGTATTTTTGTGCACCATATTATTACTGGAGTTGAATGTTGGCATAATTTACTTATAGGCTGTAAAGATATTAACTTTTCTTTTAAAATTTGAATTTAAAAAAAAAAATTTTTTAAAGTGGGCGTGGTCGTTCTCCGATTTTGCTAATTTTTATTAAGCAGACATAAAGTAATGAGAGTAACATTCCTGCCAAATTTCATCATGATATCTTCAACGACTGCCAAATTACAGCTTGCAAAACTTCTAAATTACCTTCATTTAAAAGTGGGCGGTGCCACGCCCATTGTCCAAAATTTTACTAGTTTTCTATTCGGCGTCATAAGCTCAACTCACCTACCAAGTTTCATCGCTTAATGCGTATTTGGTAATGAATTATCGCACTTTTTCGATTTTTCGAAATTTTCGATATCGAAAAAGTGGGCGTGGTTATTGTCCGATATCGTTCATTTTAAATAGCAATCTGAGATGAGTGCCCAGGAACCTACGTAACAAATGTCATCAAGATACCTCAAAATTTACTCAAGTTATCGTGTTAACGGACGGACGGACGGACGGACGGACGGACGGACGGACGGACGGACATGGCTCAATCGAATTTTTTTTCGATACTGATGATTTTGATATATGGAAGTCTATATCTATCTCGATTCCTTTATACCTGTACAACCAACCGTTATGCAATCAAAGTTAATATACTCTGTGAGCTCTGCTCAACTGAGTATAAACATAAACTACATATTCATGTTGATACTACCGACTGTTTTGTTTTTATGTATAATTTTCTATAATCGTAAAATCGTAATCATAAAAACAAAACAATTGCAATAAAATAATAAACGCGTTTTTCCAATTATTTTGACTGGAAACCCGATTATAGAAAATTATACATAAACTACATATATGTGATCCCGCCTATGAAAAGGTGGCTTATGACTCAAAAAAAATTTTTCCACTTTTTTCCTGGTTTCGATAGTTTTTGAGACGCTCTTTCACGTGGTGAAAACTAGAAAGTCCTAACATGCTTAGAAGTGTTCTGGAGATGATATTTTCAGCGACTTCCATTTGAACTTCAGCTTGAAACAATGCTTGTAGTTCGTCCTCGTAATTGATACCAACATCATCGAAAGAATCATCATCATTCTCTTCGTTTTCACAGAAATATGTTTGAAAAACCTCGCTAAATTCTTCTTCGACAGACATTATTCACAAGCGACACACGTCCTACTCGTTCAGCATTGATTTTAAATCTGAGCACTCACACGATTTTTTTTGGTCAGAAACTGGTTTGTGCTTTGCATTGAAAAAAAAAAACATCGCTCTTTATATACACACACGAACTTATCTCATTTATGCTCTTTTGCCTTTTTTGGTTGCCTTTTGAGCATGACTGTTCATAATGCAAAAGAAAAACTACTAAGAAAATTCCCACCATCTAAATTGTTATCTGCTACATCCTTACGTGCAGGCCGCACAAAAACACATTATGGCTGCATTTCAAAATCCTTATATCGTAAAGATAAGTAACAATCGCGTAGCTTTATAAATATTTACTAAAAAAAACTGGTTAAGGCCGTAATAGATATGTTTGCCTTTACAATTTGCTAATTTTTGGCTATTATTTCTGTGACATTTTTTTAAAAGAGACGTCATCAACAGAACGAATAGTGGGAAACAATAAACTTAACAAATGGCGGATAAGTAATCTACCACTGCACAGTTTTCGATCTTCAAGTGTGAGACGACAAAAATGGTGCTTTAATATTCCTTCTTTTTTAATCTGGCTACTCCATTACAAAGAAGAATGTCAATATATAGAAGAAATATGGTGGTGACAATAAACAAAAACAACAAGTAAGGAAGGCTAAATTCGGGTGTATCCGAACATTACATACTCAGCTGAGAGCTTTGGAGACAAAATAAGGGAAAATCACCATATAGGAAAATGAACCTAGGGTAACCCTGGAATGTGTTTGTATGACATGCGTATCAAATGGCAGGTATTAAAGAGTATTTTAAGAGGGAAAGGGCCATAGTTCTATAGGTGGACGCCTTTTCGGGATATCGTTATAAAGGTGGACGAGGGGTGACTCTAGAATGCGTTTGTACGATATGGTATTAATGAGGGTTTTAAAAGGGAGTGGCCCTTAGTTGTATATGTGAAGGCGTTTTCGAGATATCTACCAAAATGTGGACCAGGGTGACCCCGAACATCATCTGTCGGGTACCGCTAATTTATTTATATAGGTAATACCAGGAACAGTATTCTTGGCATTATTCCAAGGGCTTTTGATTTCGCCCTGCAGACCTTTTTAATTTTTTAGGTGAATGTGTCACACCCATTTTATAAAGTATTTTCTAAAGTTATATTTTGCGTCAAAAAAACAATCCCGTCACCATGTTTCATCCCTTTTTCCATATTTGGTATAGAATTATGGCATTTTTTCATTTTTGGAAATTTTCGATATCGAAAAAGTGGACATGGTCATAGGCGGATTTCAACCATTTTTAATACCAAGATAAAGTGAGTTCAGATAAGTAGTTCACTAAGTTTAGTAGATATATCGATTTTTTCTCAAGTTATCGTGTTAACGGCCAAGAGAAAGTCCAACGGTCGACTGTGTATAAAAACTGGGCATGGCTTGAGTCGATTTCGCCCATTTTCACAGAAACCAGTCGCCGGCATAGAAGCTATGCCCCTACCACATTTCACAAGAATTGGAAAATTTTTGTTAGACTTATGGCATTAAAAGTATTCTAGACAGATTAAATGAAAAAGGGCGGAGCCACGCCCATTTTGAAATTTTTTTTTATTTTTGTATTTTGTTGCACCGTATCATTACTGTAGTTGAATGTTGACATAATTTACTTATATATTGTGAAGATATTAAATTTTTTGTTAAAATTTGACTTAAAAAAAATTTGTTTGACCTTCTTTTAAAAGTGAGCGGTGCCACACCCATTGTCCAAAATTTTACTAATTTTCTATTCTGCGTCACAACCTACCAAGCTTCAGCGCTTTATCCGTCTTTGGTAATGTGTTATCGCACTTTTTCGGTTTTCGAAATTTTCGATATCGAAAAAGTGGGTGTGGTTATAGTCCGATTTACATACCAGGTTTCATTAATATACCTCAAAATTTACTCTAGTTATCGTGTTTACGGACAGACAGACATGGCTAAATTAATATCTTTTTCGCCCAAATCATTTTGATATATAGAAGTCTATATCTATCTCGATTAGTTTATGCCGTTACAGATTACCGTTATGCGAACAAAATTAATATACTCTGTAAGCTCCGCCCAGCTGAGTATAAAAATAGTGCGGCCGCAACTATTGCAATTTTTAATAGTCCATAATTGTGAAAGTAATAAACATATTTAAAGAAAATTTTGGCGGAGATAACTTAATCTACATTCTGGTTAAACTTTTTATATTTGTGTGTTTTGAGGTAAAATAACCTTTTACAGATGAAAAACTCAGGGAATATTTTTGCATGTGATTCCTAATAAAATTCAATTTTCAGCGGTCCTGATCTTTTGACTCTACCAACATCCAACACAACAAGGAACATATATATAACATACATACATTTCTTTTTAAAAATAAGAGAGAAAATTCTACACATCCTTGCATCCTTTTGTGAGGAAATTAAAATTTAATATGAGCGACACTAAAATATGACTATCTTACCTTGAAAAAGATAGATGCGATATACCTTTATAACTATGAATTTTAATAGCGGATCAGCAACAACTATCGGATTTGATAGACTTAAACTTTTTTTCGCGTTTATATTTAAATTTGAAAGAAAATGGCTAAAAGCGTAGAGAGTAAACCTCTTTTTTTTGCATGATAATGATAAGTGGCTTTCAGGTACAATCGGCTTTTCCTCATTTATATTGCATATAGCTTAACGGTTGGAAATTAAATCATAGCAAATTCGGGATCATCAAATAAATGCAAGGTACAGCGGAGAAAAACTATTCAGGGGAAATTTAGATCGGAAATGGGGTTAACAGTAGATTAGCCAAAGTAATATATGGAAACACGACTAGAGGTTTTTTGTTTTTATAAATTCAGAAAGTCAGCAGAAACAACCGGAATAAATTTGGAGCTTTTGCAACGTCATCTGATACTAGAATGCTTAGCGTCGGGATATTGCATTGATGCAGAGGCGTTTGATCTTTATGCGTCTGAAACTATAGACCTATATTTAGAACTTTATCCATGGTATTATATGCCAGTTACGGTATATAAAGTGCTCTGTTATGGCAAGATTGTAATTGATCATTGCATACTTCCTGTAAGATCATAAATGCAACCATAACTAATTAATAGAATAAGCAAGAATACATCACTGTAAAGGAAAGAAAATGGAAGAATGGAAGATGGTGAACTTCGAGTTCATTATTGGATGGAAGACTGAAAACTAAAGTACTAAGTTAATTAATCCGGACGTTTCTGCTGTTTTATTAACCATCGAAAGTAGAAGTTACATCTCAAGTGTGTTAACGAACCTCGCGCACTATTATAAACAACTATTTTATAAAATGGATGCTTGAGAGAACATTGTCAAGGTTTTAACTGAAAATAATGTGGATTTTATTCCTACTGCCAACATTATACAATTGCGCAGATTACTGCAAAATATAGCTGGCATGGGAGATAATAGCTCCGTAAATACTATGAATACCATTCCGAGCACAAATAAATTAGAGAACTTTCCGGACGAAATGATTGAAATAAACGCTGCCGTTTCTATTGATTCCTCTGCCGCCACTGCCGTTACCACCGTTCATACTGCCGCTACTGCCGTCTATTCTGCTGCCGCTACCGTCTGCTCTGCCGCCACTGCCGTCACCGCCGTTCATACTGCCGCCACTGCCATTCCAACTGCCTCTACTACCGATGTTTTGGTTGAATTCAATTCAACACCTGTCGTTCACGATGTTTTTGCTGCTGCCGCATCAAACTCTGCCTCAATTGACGTAAGAGCCACGACCATAAGTGTGAATGACGAACTGGTGGCGCTGTTAAAATTAATGAAGGAAATCGACGAGCTAAGAACTAGTACTGGGGTACAACAGCAACGTAGACTGGATTTTGCCGATATAGAGCATACTGTTTCCAAGTTCAGTGGTGATGATATATCAGTGATGGTGGGACATTTTCTTCAAGACTTCGAAGAAGTTATGGAGTCGTCAAGAGTAGACGAACGATTAAAATTGCTGGCTCTTCGTCGCTGCCTTGTGGGAACAGCCAAAGTTTTCCTTACCACCACCAAAGCGTTAAGCTATGCCGAGTTAAAAGAGGCCCTTAAGATGGAATTTGATGTGCCCAATTATCTGAACAAGACCAAAAATCGAGAAATAAGGACAATAAACGCTACAGAGTGGAGTTCATACGAAAAATTATCGACTGCAATAAACAACGATTTACTAAAAAGACTTCTAATTTCGTCTGATCCATACATTTCTAGCTTAAGAGACTCTTCCAAGACGAAGCAGAGGACCATTACGCTAGATATATAAAATTGCGTAAAAACCCATTATTAAATATTAAATTTGATGAGAATTAAACTGATTTGCAAAAATTCTGTCTAATAAAAAACTTTTTTCTTAGTTTATTTTAGAGCTTACAATTTCTCGAACTTGTTCGAGAAGTGACTTCTCTCGAGTCTCGCCTTCTCGCGAGATTCTCGAATGACTCGTAAGGCTCGCCAGTTTCTCGAAATTCATTTTAATCGATTCGTCGGTTGTTTTATACATAATACAGGTTTACAAGTATGATATGTATGAGAAGGAAACAATTCCTTACTCTTTCTAACACACTGCCGTTTGACACTTCGATCAGTGTCAAACTATTGTGGAACTCAGTGGAACCTGCGTGGAACATGCGTTTGACACTGAACGAAGTTTCAAAATTACCGGGGTTGCTGTCGTGGAAAGCGACGCAGGGAAACAAAAAAAGGATGATGGTAAATTTTTTTGAACGAATTTAGTATGAAAATGTAGTGCACCTATATGAACCCAACAGAAAATTATACAAAAGTCTTGAATTGGGGTATCTGAGGACGCGCAGTTATTCAAATAAGAATACAAAAACGGGTGCTAAGTTTTTCTACCCGTTCAAAGTTCTCCGCATAAAACAGTTTGAAACCGAGGTCGACTGCAGTAAACCGTCCAAAAATGTGGAAAGAAAAGTAAAAGGACGCGTTTTGTCCTGTTATCAATAATCTAAAGGCGAAAAAGTATTCGAATTATTGGAAGCGAGGCAAAAACGTGTCTACTAATACCTCCCCCCCACGGTTTTGGTCGTCTTTTAGCAATCGTCCCTGGTAATAAAGTATCACAATTTGTTAATTAAACTAGGCCAAAACATATGGATTTTAAAGAGAGATGTAATTAAATGCTCGCTTGAAAGTAAATAAGAATATTTCTATGTAATTTTACAATTTGATAATTTTGATTGAGCTTTAGGCCAGATTATTGAATAAAACTTCTTTTTTAGTAGTATTCAAAATATATTTATTTTTCGATATTTCGACTTCAATCTGAAGTCATCATCAAGAATCTACGAAAAGAAAACAATTAACATTTTTAAACATACATTTCCGTAGCAAAAATACGACTTACACATATGGATATGTATGATCGACTGAACAGAAATTATGACAACATAATTTTAGTAAAAACAAAAGAGCGAAAAATATAAATAAAGATAAATTAAAAACTCCCGCGAATATAAACAATTTCATGTACCGCAAGTGTAAACAAAAAACATATGTATACAATAAAAAATGTGTCAACAAAAGTTAAAAATATATATATATATATCTGTATGTAAAAAACAAAAAAAAAAAAATATGTATGTATGTACGTATTTAATGTATGTTATGCTCTCAGCATTGCTAGAGTTATTGTTCCAGCTTAAGTTTAGTGAGTGTGCTTAACTGACAGCAGCGTGATGTTCTTGTTTTAAGACCAAATTTCTGTAGGTTTGTGCACAATGGTCTACATCTGATTTAAAATTCATTTTTATATCATTAGGGGTGTTCAAAATGTGTAAGGTTTCTAAAATGAAGCGCTTATTATAATGTTTTTCATGTTCCAGAATGGTTACGTTTTCAAAATCTGGATAGTGTCCCGTGTCTTTGCAATGCGCAGCCAATGCTGTCTTGTTTTCTGGATTATTATTTCTCAATTTAATATTCGATTTGTGGGCGGAAAGCCTAGTCTTTAGTTTAAGTTTAGTTGTCCCTACATATACTTGTTCGCATACGTGGGACCCGTCGCCGTTGCATGGAATTTTGTACACCACGTTGGATTTCTCATGATTTGGTATTTTGTCCTTTAAATTACTATAAATTGGTCGTAGAGTGTTGTTGTAAGTAAACGCGATTTCATATTTCTCTTTGTCATATAAATTTGAACCCTTGATTCTTTCAGACACTCCCGGAGGCAATGATGTCGATTAACAAGATTCGAGATGGAATCAAAAAGCAAACCCCGATTGCTAACCAAATACGTTGACGACTTATTTGCCATCGTCAAAACGAGCGAAATGGAAAACATGCTTAAACTACTTAATACATATTACAAATCCATACGATTTACTATGGAAGTGGAGAAAAACAACAGACTTCCCTACCTTGACACATTAATAATTAAAAATAATAATAAGTTATACATTGATTGGTATAAAAAACAAACAGCTTCGGGTAGACTTATCAATTATAATTCCAAACACGCACCCAACACTATTTTGAACACAGCGAAAAATTTTATAAGAAGGGTTCTTAACATAAGTGATAAGATGTTTCACAACAAAAACATAGCCATAATTAGAAAAACCCTGGAACAAAATTCTTTTCCCAGGTCCCTTATAAACAAACTGATTCACAAACATCACACAGCGAACGCCAATAATAATACAACCGAGAAAGGTGATAAAATTTATAAATCAATGACATATATCCCGGGAGTGTCTGAAAGAATCAAGGGTTCAAATTTATATGACAAAGAGAAATATGAAATCGCGTTTACTTACAACAACACTCTACGACCAATTTATAGTAATTTAAAGGACAAAATACCAAATCATGAGAAATCCAACGTGGTGTACAAAATTCCATGCAACGGCGACGGGTCCCACGTATGCGAACAAGTATATGTAGGGACAACTAAACTTAAACTAAAGACTAGGCTTTCCGCCCACAAATCGAATATTAAATTGAGAAATAATAATCCAGAAAACAAGACAGCATTGGCTGCGCATTGCAAAGACACGGGACACTATCCAGATTTTGAAAACGTAACCATTCTGGAACATGAAAAACATTATAATAAGCGCTTCATTTTAGAAACCTTACACATTTTGAACACCCCTAATGATATAAAAATGAATTTTAAATCAGATGTAGACCATTGTGCACAAACCTACAGAAATTTGGTCTTAAAACAACAACATCACGCTGCTGTCAGTTAAGCACACTCACTAAACTTAAGCTGGAACAACAACTCTAGCAATGCTGAGAGCATAACATACATTAAATACGTACATACATACATATATATATATATATTTTTAACTTTTGTTGACACATTTTTTATTGTATACATATGTTTTTTGTTTACACTTGCGGTACATGAAATTGTTTATATTCGCGGGAGTTTTTGATTTATCTTTATTTATATTTTTCGCTCTTTTGTTTTTACTAAAATTATGTTGTCATAATTTCTGTTCAGTCGATCATACATATCCATATGTGTAAGTCGTATTTTTGCTACAGAAATGTATGTTTAAAAATGTTAATTGTTTTCTTTTCGTAGATTCTTGATGATGACTTCAGATTGAAGTCGAAATATCGAAAAATAAATATATTTTGAATACTACTAAAAAAGAAGTTTTATTCAATAATCTGGCCTAAAGCTCAATCAAAATTATCAAATTATATTAAACGAGGCTATTAAATTTACCAATAATATGTAATTTTACAATAAAAATTTTACGCTGTTTTCGTTAGCAGCTACTACAATTTTCTTGGACCTAAGAACTACAACAGGGCCAAATAGCATCCACAAAAAAAACGAACAAGACCAAGCATTTTATCAGGTGAGCGTGGCTCTGTATCAATCCAACCTAATATAAACTCACGCAAGTCATTTTCTGTCAAAAATGTCTCATGCACATACAACTTTTATGAGAGCAACTCAAATTGAATTTGCTGCGTGAAAACCTAACTCGATTTCCAATTTTTGTTCTGCGTGACATTTAGTTTTGACGTTTGCCCACATGCTTTACATTGTCGCAAAGCATGCTTATTTGGGTTAGGGCAAAAAACACCGGTGGTTTGCGTGCGCTAAAAAAACGCAGTGCGGCTTTATTAGGTTGGCTTGTATGTGCGTGCTGCTAAATATTCTACTTGTAGACCTGTACTATGGTTTTATATAGAGCTTAGGATTTCTTCTGGAGCATAAGCGAAAATTTCCACAAAACCACAACTAAAAACACCGAAATGTATAGAATACTGCCAATGCAGCGACTTAATTGAAAGTCGAGAAACTCGCGAGTATTAAGAGTATGTCGAGATTCGACAATCTCGCGAGAAATGAAAACCGAAGAAGCTCGCGAGAATTACGAGTATTTCGAGAATCTCACGAGAAGCCTTGTTCTCGATGTCCCGTTAAAAAAATAAAATATTCTGAACAAAATTATATGTAAAATAAATATGTTTTGAGTATAATGTCATTTGAAAGCAATAGAATCAACAAAAAATTCACAAGTAAAAAAAAAACCAAGTGTATAAATACTGTCCATACAGCAATTAAGTTTATGTCGAGAAGCTCTGGAGATTTACGAGTACTTCGAGACACGAGAATCTCGCTTGTAAGCTCTAGTTTATTTTGGCTTTTCATTATATGCACCAATATACATACATTATTGACGTTTGCAAACATTTCCAATGTGTGGTTTGTATGGGAATTGGGCGTGGCTGTTGGCGGATTTATAAAATTTTTTGCTTGAACCTATTTTCGTCACGAAACTGAAATTCAAAAGTTTATGATTTTTGTCGTCCTAATTTCGAATTGCGTACACTGTAACAGATCTATAAAAAAAATCACCGCCAGGTGACGCAAGGTTCGAGATATTCAAAAAATCGTATTTGTTGTCCGATTTGGCTCATATTTGGAACACATAATACTGTAACGAATCTGCCGCAAATCCTCTTATTTGCAATCCTCTGCTAAGTTCGAATCACTAAACTGTTGAATAAATAACTCCAATTTGTAATAATGCAAAATGGCCTTTATTAAAGTACTTCACAATAAAACTCAAACTGTCCAACGAATAGCTTGCTTAATAACCAAACTGATTGATAGCTCAAATGAAACTCTACTATTCAAAATAATACTGCTCTTGCTCGCTAGATAGCGTCTTAGTCGAAACTGCTTGATAACTCAAATCAAACTGAATTACATTTTACTCGCTTGTGCCGCTTTTATAGTTTACGCTGCATACATCTAGGCTCTTCTATTTCCAGAACTTACCAACTATTTCGAGTGTTTATAGTTCTCATATAGTTTCTACTTGTTTACAATTTTCTACTTTTCAGCGTCTCTCAGATGTATGTGAGTTTGTAGTTTACAGTCTCTCGCACACACATAGGCGTATAAGTAAATGCATCTGTGTGTGACATCTCTCGGCTGCCTTATATATGTGTATACATGATTTGATTATTGACGTGAACATCGCTTAGCATCGCCTTAGTGATGGTATAGCTTAGGGATGCTAATATCCGTGACACTGCCCTCCATCTAAGTCTGATCGTCCCGATCAGACAAATCTCTCGATCTAAACGCTGCTAGCATCGCCAAATGTACCACTCTTCTACTCCGTGGTTTCTCAATGCTTTGTATGCGGTAGATGGTATCACTGATCTTCTTCACAACCTTGTACGGGCCTTCCCAACTGCACCGAAATTTGGATGGAACACCTTTCCGCCGGTGAGGGTTGTATAACAGTAACAAATCTCCCGCCAAGAAACCTTTCGAATTATTTTCCTTGTCGTACCTGTGTTTCATCTTACTACTCATTATCCTGGATCGTTCCCTCGCACTCTGTTGCTTGACCACTGAAGAACTACTTCGCAGAGCTTGCGCTGGACGGATTTCCTTTGCATAATCAGTATCGTTCCGACGCTTCACAACAGTAGTGTGCCTTGGCTTGAAACCACCCTTGCATTCTTTCTTCGTTTCAGTACGTCCGTTAGGGCTTTTCAATGCCAGTGTTTCTCTCACAGGTACCTTCGGTTTTGATTTGTTTGGCCCATTTGTTCCATCAACCTTTACCTTTGAATTTCGTGGCCTTCGTCGAGTCTTCTCCACCAGTACCCGATTACTGCTGAACCCTTTTTCCAAACTAAAGTTAAGTGGCACATCTTGGTTCTCATAACACATCACCCTTCTCTGCATATCGATCTCGATGTCATGGTCAACCAAGAAATCCACTCCCAATATAACTTCATCAACAATCTCCGCCACAACAAATTTGTGTAGAACCATGACCTTCCCAATCAATACTTCACATATCACTTCTCCCTGAACTTGGTTATACTCGCCAGTGACCGTACGCAACTTTGCTCCAGGTAACGGTTTTACTCTCCTGTTGACCAAGTCAGATCGGATCAAGGAATGAGATGCGCCCGTATCTACAGTCAGTACACGCTCCTTGCCATCCACATTCCCTCCGACGGTAAGACTGCTTGATTTCCTTCCAATTTGCGACACAGATATCACAGGACATTCAATATCCGGGGCAAATTTTCGTTCTTTATCTCTTACTCGCTCTTGCTCATCTCCTCCAGCTTTGCGTTTACGGCCACCCACATTGTTGGAACTATTAGGACCAAGATCGCAATGACGTGCAATGTGACCTGGGTTGCCGCACTTGAAACATTTAATAACTCTGGCATTCTTCTGTTGAGATCCCTTCAGTGCTTCCAATATTGCGTCTACCCACTCTGGCCTTTCTACTTCCACGCGATGAGCTGTGTACGCTGGCTTACTCAAAAGTGAGGCTGTTTCCTGTGTCAGTGCATGCGATACCGTTTCAGCAAACGTTAGTTTTGGATTCGCATACGTAGCCCGCTTCGTTTCCACATCTCGTATGCCATTTATGAAGCTCTGGATTTTTACCCTTTCAGTGTATTCCACGGGTGCGTCTGCATTTGCAAGATGAGCCAATCTTTCAATATCTGAAGCAAACTCCTGCAATGTCTCATTTGCTTTTTGGTAGCGGTTTTGCAACTCAATTTGGAATATCTGTTTCCTATGCTCGCTTCCGTAACGTCTCTCGACAGCGGCCATCAATGCTTCATAGTTGTGCCGCTCTCCTTCGGGAATCGTCTGTAGGATTTCGGCTGCTGGCCCTTTCAATGCCACGAACAGAGCTGCAACTTTATCTTCATCATTCCAGTTATTCGCTGCTGACGTCTTCTCAAATTGGAGCTTAAATACCTGGAATGGAACAGAACCATCAACGATTTTACCTTCAGAGTAGACGTTGAAGTGATTGGACGGTTCAATTGTAACTCCTGAATCCGATCTTTCAAAGCATCCATCTCGGCCTCCACTTTATTTTGTCGTTCACTAACAGCCTCCAGCTGCGATGAGAATTTTGTTTCCTGTGCCTCCAGCTTTGTTGAGATACGCTCTTCTTGTGCTTCGAGCTGTAATGCTATGCGTGCCTCTTGTTCTTTTAATTGTTCTGCAATTTGTGACGCCATGCGTGTTTTCTGTTCTTCCATCTTCGATGTTATTCGTGTCTCTTGGGATTCCATCTGTGATGACATATACGTTTTCTGTTCTTCTAGTTGAGATGACATATACGTTTTCTGTTCTTCTAGTTGAGATGACATATACGTTTTCTGTTCTTCTAGTTGAGATGACATTGTCGATGTTTGAGCAGATATTGCAGCCAAAATCATGTTCAAGTCTGTGCTCGTAACTGTCTGCGTAACTGTCTCTTCCATTTTTGTTGTTTCCTCGCCATCAAGATGAAAGTCATACTCTTCCACATCAATTCCTTCTGCTTCCATTGCCTCTCGTAGCCGTGCCTGAAGTTCAAGTTTAACGCCGCTTGTATTCAATCCACGGCTATCCAACTCCTTCTTTAGTTGCTGGATCTTCAATTCACTGAACTTTGCCATGTCCTTGTTTTCCTCTGGAATTTATTCAACAATCCCACTTCTGACACCAATTGTAACGAATCTGCCGCAAATCTTCTTATTTGCAATCCTCTGCTAAGTTCGAATCACTAAACTGTTGAATAAATAACTCCAATTTGTAATAATGCAAAATGGCCTTTATTAAAGTACTTCACAAACACACTCAAACTGTCCAACGAATAGCTTGCTTAATAACCAAACTGATTGATAGCTCAAATGGAACTCTACTATTCAAAATAATACTGCTCTTGCTCGCTAGATAGCGTCTTAGTCGAAACTGCTTGACAACTCAAATCAAACTGAATTACATTTTACTCGCTTGTGCCGCTTTTATAGTTTACGCTGCATACATCTAGGCTCTTCTATTTCCAGAACTTACCAACTATTTCGAGTGTTTATAGTTCTCATATAGTTTCTACTTGTTTACAATTTTCTACTTTTCAGCGTCTCTCAGATGTATGTGAGTTTGTAGTTTACAGTCTCTCGCACACACATAGGCGTATAAGTAAATGCATCTGTGTGTGACATCTCTCGGCTGCCTTATATATGTGTATACATGATTTGATTATTGACGTGAACATCGCTTAGCATCGCCTTAGTGATGGTATAGCTTAGGGATGCTAATATCCGTGACAATACATACATGAATGGAAAGCGACCTATGAAAAAACTCGCCGCTAAGTGGCGCAAGTATTGAGATATTTAAAAAAAAATCGTATTTCTGTTCCGATTAGGCCCATATTTGGAACACATATTACATACATGAATAGAACGGCATATGAAAAAATCGCCGCCAGGTGGCGCAAGGATTGAGATATTAAAAATACTCGTATTTGTGGTCCGATTTGGCTCATATTTGGAACAAATATTACATACAGCCCGGTAGAAGTTACATCAAAATACTTTGGAGTTCGAGGTGGGACAAGCATACGTGGCGCAGAGTCGAGTAAAGTCTTTGGAAGGATTATGTATTGAGGACTTAGATGGTAACAAATTGTCAGGAAAGAGTCCTTGTAATAACGAATCACTAAATGAACTAAATAGCATGAGAAATAATAGGCAATTAAATAACGACTAAAAAATTATTTTAAAAAAATTTTTAAGTTAAAAAGTTTTATTGTTTATTGTTTTCAATAAAACCGTTTAACTCAATATTTTTATACTCAGCTGAACAGAGCTCACAGAGTATATTAACTTTGTACGCATAACGGTAATCCGTAACGGCATAAACTAATCGAGATAGATATAGACTTCTATATATCAAAATAATCTGGGTGAAAAAAGAAATTCATTTAGCCATGTCCGTCCGTCCGTCTGTAAACACGATAACTTGAGTAAATTTAGAGGTATCTTGATGAAATTTTGTATGTAGGTTCCTGGGTGCGCATCTCAGATCGCTATTTAGAATGAACGATATCGGACTACAACCACGCCCACTTTTTCGATATCGAAAATTTCGAAAAACCGAAAAAGTGCAATAATTCATTACCAAAGACAGATAAAGCGATGAAATTTGGTAGGTGCGTTGACCTTATGACGCAAAACAGAAAATTAGTAAACTTTTGGACAATGGGCGTGGCACCGCCCACTTTCAAAAGAAGGTAATTTAAAAGTTTTGGAAGCTGCAATTTCGCAGTCGTTGAAGATATCATGATGAAATTTGGCAGGCACGTTGCTCCTATCACTATATGTACGCAAAAATTAGCAAAATCGGATGACGAACACGCCCACTTTTAAAAAAAAATTTTTTTTCAACACAAATTTTAACAAAAAATTTAAAACCTTTACAGGGCGAAATCGGTTGAAGCCGCGCCCAGTTTTTATACACAGTCAACCGTCTGTCCTTCCGCTCGGCAGTCAACGCGATAACTTGCGCAAAAAACGATATATCTTAACTAAACTTCGTTCACGTACTTATCTGAACTCACTTTATCTTGGTATAAAATATGGCAGAAATCCGACAATAACCACGCCCACGTTTCGATATCGAAAATTAGGAAAAATTAAAAAAATGCCATAATTCTGTACCAAATATGAAAAAAGAGATGAAACATGGTAATTGGATTGGTTTATTGACGCAAAATGTAACTTTAGAAAAACTTTGTCCAATGGGTGTGACACCTACCATATCAAGTAGAAGAAAATTAAAAAGTTCTGCAAGGCGAAATCAAAAGCCCTTGGAATCGTGGCAGGAATACTGTTCGTGGTATTACATATATAAATAAATTAGCGATACCCGTCAGATGATGTTCGGGGTCACCCTGGTCCACATTTTGTTCGATATCTCGAAAACGCTTTCACATATAGAACTAAGGGCCACTCCCTTTTAAAACCCTAATTAATACCTTTAATTTGGCACCCATATCGCACAACACACATTCTAGAGTAACCCCTGGTCCACCTTTATGGCGATATCCTGAAATTGCGTCCACCTGTAGAACTATGGCGCACTCCCTTTTAAAATACTCTTTAATACCTTCCATTTGAAACCAATGTCATACAAACACATTCCAGGGTTACCCTAGGTTCATTTTGCTAAATGGTTATTTTGTCTCCAAAGCTTTCAGCTGAGTATGTAATGCTCGGTTACACCCGAACTTAGCCTTCCTTTCTTGTTTTTGTTTTATTTTATTTTATTTTTTAATCACGTTATATTCCAGAGACGTAAAACTAAAGAGAATCGTGAACACAACGAATAATGGGAAACAATAAAACCATCAAATGGCGGGCACGTAATTCACCACTGGGGAAATGTAGAATGATATTCGCGAATTCCAACGCTAGAAAATATTTATTTTGATATATTAATCCCAATTTAACTTTTCTTAAGTTTTCAATAACTTTTTTGTGAAATTTTAACGAAAACACCGCCTTTTATACTAATCTTCAAGTATGTAATATGATGATTTACCTACCGTCAGTTTGCCAATTTCTATTGCTGTCCGTCATTGATTGTTCTCTATAGATTTAGGTCTCTGTTTTTAGCGTTAATTTGATTCCTTTCTTTCACCACTTCTTCATCTTATTTTTATTAACAATCTGATCCTTCTTTAGTTTCCCTTTCCTTCGCCTTATATTCTGCATTTTCTCATCTTTCACTTTAACTTTTTCTTGTTTACATTAACAAAATCCGCCATATTCAACTATGCCTACAAGCAAAGCCCCCGCAAAATACAATACTTAAGTCACTCATTTTAATTAGTTAACACCAGTTAAGATGTGAGCTTAATTGGGATTAAGGTTAATTTATTCATTAGTGTATGCATAATTGTGACATTGAAATCAACATCAATTAATGAATTTGACACGTTTTATATTTTTTATATTCGTTTAAATGTACACAAAGACATGGGTGTTGTTAGATAGGGGCAAGTATGGGGTATCTACCCACATTACATTAAAATGTAAAAAAAACTATATTAAATACAAAACTGTTGACAGGATTAAAGTATGTAAGAATTTGTGATCTGGTAACGTAACATTCGCGGAGTACATAATTATACTAAGAAATCTGAGAAATGAAAAGAGCTTGTTTTCTCAAAACTGTTGTTAACCTGCAGATAACTTTTAATAACTTGTTAATCAGGCTCTTTTCGTCGCTGTTTCTCTTTTTTCCTTTCCCAAGCGTCCCTTTCTCCCCTTGAGTAATGTTTTGGTTACGCCCACTCTTGGCTGTTTCCCATAACCCTCACACAAAAAAGACAAATAAATATTTAAATTGCACATTTGCTTACTCATGTAATCAAAATTAGTCGAATGAGGCAGCAATTGAAATAAAAACAGATAGCATCTATTTGAGCTATCGTCATTGAACGCTAAAAATGGTATGTTTACAGAAAAAAGAGGGACTCTGGGTAAACGCAAATTTACTAGCAAAAGTCTCCGCTGGAAGGAGAAGGAAGATGTGACAGGCGCCCCTTGTTGGACAGTCATAGCCGTTTAAACGGTTTAGAGCCAATTAAGTAAGTAAGTAATTAGTAAGAATGGCTTATTTAATAAAGTAGTCCTAAAAGGGTCACAATCATTTTACAAGCTTTTAGAATGTAACTGCAAATCTTATGAAATCATATGGAGATTGAATGATCACCGTTTATATCCGGGCAGCTAATCTTACTATTATGTTTATTATAAATGCACTAATGTTTATAAAAGCATGCCGCTTAAACATTGAACTATTTTTCCTGAAATTTGCTACATTTATCTTTATGAGCTTGGAAAAGGACACCATGTTCGTGTTGCCACTAAAGATGTCTTTGCAAGCTTGGAAAACGACACCGTGTGCGAATTGCGACTAAGGATGTCCTTGCGAGTTTGGAAAAGGACACCGTATCCGAGTTACGACCGGGGAAAAGGACACTGTGCCCGAGTTGCCTTTAAGGATGTCTTTACGAGCTTGGAAAAAGACACCATGTTCGTGTTGCCACTAAGGCTGTCTTTACAATGTTTCCACCTATATGAGATTTAAAAAAATGTATACGACACTTGCAAATATGGGTATCAAACGGGATTCAAGGGGTAGATAAGCGCAATTTCAAGCAAATCTTGTTACAAATATGAACGTATCATACACATATTTAGCAGGCGAGGCTGTGTTGATCCCAAGTTCCTCAGGGAACTAGGGGGTGGGAAAGGCGGGTTGGCCTAGAAGGTTTAATGTGGTCATAAAAATCGTTCCCGAGATGGTCGGGCTAGTGCCTTAATGGTGCTTTGTTACAGGAACTTACCGTATCTATATCCGGCAAAGGACCATCAACATCGACAGCACTCCCCAAAGCCTTCCTTGCAGATGCCGTTCGAAGTCGGCATAAAACATGACGCAAATTGGAAGAGAAGCTCAGTCTAACATTTCTTCAGAGTTTAACGCGTCTAGCATTTATTTATTTATTTATTTTACTATCAAAATGGGCCTAATGTAATTGCTGAGCTGAATTCGGTAGAATGAATAGAACCCGTATTTTGCTCCGAATACGGATACAAGATTTAATTCCCCAATTTCAGATAAATCGAAAAAATATTTATATATATTATAAGTAGGTTTAACAAAATTTACACCAATAATTGTATAATTTTATAAATACCAATTTTGCTCCATAACGTCAAAGACACACACCCCTCAAGTGAAACAATATCAGCAGTTTGTAATTTCGTCCAATTCCCTAAATATATACAAATCTTGAACTGAATTGTTTTTGAGATTGAACTACACACGCTTTCACCATGTACTCTCTGACATGCTATTTTATAAATTTTCTAAACATTTTACTCATTTTAATTACAACCCGCTGTGAAGAATTTTTATACTCAGTTGAGCAGAGCTCACAGAGTATATTAACTTTGATTGGATAACGGTTGGTTGTACAGGTATAAAGGAATCGAGATAGATATAGACTTCCATATATCAAAATCATCAGTATCGAAAAAAAAATCGATTGAGCCATGTCCGTCCGTCCGTCCGTCTGCCCGTTAACACGATAACTTGAGTAAATTTTGAGGTATCTTGATGAAATTTGGTATGTGGGTTCCTGGGCGCTCATCTCAGATCGCTATTTAAAATGAACGATATCGGACAATAACCACGCCCACTTTTTCGATATCGAAAATTTCGAAAAATCGAAAAAGTGCGATAGTTCATTACCAAATACGGATTAAGCGATGAAACTTGGTAGGTGAGTTGAACTTATCACGCAGAATAGAAAATTAGTAAAATTTTGGACAATGGGCTTGGCACCGCCCACTTTTAAGAGAAGGTAATTTAGAAGTTTTGCAAGCTGTAATTGGGCAGTCGTTGAAGATATCATGATGAAATTTGGCAGGAACGTTACTCTTGTTACTTTATGTCTGCTTAATAAAAATTAGCAAAATCGGAAAACGACCACGCCCACTTTTTAAAAAAAAATTTTTTTTAATTCAAATTTTAAAAGAAAAGTTAATATCTTTACAGTATATAAGTAAATTATGTCAACATACAACTCCAGTAATGATATGTTACAACAAAATACAAAAATAAAAGAAAATTTCAAAATGGGCGTGGCTCCGCCCTTTTTCATTTAATTTGTCTAGGATGCTTTTAATGCCATAAGTCGGACAAAAATTAACCAATCCTTGTGAAATTTGGTAGAGGCTTAGCTTCTAGGACGATAACTGTTTTCTGTGAAAAAGGGCGAAATCGGTTGAAGCCACGCCCGGTTTTTATACATAGTCGACCGTCTGTCCTTCCGCTCGGCCGTTAACACGATAACTTGAGCAAAAATCGATATATCTTTACTAAACTCAGTTCAGGTACTTATCTGAACTCACTTTGTATTGGTGTAAAAAATGGCCGAAATCCGACTATGACCACGCCCACTTTTTCGATATCGAAAATTACGAAAAATGAAAAAAATGCCATAATTATATACCAAATACGAAAAAAGGGATGAAACATGGTAATTGTATTGGTCTATTGATGCAAAATATAACTTTAGAAAAAAATTTGGTAAAATGGGTGTGACACCTACCATATTAAGTAGAAGAAAATGAAAAAGTTTTGCAGGGCGAAATCAAAAGCCCTTGGAATTTTGGAAGAAATACTGTACGTGGTATTACATATATAAATAAATTAGCGGTACCCGACAGATGATGTTCTTGATCACCCTGGTCCACATTTTCGTAGATATCTCGAAAACGCCTTCACATATACAACTAAGGGCCACTCCCTTTTAAAACTCTCATTAATACCTTTAATTTGATACCCATATCGTACAAACACATTCTAGAGTCACCCCTGGTCCACGTTTATGGCGATATCTCGAAAAGGTGTCCACATATAGAACTAAGGTCCACTCCTTTTTAAAATACTCATTAACACCTTTCATTTGATACCCATATCGTACAAATAAATTCTAGAGTCACCCCTGGTCCACCTTTATGTCGATATCTCGAAAAGGCGTCCACCTATAGAGCTAAGGCCCACGCCTTTTTAAAATACTCATTAACACCTTCCATTTGATACCCATATCGTACAAACAAATTCTAGAGTCACCCCTGGCCCACCTTTATGGCGATATCTCGAAAAGGCATCCACCTATAGAACTAAGGCCCACTCCCTTTTAAAATACTCTTTAACACCTTTCATTTGATACCCATATCGTATAAACAAATCCTAGAGTCACCCCTGGTCCACCTTTATGTCGATATCTCGAAAGGGCGTCCACCTATAGAACTAAGGCCCGCGCCCTTTTAAAATACTCATTAACACCTTTCATTTGATACCCATATCGTACAAACAAATTCTAGAGTCACCCCTGGTCCACCTTTATGGCGATATCTCGAAAAGGCGTCCACCTATAGAACTAAGGCCCACTCCCTTTTAAAATACCCATTAACACCTTTCATTTGATACCCATATCGTACAAACAAATTCTAGAGTCACCCCTGGTCTACCTTTATGGAGATATCTCGAAAAGGCGTCCACCTATAGAACTAAGACCCACGCCCTTTTAAAATACTCATTAACACCTTTCATTTGATATCCATATCGTACAAACAAATTCTAGTGTCACCCCTGGTCCACCTTTATGGCGATATCTCGAAAAGGCGTCCACCTATAGAACTAAGACCCACGCCCTTTTAAAATACTCATTAACGACTTTAATTTGATACCCATATCGTACAAACAAATTCTAGAGTCACCCCTGGTCCACCTTTATGGCGATATCTTGAAAAGGCGTCCACCTATAGAACTAAGACCCACGCCCTTTTAAAATACTTATTAACACCTTTCATTTGATACCCATATCGTACAAACAAATTCTAGAGTCACCCCTGGTCCACCTTTATAGCGATATCTCGAAAAGGCGTCCACCTATAGAACTAAGGCCCACTCCCTTTTAAAATACTCATTAGCACCTTTCATTTGATACCCATATTGTACAAACGCATTCTAGAGTCACCCCTGGTCCACGTTTACGGCGATATCCCGAAAAGGCGTCCACCCATAGAACAAAGGCCCACTCCCTTTTAAAACACTTATTACACTTTTCGTTTGACACCCATATTGTACAAACGCATTATAGAGTCAACCCAGGTCCACTTTTATAACGATATTCCGAAAAGGCGTCCACCTATAGAACTAAGGCCCACTCCTTTCTAAAATACTCATTAACACCTTTCATTTGATACCCATATCGTACAAACAAATTCTCGAGTCAGGCCTGGTCCACCTTTATGGCGATATCCCTAAATGGCGTCCATCTATAGATCAATGGCCCACTTCCTCTTAAAATACTCTTTAATACCTTCCATTTGATACACATGTCATACAAACAAATTCCAGGGTTACCCTAGGTTCCTTTTACAACATGGTGGTTTCTCTTACTTTGTCTCCACAGCTCTCAACTGAGTATGTAATGTTCGGTTACACCCGAACTTAGCATTCCTTACTTGTTTTTATTATAAATGCGAAAGTTTGTTAGTGGGTATGTTTATAAAAGCATGCCGCTTAAACATTGAACTATTTTTCCTGAAATTTGCTACATTTATCTTTAGGAGGTTGGAAAAGGACACCATGTTCGTTTTGCCACTAAGGATGTCTTTACGAGCTTGGAAAACGACACCGTCTGAGGTGCTACTAAGGATGTATTTGCAAGCTTGGAAAACGACACCGTGTGCGAATTGCGACTAAGGATGTCCTTGCGAGTTTGGAAAAGGACACTGTATCCGAGTTACGACCGGGGAAAAGGACACTGTGTCCGAGTTGCTTTTAAGGATGTCTTTACGAGCTTGGAAAAAGACACCATGTTCCTGTTGCCACTAAGGATGTATTTACGATGTTTCCACCTATACGAAATTTAAAAAAATGTATACGACATTTGCAAATATGGGTATCAAACGGGATTCAAGGGGTAGATAAGCGAAATTCCAAGCTTTATAGCTTCAAGGCTTCCGCAATTCAATTGTCAACCTCACCTACGCGAGGGGAACCTGTTACAAATATGAACGTATCATACACATATTTAGCAGGCGAGGCACTGTTGACCTCAAATTCCTCAGGGAACTAGGGGGTAGGGAGGGCGGGTTGGCCTAGAAGGTTTAATGTGGTCATAAAAATCGTTCCCGAGATGGTCGGGCTAGCATCAACAGAACTCCTCAAAGCCTTCGGGGAGTGTCTTCATCGTTAATACAACAATAACAACATGGGTATCAAACGAAATCTATTTAACCTTGTATTGCAAAACAGGGTATTATTAGTACGGTTACCCTCTAGGACTGCCACCTAACCATATTATATATATATACGTTTATATATCCGTTTCTATCTGAGACAATGCTTTACACGGTTGAAATGCGGTACACATATTTCAAGAGTTTGGAAATGGGCACATGAAATTATAATATACACTAGGATTTTGGATACATGGACAGAAACAATAAATGGGTCAAATGTTGATTAATTTTGATTTTGAAATTGAGAGAGCTTATCAGAAATAAAACTATAAAATAAAAGGGTAATTTAGAAAACTTAGAAACACGACTTTTCGATTAGAAAAAAAATCTTATCGAGATAGCCCCTCGGGAGTATTTGGCAAGCCCTCCGAGTGTATTTGTGCCATGAAAAGCTTGTCAGTGAAAATTCATCTACCTTGCAGATGCCGTTCGAAGTCGGCATAAAACATGACGCAAATTCGAAGGGAAGTTCGGTCTAACATTTCTTCAGAGTTTAACGCGTCTAGCATTTATTTATTTATATATTTTACTATCAAAATGGGCCTAATGTAATTGCTGAGCTGAATTCGGTAGAATGAATAGAACCCGTATTTTGCTCCGAATACGGATACAAGATTTAATTCCCCAATTTCAGATAAATCGAAAAAATATTTTCGAATTTGGCTGCTGGCATAAGTAGGTTTAACAAAATTTACACCAATAATTGTATAATTTTATAAATACCAATTTTGCTCCATAACGTCACAGACACACACCCCTCAAGTGAAACAATATCAGCAGTTTGTAATTTCGTCCAATTCCCTAAATATATACAAATCTTGAACTGAATTGTTTTTGAGATTGAATTACACACGCTTTCACCATGCACTCTCTGACATGCTATTTTATAAATTTTCTAAACATTTTACTCATTTTAATTACAACCCGCTGTGAAGAATTTTTATACTCAGTTGAGCAGAGCTCACAGAGTATATTAAATTTGATTGGATAACGGTTGGTTGTACAGGTATAAAGGAATCGAGATAGATATAGACTTCCATATATCAAAATCATCAGTATTGAAATCTCGAAAAGGCGTCCACCTATAGAACTAAGGCCCACTCCCTTTTAAAATACTCATTAACACCTTTCATTTGATACCCATAGAGTACAAACAAATTCTAGAGTCACCCCTGGCCCACCTTTATGGCGATATCTCGAAAAGGCGTCCACATATAGAACTAAGGCCCACGCCCTCTTAAAATACTCATTAATACCTTTCATTTGATACCCATATCGTACAAAATAAATTCTAGAGTCACCCCTGGTCCACCTTTATAGCGATATCTCGAAAAGGCGTCCACCTATAGAACTTAGGCCCACTCCCTTTTAAAATTATCATTAACACATTTCATTTCATACCCATATCGTACAGACAAATTCTAGAGTCACCCCTGGTCCACCTTTATGGCGATATCCCTAAATGGCGTCCATCTATAGAACTATGGCCCACTTCCTCTTAAAATACTCTTTAATACCTTCCATTTGATACACATGTCATACAAACACATTCCAGGGTTACCCTAGGTTCTTTTTACAACATGGTGATTTTCCCTTACTTTGTCTCCACAGCTCTCAACTGAGTATGTAATGTTCGGTTACACCCGAACTTAGCCTTCCTTACTTGTTTTTATTTCTGCTTTTTTTCTTTCTTACTAAATTTGGCTCCTTCCACTTGTTGTATCTTATCATAATTCCTAAACACTTTCGCACACTCGCATGCAAATATTTATACGCGAATGTATGCGCGCAATAACAAAGCTTATTGATAGTTCTCTTAGCTTTAAAAAAATGAACATTGCGCGTATGTATATGTGATAAGATGAGCGCACACTAACCACTTCGGCGAGTAGCGAGTCAAATATGGCAATTGAATGCAAAAACTAATCTAAATGTTATCTGAGTCATACTACATACATGTGATTGTAATTTTGTGTGCGTGTGTGAAGAATAAGAGGTGTAAAAAAATGCGCAACAAATACAAAGGAAATATCAAAAATGAAACTTCTATAATAAACGAAAACTTTTATAGCTGCACAAATGCTATGTGAACTTTTATCCAATTGGGCAGTGAAAAAATGGTTGTTAAGTGAAAAGGCGATTGCCGCTAATTGGTTGTTTTGTTTTTGCACAACACTTTCCTTGTATAGTCCATATAAGCAGCATGGCAATATATGTACATGCATAGATGTATTGTACATTAGTGACGACTTTTAAATTATATGCGCAAGTTTTTATTAAAAGCTTTTGTTTTTAAAATAAAAAATCAATTGCATTTGATTTTACAGCTTTTTTGTGAAGAACAATACGTATTCTTAAAAAAAATATACGATTAACAAAACAAGTTGGGTTTGAGTTGAGGTTAAACTCGAGCATTTTACGCAATAGCCTGCACTGACGCATTTAGTATAAAATACACCTCAAATGCACTGCATGGTACCAAATGCATTCCCACTCATTCACAAAGGGGAGGCCAATTCTGCGAGCTAGTTCTAATTTTTATACCTTTTATGAAAATGAAAGGGATTACAAATTTTTGCCAGATTCTCGAAAATCGTAAGTCCTTAAAGGAGATGTGATACATACACCAATAAATATACCGAAATGATCAGGATAACGAGCTAAGTTGACTTAGCCATGTTCGTCCATCTGTTTTGATATATCTTGGTGAAATTTGGAGAGCCGTTATATTTGGGTGCCCCTTAACCATCATATATCTCCCATACAATCGATTTTTAAAATAGAAATTTTCCGTCATTTCTTCGCCATTTTAAAAACTAAAAGCTGCAAATTTCACATGATACCTACAAGCTACTTACATATAGGGAAACTATTTTTTTCTGCATACATTTTTAAGGTCGATCACATACATAATATATATACCATACAACCGATTGTTCAGATAGGAGGGTTTTCGCAATTTTTTCCTGATTTCAACAGCTAAAGGCATAAAATTTGGCCAGATGCTTACATATATACATTTTGGTTTGGAAAAACTTTCAAGTTCGGTAAAAATATAATATGAGCCGGACCCGTGCGCATCTTGCGTTACAAATATAAAATTCTCATATCAAATATCAACAAAAATCAGCTGTTATATCAATCAAACATCTATAAACTTACATGCGCGTGTTAGTGTTAGTTCTATTCAAATATTCACAATAGTGCCATGGTACAAGCAGATTTCTTTGTGTGCTTACAATCGTTTATTTTTAACAAATTATTTTAATAAAATATAGCTAAACAAAAGCACTACGACTAATAATGTCCAAAGCTCGCTAATAGCACGAATTCCCATCTTTACAATCAAACCTTTGTTTATGGATTTGGATTCCTAATAAGAGCCGAAAAAGGGACCTGTACATAAAAACAGCAATTAGAAATTATTTTCGCTTATCAAATAAAAGACATCGCTTATTGTTTAATTCAAAGCTGAGTTTTATTGTCGCCTTGCGCGCTTTCTTTACAATACTGCTTTGCTCTACACTCAAAATGAAAACTGATTCAATATGACATACTCTCGCTTGAACATCCTCCGGCCTTGAGACTCGATACAGCTCGAGGCTCAACAGGTTCTATTGGTAAGATACAAAGTTTCTGCACGGGACGGCTAATGGTATTTTGCCCAGTCCAAATAGTTACTAATCCATCACTACCTGGATGCAAAGCAGTTACTCGTCCCATTTTCCCTAAAGTCGGTGGTGTTACTTCATAATATTCGTTGAAGGTCCCAGTTACGCGGGGATATTTTGACCTGAGGAAACATTTGCTTAATGTCTGCCGATACACCATAAGCGTACAAGCGAAACCCCCAAAGCAGGTCGATCAAGTATCGCTGCAATTTAGGGCCAATCATCTGGACGTCATTCAACGAAATCCCGGTATCCGTTGAACAGGAAGCGTCGAACACTACTCGAAATTTCTTTAAAATGGCGTGGTGGGGAATATAATATGCCTTTCCTTCTGGTGGTCTCGTTGCTAGCATTAACCAATCTTTGGCTATATATTCGTTTACGAAGGCCTTATATTTTTCTTTTAGTTCGGGCTCTCGCCTAAATCGCTGCTCCAACCGTAAATATCTTTGCAATGCTGTTACGCTATTAGAGCCAATACGATCCCAATCACGTCTAAGCGGAAGCTGCACAACATATCGTTTCTCCTGTAATTCAAACGTGTGTGTTTCCAAGAAATGGGTTTCGCACTCTTGTTGTTCTTCTGTCCAATTTGATTCGTCCCCTGCTAAAATTTCCGCTTCGAAAAGATTTCGTACTAATTGCTCAAGATGTTCATCAAATTTCGTAGAATCGCCGTCGGCTATATTTATCCCCACAACGTGTGAGTTAGTGGGGCGTTCGCCAAATAGAAGCCAGCCTAAGCGAGTCTCCTGCGCCACAAACCCCGAGGATAGACGACGCATGTTTTCCTGCATCATCTGAGCCCACGCACCAACCCCCAACAATATTTTTACTTGTGCTGGCTGATAGAAAGTCGGATCTGCTAAGAAATTGGATATGTCACTTGGTAAATTTTTCATCTGCATTTCAGTCTGGGGCAATAGCTTTCCTCCCAAAACCGATGGAACCATTAGGCACGTGATAAGAATCCGAAATTCGTCGTCGTAAAGTTACATCAAATGCACGGTAATACACTTGTTACAGATATGACTCTCAGTCCATAAAGCAGAAGAGACACCAACTAATGTTCGTTGCATATGGATTTGATTATGTATGACTATATCTATATTAATTAAATTTATCTGTGCACCAGTATCGCACAACGCACGTAGTCTCACCACCATTCCGCCATGAGTTACTAAACGTACTTGTGCCGTAGCCAGCAAACTGTAATGGGGGTCTATCCCTGCTCCCTGCATCATGCTAGCAACATTCAATTGTCCATCTGATTCAGACGAAAGGCAAGATCTGAATACTCCGAG
This sequence comes from Eurosta solidaginis, assembly GCF_040869045.1. NCBI lineage: Eukaryota > Metazoa > Arthropoda > Insecta > Diptera > Tephritidae > Eurosta > Eurosta solidaginis. The sequence goes on from NC_090320.1 coordinate 267,510,430, forward strand.
ACTGGCTTCCTCATTGGAAATTGATTGCTATTGTTCGACACCCTGTTCCTCTTCTATAGTTGCTAGCGCAGATGCTTGAGGAACCTCCCCCTTGGAGCTCGTGGATAGCTTCGGGCAAATAATGCTATTATGAGGTGCCCTTGCGCATCTAGGACAACAGCTCGCCAAACAATTTCTGGCGATATGACCTTTCCGCAAGCAATTCTGGCACAGGCCCAGTTCGAAAATTCGCTTAATTTTCTGCTCGCGATTTTGACAAACAAGCGCAGGACATCGATGTAACGCATGATCCCCAGCACAGTTTAAACAGGGGTTATGGTTAGTGTTTATCGAAACGTTTGCTCCCATACGCAGATTTGTTCGAGGATTATTAGTTTGTTTCTCTCTGTAATAAGTTATAGGTTGTGTTGCATTGCTTAAAAGTCCACTACTTCGACGTTCGAGCCAAGGAAAAAAATCATTCTTTAAATTAGGAATGCGATCCGTGGGACGAACCATTTCCCACTGTGTACGCGATGCGCTGTCCAGACGTGATTCCAAAAAATTTAGTATAAACAAGTCGCGTTGCTCCTCAGGCCCCAATTGTCTTGCCACCATTCGCATGCTGTTACGTGTAACATCGAGCATATTTCTTATTAGGGCATGGGTGGCCTTCGACCAACATGGTAAGTTGTATATTGCTGAGCAATGTGCGGCATGACATAGATATTCATTGTCATATGCCAAACACAACGTCCTCCACGCATCGGCAAAGCTATCGTTACGCTGGGGCCAAAACCCTAACGCTCGAGCTGCATTGTCCTTAACACAACTTTGAAGTCGACGCAGCCGCTGCAGATCTGTGAGATGCGGATTTTGTAGCACTTCCGCCGCAAAAATATCACGGAATTAAATCCACTCACAATGGCTTCCGTAAAATATAGGAAGACGATCTGTCAACGGCAATTCTGCAAACTGGTATTGCAACGCTCGGCTAGTGGTAGGAATAAGTACTGTTGTAGAACAACTAGGATCTGTCACTTTCATTTTTGTGTTTAAATTTGCCCTAACCCTAACATAGACATCCTCTACTGCTTAGTAACTTCAAGACCCATCTGCTCGCTGCAATTCTTCAGGAGATATCTGTCGCAATTCACGATCTTTTACTTCAAACCTACCCCAAGCCCTATTTAGGATGTCCAAATGAGTTTTCAAAACCTCAACACTCATATCGTCCAAAGTGGCCGAAGCCAACCAATCTGCTTGACGCTGAATTTGTGCCACAATGAACTTTATCTCACCCTGAATGTGGACTACAACATCAGTATTACCAGTAACTGCTCCACTAACAATTTCCAGAGTCACTGCTAACATCTGCGCACCAACTGCTTGCGCCATGGTCACTTGCTCACTTGGACCCACTTCTCCACTAACAATTTCCGGATTCACCTCTAACATCTGCACTCCAACTGCTTGCGCCATGGTCTCTTGCTCACGAGCTAAAAATAGAAAATGAACAAAACGATTTGCAAGTATTTTCAACAGCTCCAGGTCTCTTAAATTGTATTTATCCTGATTTAAACTATATAAAGGAACTCAGCTTCCCGTTTATTACAAATCGCAGTAAATCGCTTTGAAAATTTACTAAGAAGTTAACATGTTCCTTTCTATCGCCGCTTAAATTATTTCATAAATATTGCGCCAAGCTACCCAACAAAAGTCAATAACAAAATTTATTACAATTTCATCATGTCGCAGCAAAAAGAAATATAAATTTTATTCGCAGAGATATTTTACATAACACATGTATTTTACAAATATATAACTATGCATAATATCCTCAAGTCGCAGCTATGCCCGTGATTGCAAAGAAAACTCCAAATCGCCGATAGCTTGCAAAAAAGTCGCTGTACCTACATATACCACTTCTAAACACATTAATACGCACCATTATTCTTGTTTTTTTTCGTTTTTGCCTCCTCGCACCTTGATTCGCCTGCCCTCTTCTTGCCTTTTCCCGCTGAAGATTGCATTGCTTTTGCTTTCGGCATTGTTCCACCAAATAATACCAATTTATCCAGAAATGCGATTAAACACTCAACTCAATTCCCTTTGGGACAATCGAAAAGCGACAAGATGGTAATTTGTTAGAAAATTCCAGAAATCAACTGAAAATCTTAAATAGTTTTGTATAATCAGAATCGCAAATTACGCCGTAAATTTTTGTATCAACGACTACTGTTAAACGAAGTTCGAAGAGAATTAAGTCTTTCTCGCAGCGCCTGCATTGTATATGGCCGTCACTTGTTGCTGTTTTTTTTTTTTTTAATCGCAGTAGGTTATACTCTGCCAATATTCACAGCCTACTTTCTTCCTCATGCATACAACTCTATACACTGCTGTCTGCCTTGTGTAAATAGGTATCATGAGCAAAAAACAAAAGCAAAAAAAAAAAAAAAAAAAACCAAAAAACAATACTAAATCCAAGACGCAATAATGCTACAGCAATGCCGGCGATACAAAACTATACATACATCTTCGCTGTTTGCGCAGCACACTTCCATACGCTGTCGCTCTTTCTCTTCGCTGAGATCTTTCGCTGACCGAGTAACGCTATTTCACACGCTGCCGCTGTTCCTCTTCGCTGAGCACTTAAGAGCAATAAAACCATATAATATAAAACATATATGGATTTTTGCTGTGGTATTGAGCAACATTTATATCAAATTATCTGCTCTCTACAACTCATCTCATACATATACACAGAGTGCTCGGATTTTCCCAAGCAACAAATAGGCTTGAAAATGAATAAAATGCAAAAATGCATACATATGTATCGGTAAATTAATGTGATAACTTTAAATGTAATGACTCTGCATATAATTCCAAAATGCCGCAAGACTTCTTAGCAGTATCAGCCTCCTATTCGACCCAATTAGGAGCATTTTTTTTTTTTTCACAGTACGCCGTAGTATGCGCTAAGGGCAAAAAGAACAATTTTTAAGAGAAAACAACCCACTCCCTCTTCAGGTATACACATTCAAAACACAAACACATTTTCTCATTTTGCACAAAATTTTCGCTGCTAACTGAAAATGTATCTACTACGTCACTAATCGCTTTATTTAACACTTTTTTAACTTTTTTTCGATGAAGTTGACTGTAAATAATGCACCCTTCGGCTCGATGGACCAAAATGTTTTCGCTTATCAAATAAAAGACATCGCTTATTGTTTAATTCAAAGCTGAGTTTTATTGTCGCCTTGCGCGCTTTCTTTACAATACTGCTTTGCTCTACACTCAAAATGAAAACTGATTCAATATGACATACTCTCGCTTGAACAGAAATAATATATAAGATATATTTATTCACTGCAGGTTATTGTTCAGATTTTATGAATTTTTCAAACTTCTTATTTTCTAGCTCCATTCATGAGGTTAACCTCCAAGGAGGTTTGGGCCGAGCTTCTCTTCCAATTTGCGACGTGCTCCTTTTTATTTTTCCGTGCAAAGGGCGAGCCGAGACGTACATATTTTACGCCAACTCCGAAGGACATTTGCAAGGCAAAGGAATTCTCATTGAGAGTTTATCAATGTTCTTGAAAAACACAAAAGCTGATGTCTTTTGATACACTCTAATGTGCGTACGTATGTACTTGCATACATATGAAGCATTCGAAACAAGTGCGAAAGCTCAGCCTTAATAAATTTTTCAATGTTAGACCTATGATAAGTCATTTCATGCAGCAATGCCACATACAATGCTTACACATACACGCACATAATACTTTGGCGTACGGAGCGTATGAGTACTATAAAAGCACGTAAGAAAACTAATAGCGTTTTCGTTTCTGGAAAAGGTATTCAGCTTTTTGTACGCTGCGCAAGGGTCGTAAAAATATTTTGTTCTATTTTAAAAAGTAGGCAATACCTTCACGGGGTACTTCGTTCTTTTGTAAAAATTGTTACCTGCTGGCACCGCAAAAGCGTTACATTTTTACCCTGCATAGAATAACGGTATGGCAGTGTAACTCTCCTAAACCAGCTTTTTATACTCAGCTGAGCAGAGCTCACAGAGTATATTGATTTTGTTCGCATAACGGTACCCCGTAACGGCATAAACTAATCGAGATAGATATAGACTTCTATATAGCAAAATGATCTAGGCGAAAAAGAAATTCATTTAGCCATATCCGTCCGTCTGTCCGTAAACACGGCAATTTGAGTAAATTGTGAGGTATCTTAATGAAATTTGGTGTGTAAATTCCTGGGCACTGATCTCAGATCGCTATTTAAAATGAATGAAATCGGACTATAATCACGCCCACTTTTTCGATATCGAAAATTTCGAAAACCCGAAACAGTGCAATAATTCATTACCAAAGACGGATAAAGCGATGAAACCTGGTATGTGGGTTGAATAGTATGTATGTGATAGAAAAAATTTTGGAATTTGGGTGTGGCACCGCTCACTTTTAAAAGAAGGTAATTTAAAGGTTTTTCAAGCTGTAATTTGGCAGCTGAGTATATAATGTTCGGTTACACCCGAACTACTACTTCCCTTCTTCTTATTTTCGTAACTTCACAAACTTCTAGCGAAGAAAATTCAAATGGAGGCAATAAGTGTTAATGAATTTTTAAATTTTTATTATTTATTGGCAACGCGCTTGTCAGAGAGTCAGCTTGTCTTTTCCTGCATTATGAAAGATGATACTTTTCAGAGGTAGGAGTAGCGCTAATAAGGTTTTGCCATTTATTTAGGTAAATATTATTTTCAGAAAGGAAAACGCTAAATGCTTTTGAGAAACCAACCACTACGATATTCCAAATTATAGAATGTGCCATTTTGGTTGTTATTGTTTAAGTTTTATTTAGTTTCTCTTTAATCATAAATTTAAAAATTTTGAAATTGTTAGACTTTCACGCAGAATTCTGTGTTTTCGTCTCATAACAAGCTTTACATTAGAGATTTTTTAGGTTTTACTTTTGAGATTTTTGTCGAGTATACAAAAAATACATACTTCGAATTTCGAATACACCCTGAAAATCTGGAATAATCGACCTTTTCCATAGGTTGAAGCATATATTAGCCTATAACTTTATTTCTGTTAATATAAAAAGGGCAATTTTTATTTCCTTGACCTACAACGGTGTATAATTGCTGGCCTACATTTGTATATTACATTTTTTTAGTATAAGGTCTAGAGTACATATAACGAGATTATCTTCATTTTTCTACTTTCCTTCTTCTCGTAATTAAATAATTAGTTTTCCCATACACATTTCTCCCTTCGATACTAGGTAGTTATGAACAAGTTTTGGAGATGCCGAATATTTTACAGCTAGTAATCTAGTTCATAAGTATGAGGTTGTAGATTGTATATTATTACATGTGTAAAGCCGGCCTAAGTATATAAAAATATTTCCAACATAAAACATATACAATGTTTTAGGAAAAACACAAAAAAAAAAAACAAGTAAGGACGGGCTGTGACGAAGACTTCATACCTTTCATGAATGGGACTGAACAATAATCTTATCCCTTTTAGGAATATCCAAATAATCGGCTGTATAGGATATGAAATATATAGTGAACAGATGGACATACTTAAACGATTTTTAAGTTAAATATAAAATAAAAGAATGGGTAGGTATTTTGTGTGAGTATGCAAAGTGTCACGTTTTTTGTGGGCTGCATGAAAAAACTATGACCATAAATCACTTATTTCAACAATATATTACGTAAGCGTAAGCTCTTGATGAAATTTGATGAAATTTGAAGCTTCTAACCATTAAAAAGGGGGTAGAAATTACAGTTTGTGTGGGGTATATATGATATACATATATACCACCGATCTCCATAATTTTCTCAGACAACAATATATGCTACATATATATGAAAGAATATGGTGAAATTGGATGTTTCTAACTGTTAAAATGGGGCAGAAATTACGAAAAGTTTCTTATCTGAACAATCATTTGTAGAAGACATACGTTATATATACCACCGATCTCTATAATTTTTTCAGACAACAATATATGCTATATATGTAAGCATGTGGTGATGTTTGAAGCTTCTAGCTATTAAAATGGTGTAGAAATTACGAAATGTTTCTTATCTGAACAATCGGCTGAAGGGGACATATTTTATATATACTACCGAACTCTTCGATTTTTTCAGACAACAATATTTGCTATATACGAAAGCATATGGTGAAATGTGAAGCTTCTAGCTTTAATATGGGGAGAAAATACGAAAATTTTCTTATCTGAAGAATCGCTTGTATGAGATATATACTATATATACGACCGACCTATACAATTTTTTCAGACAACAATGAACACCTTATATGTAAACATACGGTGAAATTTAAAGCCTCTAACTGTTAAAATGGGGTAGTAATTACGAAAAGCTTCTTATCTGAACAATCAGTTGTGGGAGATTTATGCTATATATATACTACCGATCTCATTCATTTTTTCAGATAAAAATATGTGCAATATGCAAAAACATATTCGGTTGTATGGGGGATATATGCTATAGTGGTCCGAGCTGGTCGGTTTCGAGAAATGTCTAATCGGACACCTAAATATACCCGCTCTCCAAATTTTATCAAGATATCTCAAAAATTGAGGGACTAGTTTGCATACAAACAGACAGACGGAAATGGCTAAATCAATTCAGCTCTTGATCGTGATCATTTGGGTATACTTATTGGTGGGTCTATCTCTTCTCCTTTAAGGATTTACAATTTTGAGATTCGTGAGGAGGTTAATATACCATTTCATTTTCATGAAATATATAAAAAAGTAAGTAACTTAAAGTGTTCATACAAAATTAATCCGTATACGCCATGTATGTACCAAATATTCCTTCTTTGTTGAATCTATGTCAGTTTGATCGTTTAGTAGACCTTGGAATGGATTGTCAAAAAAATGGTTTCCACAAGTAAAATTTTTCGAACATTCCGATTACGGTAAGCAAAACATAAGTAAGCATATAAAACTTTCGTAAAAATCAGTATCTTGGTAAAAAAAAAGTAAAAGAAATAGTCAAAAAGCGACATTTTTTATAATTTTACGAATCTATTTAAGACCATCACGAAATTCCTTTAGCTTTGAAAATAAAGGTGGCATCCATACTTTTCCATTGTGTCATACTTGATCTTTCTGCTATAAAAAGTACGCTTGAGATGTGATGAGTGAGAATCGGCTGACATGAGCGTTTGAACAACAATTTCTCGAAAAATTTCTATGAAACAAAAACCATATGTTCGTAGTTTTTGTTTTGCTGTTTGCTGCGCTCTAAAACTCGATGTAGCTCATAGCACCGCCTGAGTATAACTATGACTTTTATGCAATGGCTCTACTCCATAATCTGTTCATATTCAAAATCGGAGCATTAGCAGAGATAATCTTTTGTTGCTACTGCTGCCCTTTAGAAGCAAATTAAAACATTGGTTTATATTGAACAAGTAAGGTGTCTAAGTTCGGGTGTAACCGAACATTATATACTCAGCTCGAGGTTCAATTGTACATTTCTTTTCAGATAAATTACTTTTCTACATAACACGTGGCACCGCCCGTTTTAAAAAAAAGGTGTCTCCCCATTTCCTCTTATAATAAAACTTGATAAGTGAAATATTATTGATTCAAAACTATTTTTTGCTAAGTTATACCATATTATTCTAGTCTACGACCCTTTTAAACTTGTTTTGTATCTAAGTTGCCGTGGTCTTTAACCGATCCCGTCCATATTTACTAGAAATATTTTCTGGAAAATATGTATACACAATTTCATTACGATATGTTAATTTTTCTTCGAGTTATGGCTCCCGAAACATAGAAAATTGCTTAGTCATAAAAGGGGCGGTGCCACGCCCATTTTTTAAAATTTGAAGTTTTTCCCATTTATTGTTATAAATCCACTTGGGAAATGAAATACCATTCATATAAAGCTTTTGTTTGCAAATATATACCTGGCTTGATTCGTCCACGACTCTTTTAAATATCTTTTATATAAAAGTGGGCGTGGTACTTAAGCGATTTCGCAAATTTTTCTGCAAAGCATTTCTTATAGTAAAGGCAACCTCTCTGCCGAATTTTGTTACGATAGGTCTAACGATATTTGATTTATGATTAATAATATTTGTAAAATTGATTTTATCACAAGTGGGCGGTGCCACGCCCATTTTTAAAAATTTTTTTTAATTTTTATCAAGAGTCAATATCAGTCCACGTGTCCAATTTCAACATTCTAGGTGTATCACTTACTAAATAAACAGGTTTTTTGTGTTTTCCAAATTGGTTTATACATAAAAAGTGGACGTGGTTATCCAATTCCGCTCATTTTCGATACCAATCTATTCTGGGTCCAGATACGCTCGTGTATCAAAGTTGTGAAGATATCTCAATATTTCCTCAAGTTATCGTGTTAACGGGCTGACGGACGGACGCAAGGACGGACATGGCTAAATAAAATTTTTTTTTCGATACTGATGATTTTGATATGTGGAAGTCTATATCTATCTCGATTCCTTTATAACTGTACAACCAACCGTTATCCAATCAAAGTTAATATACTCTGTGTGCAAAGCACGCTGAGTATAAAAATAGTTCAGGGTTTTGTGCAAATGGTCTAGCATCATTGCATTGCGAATTTGTGTGGCAAATTTTTTACAATACACTAACAAAATACATGGATTTGCATTTACTACGTCATGGCAAATACGCAACCGTAATTTATTTTTCAAAAAAAAGTTGTTCGCGATCCGTAGCTTAAATTTGCTATAGCAATGTTTCCAACATCAAATGCACAAAATTCTGAACTCCCCTATTGCTTAAAGTTTGCCTATAGATATTTCCACATTCGAGTAGTCGTTTAGCAGCGATTAGTCGAATAATCAACAAGGAGCAATTATTCATCGAATATCACCAGCTCTAGCATCTCTGACAAAAACATACAAACATATGTACATACATATATGTATCTTGTCAAAAACAAAACCACTTACCGCCATACATAACAAACAGCGTTATCTTCAACATTATCAAATTGGGATTTATGCCATTTCGCCGACAAAATTCGCCAAATGCGGATGGTGTCACTTTTTCCAACTCGGCAGGCATATCAACAGTTTCGGTTGCAGTTTCCTCAGCGCCCATTATTGCCATACCACAAGATAAATTCGCTATCACAATCTAGTAGATATATTTATGATGCTTGCAATTATTAGATGCCAAGCAACAAAAATGCTACAATAAAATGTACGTACTAAATGTTGTCTGTTATTTGAGGTGATGGGCGCGCTGGGCGGCCCTGACGTGTACACTTAAATATATGACCGACGAACGCGCAATGGTTTGCAGTCTAAAATGCACAGAGTTTTGTATGCAGTAAATTATTTTACAGAATGTTTGTACTGCCACCAAAGTGTAAACACCATAAATATAGCAAAAGTAAATGCGCAGTGTTGGATAGCGGATTATAGATCTTGTTGAGGATGCTGCGATATCAAATGTTGCAATGTTTGCAAGCTGGAGGTCGGTTTTTGTGGGCCGAATGCTTGCTGCTGGCGAAGGTTCAAGGTAGGCCGGATACTGGATGATGGCTGGCTGTAGGATGAAAGCTTTAGGATGATGATAGCGGTGCGATTGCTGAGTGTATAAGGGAGTGTTGGGCACTGAGTTTGTTGTTTGTAAATTTACTGTTAGATTTATAGTTGCTCGTATGAATTATTAGTTGTAACGGTACAACGTTATGAGATTATTTAATATCAGTTGAAATTTATATGAAACGGTGATTGGGTATGAATTTTGCAAAGGCGTCTCCTATATACTGACTAACTGGTCGGTTGTGGGCGTAAGATGAGGTTGTTTAAGCGAATAACTGTCGCCAAACTAACGTTTGTTTGCCTGTGTGGTTCTTTTTAGAACTTTGTATTTAAATGTATAGATGTGTGTACTCTTGTTTGTATGTATGTGTATAAAGTATGTACGGTAGCTCGACACTTGATAAGATTAAAGGTGTACATTAAACGATTTTTGTTGCTTTTCTTTATATAAACCGCAAATATTTATCACTATTTGTATGTACATGTGTATGTGTATGTATTTGCAACAAAACACGAGCTAGAGCGCGCGCCCGGCCCGAAATGAAGAAACACTTGAAATTAAACGTCCGTTCGTCTTGATTAAATTCAATTTAAGAAGATAATCAGCGATTTATTTCAATTCCATTCACAAAACAGAATAGCGCAAAGGAAAAAAACAACAACACACGTATTGCAACAACAAAATGAAATCACTAAGCTTAGGCACTTTCTGAACTCGTACAGTAAGTAACGCTGTGGTGGGCTTTATTTGTATGCCACAGTCAACCAGCCAGCCAGCCAGCCACACGATTCTTTCACTAGTCACAGATAGTCATAATTTTATTGAAGTAGATTTGCGCGTATGTATGTGTGTATGTTGCTATGTATGCGCTACCTTGTAGATACATGTATGCATGTACGTAAGTATGTGTGCAGCCTTTCCTTAGCTTTTAAGTAGCGCTTTAAATTTGCGTGGGCTTAATATGAGCACTTTGTTGAGACAACGACAACAACAACAATAGTAACAACAAACTAAATTTTATTACAAAAACAACAAGAATTAACTTTAAATCCAATCAAAAATTCAGCAAATAGTCGCGCCGCGTACTAAAATGTTGATGTTTGGCATTGAAAAAAAATTATGAGCTGAGTGGTGAGAGCGAATCAAGCACAGTTATGATTAATTGATATTTAATTCAAAAATTAGTTATAGCAAATTTTATTATTTTTTTTTTCAATTTTTTTCAAAATTTGTTTTCTAAATTTGTTTGCACTTCAAACTAATTTAAATTACTAAAACACGCCTTGTGAGTATGACAATGCTTTCATTTTTTTCACTTTCTTTTCATTTGTTTTACACATAGATTTGCTTATTTCAGAAACTTTTACAATGTTTTTTTTTTCAATTTTTCTTTTTTATCTTATGTCGTATATTTTTTCATTTACTTTATTGCGTAATCGTCACAAAGTGCCTTACGAAAGTTTCTTATCAAATTTTTTCTCACTTATGCATAAATATTTTTATATTCAAATTTGCGATACACAATTCCTGTTCCGCATTTGTTTGCAATAATCAATTGTCTTTATTTTTATTAGCACTTGAAATAAAATTTCCTTATTTCTGTAATTTTAAAAATTTACATTTTTATTGTGCTGTATTTTTATTTTTACGTCTTGTAATCCAAACGGTTTCTTTAATCGTTTTTGCATTAAAATTTGATTTAAAATGTTTTGTGCAAAGTTCTGGTTTTTGTTTTTATTTAATAATATATTTTATTCACATATTTGCAGTCAAAAGTAAAAAAAAATGTTTGGTGACTAAGTTGGTTTAGGTACGCAAGTCAGAGAACACAAAATATAAAAATATTAATTTTATTACGATTAAAATTTAAAAAAATTTTATTAAAAATATTGAACTTAAAAAAATGTTATTGCAAAAACTTTCAATGATAACCGTATTCCAATTCCAGGAAAATTTTAATTTTAAAAAATGTTTAGATCAAAAAATATATTTTGTTTTTCTATTTCAAAATCTCTTTTATTTAAAAAAAAATATTCAAAAAACAACAAAAATTGTCAAAAAAGTTTTATTGAAAAAATTGTGCTGCAAAAAAGATTTAATTGAAAAAAATGTTCACTAGGAGATTTGAACATAACTCAGAGAACAAAAATATGCAAATATTAATTTTATTGAAATTTTGATTTTAAAAAATAAGTTTTATTTAAAAAAATACGTATAACAAAAAATTTTATAAAAAAAACAAAAAATTCAATAAATTTTATTTTCAAAACTACTTTTAATTAAAAAAATTTTGTTTCATAAATGTTTTATTTGAAACAATTTTTATTCAATAGCATTAATTAAGATTTTGATTTAAAAAAGTTATATTAAAAAATATTGAATTTAAATAAAAACTGTCTTAAAAAAATTTTACTATTAAACTTATTTTAATTCAGGGAAAATGTTGAATGCAAGCATTTAATTCAACAAAATATTATTAAAAATAATTTTACTCAAAAAAATTTATAATTTTTTCTCACAAAAAAAAATTTTTTTACCCAAAAATTTTTATTGAAAAAAATTTGTTGTAAAAATTTTTCCTTTTTCTAGTAGTATTTTTGTTTTTTCCATGTTTGTGTTTTCCCATAGTATTAAAACCATCAGATTAAAACCGATATATCGACCAATTAATCATTTATTTATATTTATTCTTGCAACCTAAAGCTCAAAAAACTACTAAATCTTAAAAAATATTGAATTTAAAAAAAAACTATCTTAGAATATTTTACTAATAAACTTTTTTTAATGCAGAGAAAATGTTGATTGAAAGCAAATCAATTTAATAAAATATTATCAAAAAAATATTGCTCAAAATAAATAATTTTTTTTAGTCAACAGAAACATTTTTTAACACTAAAAAAATTTTTTTTTTCAATTTTTATTTTTTAAAAAATTACTTAATTTTTTTTTTTTTTTCTAAATACCTACAACAACCTAACCTAACCTACAATTGAAAACAGTATAATCGTTTGTTTAAGTAATTTAAAAAAAAAACATTTAAATAGTTTGTTTTGAAAATTTATATTGTTAAATCTAAGGGCATACAGGTTTGTGTTTACAAGTTTTGCTGGTCCCAAATTTGTTCTAAACAATTTTTTTTTAACAACTTTCATCAAAGTTTTTAGTAACCCCACATGCAATTAAATGAAACAATTTATATTTATTTAGAATGTGTGGGTGTACATGTAAGACTGAGTCTTTTAAAGTACAATACAAAAGTGGAAATTCAAAAAATTTTAAAAAAAGTTTTTCATAATTTTTCAGATTATTAAAAGAAAATTTTTTCTGGAATAAAGCATAATGTAAAAAAGCCAACAAAATAAATTGAAAAATACGGAAAATACAAAAATACATTTATTGATGTATTTTTTCATAATTTTGCAAAGTATTAAACAAAATTTTTTGTCTGCAATTAAGAATAATGTAGAAAAAGAAAAAATACAGAAAAATAAAATAAATAAAAATACAGAAAATACAAAAATACTTTTATTAATTTATCTTAGAAAAATTTAAGAAATACGTTAAGAACCCCGCCCACTTTCAAATCAATGTTTCTTTTCCTCAAAAGATTTAAATATATGCGATAAATAAGAAATTTTGAAAATAAGAGTAGCACCGCCCTCGATATTTAACTGTACGATTGATATTTCACAGAAAGGATAACCTAGGTAAACCGATTAAAAAATAATGAAAATTATTTAGTGTGGGCAAATTGTTTGTTTTTGTTTAGTATTCGTCAAACTTACACTTTTTTTATTACAAACTTAAGTTATTTTTGCATAACTCCTTATATGCATTTTTGCATAAACTTTTCAACTGCTAAAATTGGGTTTGTAGTTTAAGAAAAAAAAATTAAATTTGCAAAAAAAAAGTTGTATTATTGTTTCCTCTCAAGTTTTTTTTGTTGGATAAAAATACTTTTTGTGAATAAAATATTTGTTTATTACAAAGATAAATTTGAACTTTAACGGCCTTTATTTTTTCAAAATTATAATTCTTTTAACTTTTATATATTTTTGGAAATTTTTGTTCTTCAAAATGTATTTACTTGGTAGAAACGCATATTTTTTGCGAGGTTTCGCTTGTTATTTTAACACTCCAATGCAAATATATAAATATTTTGTAGCGAAAATTTTTTTAAATATTTTGTATATTTCAAAGTCGAAATTCTTTCTTTGTGAAATTTTTGGATATATTTTATTTAAATTTTCTGTTTTTTTTTTTTTATATAACAATAATTTTGTCTACGGACTCAGTTTTTTTAAACTTGAAATATTTAATTTTTCTTTTAATGTTTCACACTGAAAAACTTACACTCGAACATACAATCACTTTTTCGCTACTCACTTCTTTTAAATTATTGTAAAATTTTTTTAATTGTTTTGTGTCAATATCCCACTGTAGTTATTCCTTCAAAGCATAAAGCCAAAATTTTCCACTATCTGAGCAGTGCAAATTCTTTGAGACAATTTTTTTTTTCACATTCATCTTTTATTCAATCCGATGCATCCTTAGCACTAGGGTTTCCTTTCAAATATTTCTCCATTAAATTTTTTGAGCCTCATTGAATTTGCACTTTCTCTAACACACTTGCCAATCACAGTTCTTTAAGTAATTTTTATTAATTGTTATTTTTTTGTATTGTGAGTTCTTAATTTTAATCAATTTATCCACTGCCACATAAATGCCGTTATTTGCCTGCGCTACTCTCGTTGTGTAAGTCCGAACAAAGACTAAATTCGTTTTATCACTTAGTCAAAAGTTTTATAAACAGATTTTCATCTTATCGTTATATTACACTTGTCGTTCAAAATGTTGACAACGAGTTGCTCGTTACACCATTGCACAGTTCCTTACTACACATACGAACTAACTGTCATATCCAGTGATCTATACTATCCATTCGCACTTAAGTTATTCTTCAAAGTTGTAGTTTTTTTTCCGCTTCGCTCGTATTTACGAGTAGTTTTTTTTTTTTTTTTTTGTATCTTAAATTAACTGCTTCTTGATGTTGATGAAAGTGCGTCATATTCGTAATTTTTTTATTTTTTGTGCTAAGATCATCTACTAACTACTACTGTCTTGGAATTATTTCTCATATGATGGATAAGATCTTGTGCTAAGCTTTTTTGCAAGGGTGGATATGACAGTGGCAGCTGATAAAGATAAAGTTGAAGCAAGATAACTGATAAAATTACATATGTAGAAAGACAATGTTAGTTCTGATTGAGTGATAAGGTTAATGTTTAGCTACAGTAGTGTTTATTTGCACAGCGGGTGAAAACTACAGTAAATTGAAGATGCTTTATCTATAGCATTACCGTCGCCAGCGAGTAGTTTTTGGTGGTGAGAATATTCCAAGGTAGTAGTGCAGTTTGAGGGCCCCACCCTAAAGTTGGGCCAAGATTTTCGAGTGTGGTATCAAAAGGCGGAATCCGAAGGCGGAAAAGAAAAATGTTATCTCTGTCCGGAGATATTTGCAGTTGAAATTGTCAATTTTCACGTGGTTGTTGTTGTGTTTGTACCCACAAAAAAAACTGTGCATCACCGTGGCTGTAGCCACGGGTCTTTTTTCGGTTTTTCGTTAATATCTTTTGAACAGGTAAAAAAAGTTAACTTCCGCTTTCGGATTCTTGATCTAGACGTGAATACGCGTCTTTTGATACCTCACTCAACAAAAAAGGCCCAATTTTAGGGTGGGGCCCCTAAACTGCACAATTACCTATTCCAATTATGTTTGCGTTAAAGTTACCTGAGTTGAGGCTTAAGGGCCCATTACTCATACTTAGCATAGACTTGACTTGACTTGAGAACTGTCACTTACAGTTCTGTTAAATGAACATTGCATGTTACTGATTACTCAAAACTTGGCAACACTTAACTTGACTTAGAAGTCTGTTGAATTTTGATTTTCTATGTAAGTTCTAAGTGACGTTTACATTTCGAGATGACATTTGTTTGTTTCCATTTCATTTTGACATTTTGTCATACAAGTTGACATTTACTTAAAAATAAATTTCAAACCTGGTTATGATGCCATATTGTATGCCCTAAGTAGAGTATAATGGTGGCTAAGTTGCCAAGTTTACGCCAAGTCAAGTCAAGTCAAGTCTATGCTAAGTAACAGTAATGGGCCCTATAGGTTATGTTTGGTTGAACTGACCGGTACATGAGGACGTCACAAAGACTGAATGAGTCCGTAGTGTTACCATAAATTTGTGTAACGACTGGACTGGAAAAACTTGAACAAAAACCAGAACCTACATATGTTATAAAATAACTCCGTCCTCTGAAAAACTCTAACAAGAACCAGGACCTATGTTATAAAATAACTCCCTCCTCTAAGCAAATATTAGAAGATTTCTGGCACCTATTCCATTCGCTACTTCTAAATTAGATAGCTATATAATAGCTGAGGTATTAGCCTGGCAGGTGTAGGACACAAGCACAAAACGTGCTCGATCGTTTCCTCCTCCAACCCGCACTTCCTTCATCTGCTATCACTCACCAAGCCTATTTTAAAGGTATGTAACGCCAGAAGGCAGTGTCCAGTAAGAATACATGAGTGTAAAGTCCTCCCTTTTTTATGATAGGAGTAACTTTGTTAGTCTAAGGTTGTAAGACCTACATATAATCTTCGAGACTTTACAGCTGAGCGTTTGGATTCACGCCTTTCCCACTTGGTCTATCATGTGCACCTCTCGCCTTCTCTTAATCTCGTCCAATCTAATTGGGACGTGTACGGAGCAAGCTTCAAGAGATGCGCCCTTTGTAGCTAGTTCATCCGCTTTTTCATTTCCGTCTATTCCTATATGCGCTCGGACCCCATATGAATGTATGCTTCTCCCTGTCCCGAGTCTTTCCAAGGATTGCTTACACTCTAACTCACTTTTAGATGCTGTGCTATGCGAGATTATTGCCTTGATTGCTGCTTTGTTGTTAATATAAAAGTTGGGACGGCTGCAGTTTAACCTATTTTCTTCTAGTGTCTCTATTACTTTGTTTACGGCTACTACTTCCACCTGTAAAGCCCTACAGTGATCTGGCAGCTTGTACGATCTGTTTATTTCCGGATCAGCACGGTATACTGAAGACTCTACTGCTTTACTACCTTGGCACCATCGGTGTACACATGTATCGCCTCGTCCGCCATTTGGCCACCCTTACGCCAACCATCTACCTCTATTGTGGCTTTAAGAGTACTTTCGAAACGCAGGTAGGCAGTCAGGTAGTTTATTCGCTCTGTAATCGATGGCGCTATACTACTATGGCCGGACGGTCTGCGCTCAAGCTGCCCCGTGGCTCTGAGCCTCGTTGCAGTTGTGAAGGCTATGTTCCTTGCTTCTAGGTCTACGGGTGGAATGTGCCGAATGACATACAGCGCAGCTGTCGGGGTTATTTTCAGGGCTCCCGTAATGCTAAGCATTGGTAAGCTGTATACCCCCTCTAATTTACGATCGCTGTAAATACCCAATGAGAGAGAAAGGGCGATGAGCCCTCTTTTACATGCAGGCCTTCTTCACTCTTTGCTCCACGTTGAGCTTCCACTACAACTTACTGTCTAGGATGTAAGACCTAAATGGCTATCCGAATGAAGTTGGTAGCCACCTACAAGGATCTATAAGGATCGGCAACGATCTCTCTTAACAATTAAAAAACGACGTGAGCTCAAAGTACTCGTGAAGTTAACTGGAACTCGTTCAGAGGTTGAAGTTATCTCACCACAAAGGTGGCTTTACCAGAAACAAATAACTACAGGCTAATAGAGAAGACTGTCTTCGGCTTATTATCGGTAAAAACCGATACCGACAATCTAATAATTTGTTACCGGCTTATTATCGAAAGTATAATCATCATTGACGAAACGGTTTGCTATCGCCGAGCCATCGGCTTCTTATTGTTTTTTTATCGGCTTCTTTTTCACGGGTTTGAGAAGTGTCTCCTTTTTATATTAAAGTTTTGGTGGTATTGGTTTCATAAAATCCCAATGATTGATCGATAACATATTGGTAACACTCCGATATTAAAAATCAATAACACGCTGATAATAAATTGATAGCACCGCGATAAGCAATTGAAAGCAAATCGACAAGTTTTTGAAAACATCAATAACTTTTCGATTAATAATTAAAAAATTTCGATAACAAATCGATAGCACGCCCATACAATTTTTGGATATCCGATCAAAAATCTAATGCTACATGTTAACAAATCGATAAATTTTCGATAAATAAAAAACAATAACCTATAACTCGTCGATAAAAACTCGATAAGACCTTTATCTATATCAAATTTACAATACTTTGAGAGCAATTAGGTAACACTCCTATAACAAATCGATAAAAATTTTATAGCAAATTGGCAACACTCCTCCAACATATCAATAACTTTTCGATAAAGAATCGACGGCAATCGAAGGACATTGTTATATGGTCTGGATAAAGAGACAATAAAAGTAGGACTTGCTCAAGGAAATAATCGGCACATTTGCCAGATAAGAATTAAAAAATTGCCAAATCCTTCACCATATTTTTTACCTATTATTAACAGCAAAAACGAAGTCAGCCTAAATATCCAACCAAGATGCACACTTGCCAACAAATGCTACTCTGTACTGAGCAAACAATTAAAAAGTAACGTCTGTGCGCAACGAACAAAAAGCACATTCTGAAAGTTTCCGGTCTTACCTGTTCTAGTTTATGCCTCGGAAGCAAGGACGATGTCGAAAGAGATTTTGGTCTTTGGAGTACTAGAAAAATGTTGTTCTTATAATGCCAACGTTATTTATCGTGGGTCAAAGACCACATTAGTAAGGCTGTTTTATGCGAATGAAATAAGATTCTTTGTGCCAGAAATTAGGCGTATCGATACCGAGGTTTTGAGAGTTGAAATTGATAAAGTCAGTTGTGAGAAACAGGTGGAGGAAGGCTTGATTATATTGGCGTTCCCATTCGGCTTCACTTGCGACAGAATTTATGTGGAAACGCAAGAAACGAACGCTAGATTTGATTTAATAGTTTAACGCTCAAAATAGCCTAAAATAAAATTCAGTATAAGTATCACTCACGATAAAAAAATCCCCGAAGGTTTCGAAGAGTGTTATCGATGTTGATGATCCTTTGTCCGATATAGACCCGGTACGATCCGATAACAAGTTACACTAAGTTACAAACCGGATCATCTTCTGAAATATTTAATATGACCACATTGAACCTTCTAGGCCATCCGGCCCCCCATCCTTCACTTTCGTGAGGAACTTGGGGTCGCCAGAGCCTCGACTGCTAAAGAAACGGAGTTCGCCACTGTTATGTGAGGTTGACAATTGTGTTTGAGAAGTTATAAATTGCGCTGGCAACCCCTCGAATGAGTTGAGCTAAACAACCATTGGAATCATTTGGATATTTTAGTCGACTCTTTCGGCCGCCGTGGTGCGATGGTGGCGTGCTCCGCGTACCACACCGACGCCTCGGGTAAAGCAACATCAAAATCTTAGAAACAAGTTTCTTCACTTTGGGGTTTGTTTAAGGAGTCAAATCGGAGCCATTTCAGTTGTATTTTGAAGTTCGGAAACATTACGGTGCTAAATAGTTTTCGGAACCGAAGCATAATTGTTTTAACTATAATATCGGGATTTTTAAGACTTATTTCAGGATTGTTTTCGTGATATATATAAAAAACCCCGACTTGACCGATTTCGAAAGTAGGTGTAAAAGTGGAAGTAGGCTTGATAGTTAAAACTACTCTAGCATATCCTTGAAAGGCTGTCCTACCTCCTGTTCTTCTCTCATAGATGCCTCTTAACAATTACTTGTTATTTTTGTTGTTGTTGTAGCGATAAAGACACAAACCGAAGGTTTTGGGAGTATTATCGATGTCGATGGTCCTTTTCCGGATATATATCCGGTCGGTTTCGGTAACAAACACTATCAGAGTACTAGCCCCACTATCTCGGGAACGATTTAGTTTGAGCACATTCAACCTTCTAGGCCATCCCCACCCTCTAATTCCATGAGCAATATAGGCTTGCCTGCTAAATATGTGTATGATTAATTCAATCCGCGTAGGTGAAGGTGGCCATTGGGTTGCGGAAGCTGTGAATTGCGCTTAGCGCTTACCGCTCTTCATCCTGTTCGATTTCCTCATCCTCAAACCCCCAACATTATCGTTCTGTCCTTACCGTCTTTCTCTAACGGAACATTTTATTACAAAAAAATTTTCGGCTTTCCCAAATTTCAGAGCAAGCCATTTCACGTTATAAAGAGCAAGACTAATAATACTAAGCCCTAAATTTTTCGAAGACGGTGCCGAGTCAAATATTATATTCACTTCTGCTTAATCGAAAAACTTGGAGTCTTAAACAATCAGCCACAATCAAAGGCATATATCAAAGCCACAATCATCAACAATTCACTGAAGTTGACCAGGATTTCTTTAGAAATATGATCTCTCCAAAAGTCAAAACATTTTATTAGCATAAAACTTCCATGCATTTCGAAAAGTATAACACAAATAAGTTGATAACTTTTTTGAACCAACTACACGCGAAAGTTCAAATAGCTTTGAACAAATCCCAATGCGATGCATAACTGACGATCAAATACCTAACATATTATTTGGGCCAAATGCATAAAATGTTCAAGTTAGACCAGAAACACATGAGCACGAATATATTTCAATGGACAAGTGATAGCTTAAGCCCTCATGTGATTGATATGTCGAAATATGAAGTATGTAATTGGATAGAATAATTTTGAAGTGACTACATACGCAGAAAATTTTAACGATTGCATTTCGATACATTTTTCAACGGGATTTAACATGGGCATACTATGTAGAGCAAGCACATTTAATTTGATTGATATTTTCCACTGACACATTTCATTGTTATCAATAAATATATCGAAATGGGACCAAGCCCAATTAAAAGCTCTGGTATATAATATGGAACATATTGTACACAAAAGTTAATTTTTCATCGCCACTACATTTTAGCCGATAGCTTTGTTATCGATAAATATATCGAAACGGAACGGAGGTCCTAGCGATCGCCTCTTATCTGATACCCATATTAAGCACAAAAATTCATGTTTTAGCGCCACTACATTTTGGCCGATAACTTTGTTATCGATAATCGACCAGAAAATATACTATAGCCACCATCCAGTGAGTTTTCTAGCTCCGTATCATGCTCATTTCTCACGGGAATGCTCTGGATCATTGGGAGATCGTGATATTTTTGTACATATGAGATGTGAGAGGCAGATGTCGCCGTTGTATTTCACTTAGCCCATACAAGAAGCGTTCCATTGAGTTATCGAGCTGTGGCTCACGATCAAATCTCATTGGAACGATTTGGATCAATTTAATGAGAGCTGGTAGCACTAATGTAAAATATCTGTTTTGTTGAAAATAAGAACAGGAAACGTACACAAAAATGTAGGATATTGATAGAATTATTAACATTTAAATAGTTTCTCACGTAAATAAACTCTTTATTTTCCTTAAATTTTCTTCAAGTTGTTTACTCTTTCCGTGTTTTGCATTTAAATGTGGCGAAATCTTTTACGTATACCCTTCAAAAAACGAGAGTACTCCATAAATAGTTTAAGGAATACTCCTTTAGGAGTATAGGAGTGTTCCAAAACTAATCTGTATTCATACAAAAAAAGTGCTCCAATTAACAATGCGATGTCCGAGGAGAGGAGTAGGTGATCACACTCTCGCTTTGTTTGTGAGTATTCCATAGAGTACATACGTGAGAGTACTTTCCAAAGTACTTTCACTGTAGTACTCCATGGAGCACCCACAGAGGATCATATGCCAAAGCACTAAAGAGGAATTGTGTCGGAAAGAATTATCGGAGTGAATTTAATTTAAAATGAAAGTAAATGAAGAGGGGCAATGCAACTTTTATATTTTATGCTACGAATATTCTTATGTTATTTAGCATTTGCGTGAATAAAGAAACTAATATTTCTCTATACTATAGTATGTATACATAAAACCAGTGCGCGGTTGCATTTTATCAGAGTTGCCAGAGAAAAGTTTTATTATCAGTTATTTGTATGCTATATTTTACTTTTGGCAACTCTGTTCGATCGTCATCGTGTCGTGATCACGGTCGTTAAAAAACGAGCAATGATCGGCTAATGGTGGTCCGCAAATGCATTGCAAAGGAGTGTTGTTAGAGTACTCCAACATGAAGAAAATGGAACACGTAATCCAACAATTTTTGCAGGGGACACGTATTTATTTCAGTGCTACCATGGCTCAACTATATGGTTGGCTCATCTCATCAGCTGATTTTATTTTTTTCATTTCACTGGAGTAGGGTATCGTTTTGACAGAGGAGATGGCAAACTCAAAATGAAACCAACACATTGACAACATTTCTTACTACACACAAAAGCTGCTAAGTTTTATGTTTTCATTCCATTACATTCGTCTAACACCAACACGCTGGTTTTGACAATCTGAACAAAGGTATGTTGTTGCTGTAGAGATGAGCCAACCATATAGTTGAGCCATGAGTGCTGCCAACTCAAAAGTGGTTAGCTGTCAAAAAATCTACTATAGAAAACGAAACGAACAGAACTGATATACGGATCAGAAATTGTATCAGATAACTATAAGGATCACAACGTTGTTGTTGCATTTGCATGTTAAATTTCTATCCGTATCTGGTTCCAGCGTCATTGGAACGTAACTACAGCTAAAGGCCAAGCAGCGCCATCTATTTTTGAAATATATTAAAGGCAGCGTTGTCAAACTAAAGATAAGAAACTAACAAATTATCTGGCTCACAAATTGAACCAGACTTCTATCTGTAGCGGAATTCACTAACCTTTTTTAGCGACATTTGCCATCGCTTTATTTGCGAATCGATAAATTTAACGATTTCGTTATTCAGTAACTATCGACGATCAGCTGTGTTGTTAAATAAACGGCAAGTAAATTGGCTGCGTTAAAAATCACGAAATTAACATTTCTGGCAATTTTAGTTGAAAAAGAAAATCGGAACTTTATTTAAATACTTTCAAACACGAAAAGTTGCTTTATTTATATATAAATCAAATGGCATTTACTTGGCTACGTTTTATCGCAAGATGAAGAATTACTAAGACCATCGTCAGTGGACAGACACATTCTTAGAGAAGTAGATAACCTATTCCACTTGAATGCAACGGAGTTTTGAATGCTGTACAGAACAAAAGAAGTTAATACCGCATTTACTTACCTTTTGTTAAAATATGTAAAAACTTGCACAATAATGACTTTTAAGAGCAGTTAGTATACGGAATTTATTTATTTTTGGCATTCCTTTTGTGCTTTTCGCACTTTTTAGGTTTCGTTAAGCTGTGCTGCCACCTTTCTACTATTAAAACGAAATTTAAATGTCATTTATTACGAGTCGTTAAAACTTAGTTAGTGAATAGTACAATCGATAAGGCAAGCGACAAAATAGTTAATTAACAAATCGACAAATCGGATTGTTATAACTTAGTGAATTCCACTACTGGATTTATTTGGCTCAAATCATGGTTATTGCATTTACATGCAAAATTATTTATCTGGCTCAGGATCTTTGCGGCGGGATGATGGCTTATGATAGAGGCCGTCATTTCATCCCAACGAATTCAAGAAATATGCAATTGACGCGATTAAAAACGCCCACTGAGACTCCATAAACATTACGAGGAATTTTCGATTAAACCATAAATCTCTTTGATTCATACATTTTTCGAAAAATTCCAGTTTGTTATTTAACATACAAAAACATATACATAGATCAGTATGCAAAAGTTCGTACTTTTATTTTTATGAAGTTGCTGCTAATCTTTTTTCTTATCAGCAAACAGATCAGTTAACTTTCCTACAAACTCCGATAAAACCGTCAACGCCAGCCATCAACAGAAGCAAAATAAGATAAACGTATCTCTATTCCAGCATAATAAGTATTGCTGTTTAAAAATGTGATTACCTATTACGAGGCCAATATGGCGACAATGCTACATTTCCACCAAACAAATATTATCACTTGAGAAAAATCAAAGTTTCACTTTCGGATTATTGATGGGTACCAAGATTACAACGTGTCTTGCCACACCTCCTCAGGTATTTTTGAACGTGTTTAGCAGGCGTACGAAACAACCAAACACTGAGTTTGGGTTTAGTGGAAACGTAGCCTAGGCATTACATATTGGCTGCTACTCTGAATTCTGAATTTGTGGCACCCTGTAGCTTATTTGTGAGGTTTCATAATACTGCGTAATAGCTCCGACACATTAGCAGTTTTTTATATAGATGAGTTTAATACCATTGTTTACTACAGGCATGCTTAACCAACGAACCGATATCATTTCGTTACGATAATTAACGTTAATAAACGAAACAAATTCATTTCAAAGGCAGGGGACTAGGCAGTCGAATGTCATATAATGAAGTAATGGTGTTCGGATTTTTTTTCAAAGTTAAAAAAAAAATGTTAAAAGCTTTAATATAAATAAAACTATTGTTTTAATAACAACAAAAACGCCTTATATATTCTATATACATAAATTCGTAAGGATTATCTCACTTTAAAAATTGAGTTAAATAATCTAAAGTTTGTTTTTGAAATTGAGTCGAGAACTGTGCGTGTGAATGTGCGAATTTTCACCGATCAGTTGTTAGTTGCGCTACTTGGTAAAATTTACAATGTTTAATACAGCCCATACATGACACAAAAACCATGCGCAAATATAAAACGACGAAATTTCTGCAAATGAAAATTTTGACATACACGGCTCGAAAACACTGCGCAATATTCATTTTTAAAGTAGCGCAACAAATGAAACATGTATTTTAATTGTATAAAAAAGGCATTAATTGTATAAAAATTCACTATTTATTTTCCACAGTGCTGGAAATTCACGGTATAAGTCGAAAAACTCGCACAAAAGCGTTTATTTTCCATTGTATTTATAAAATATATATTTTAATTGCAAGACCAGGTCAACTCATTGCAGCACTGCACAATATTCATTTTTCAACTAGCGCAACAAATGAACCATGTGTTCTAATTGTATAAAAAAATTATTATTTATTATTGAATTTGTGTGAATAGGGGCGACATCTGCCTATCACATTTCACGTGTGCGAAAATATCACGACATCTGCTTCTCAAGTCTCTCAATGATCCAGAGCATTCCCGTGAGAATTGAGCGTGAGGCGAACCTGTAAAACTCACTGGAAGACGTTTGACATTTCGCACACCTAAATATTCATTTTGCATGTGGAAGTATTGTATTTTAAAATAACATTTGAAAAATGAATCCATAGAATATTGAATTCGAATTAAATGTTTGACATTTCGCACACCTAAATATTCATTTTAGATAGGGAAGTGTTGTGTTTTAAAATAACGTTTGGAAAATGAATCCATGGAATATTGAATTCGCATTAAACACAGTAAACGTATTAATTGTTAGCCTGTTTCATAAAAATATTTGTTATAAATAAATGAGTTTAAAAAGTTTAATTCTATCTAAAAATTATTGCGCCGAATGAGCAACCCATACAAATATATAGGTGTTTCTTATTTTTCAAATGTCCCGGGAAATTTTAAAAAATCCCGGGAATTTGGCTCAAATTTGATGTTTGTCCCGGGAACCCGAAATAAAAATTTGGCAACCCTAATGCCCACGTACATATGTACGAATAATAAATATCCCTGCAAAAAATGCGTTATGTGCATTTTAAACGCAATATTAAAACTTGCAAAAAATTGCTGAATCCATCTATGGAAATTCAATAGAACATATGGTTCAAGTGATTTAGGTTCGATATAGGGCTCCGCATTTTCCTCAAATTATTCGAATCAATCAACTGTAATCTTTTTTTTTTTATTTTACCCACTTCGTTGCCGTTTGTACATGGATTTAAAACTAACTAATCCCAACTGTACCCGGAAGCGCCTAGAGGGGTTCAATTATACCCCAATTTACACAAAAGAGTTCAATTGGAGACCACTCTATTTAGGGATTAATTGCACGATTTTTTACAGGGACAAGATAAACGAAAACAACAGATCAGAAAGAAAAATAACACTGATGACGACGCAACGCCGATACCGGTTTGTCTCCAAACCAAATTTGACAAGTGATGACGGAAAATCGTTCCAATATACAACAACAACGTACAAAATTTATCTTTTCAACAAAAGGTAACCGTTCCTATGTTCAGATGTAAATATACTCTCTACGGTAATTTTTTGTGACTCTGAATTTTTGATTGAGCCGACGCCCCGGATTAAAATTCTGCATCATAAATTATACATCAATTATCGACCCTGTCGGAAAATCAACAAAGCAAAATGAGTTGTTTTTGTTGTTGTATTAACTCCCTGAAGGTTTTATGGAGTGTTATCGATGTTGATGGTCCTTTGCCGGATATACATGGATCTGGTAAGTTCCGGTAGGAAGCACCATTGGGTACTAGCCCGACCATCACGGGAGCAATTACCATGACCACATTGAACCTGCTAGGCCATACGGCCCCGCCCCTAGTTCCATGTGTAACTTGGGGTCGCTAAAGCCTCGCCTGCTAAATATTCCCCTCGTGTAGGTAAGGCTGACAATTGGATGTGCATGCCTCCTAAAATCGTTGTGTATGTACATAAGTTCAGATAGCCAGGTCCAGCCAGCAACCAGCAATTTAACGGGTTTAGATTACTCCTGCCTTAAGGCATGCCTATCGCAAGAGGATACTAGAATTCAGAGATCTGACGGATCGACCGACAAAGCATTCCCTTAACCTCAGGGAGCTGTTTTGCAACAACGACCAGCGATATCGTTCCTATATAAATATATACATAAGCTGGTAACATAAAGTGGAGGAGATGAGGTGTTTCTATATCTTCGGATGTGGGTCATATAAGAATTTTTTCAAATCAATTTTTACAGTTAACGTGATTAGCAGCGGTCATAAATGTTGTGCGACTTTTTAATTTGAAAGCCTTAGCTGCCGATCATATACGGAATGGGTACTCCTGCCAGTTCTTCAGATTAAAGGCCCCATTACTGATACTTAGCATAGACTTGACTTGGCTTGAGAACTGTCACTTACAGTTCTGTTAAATCAACGCTGCAGTTACTGATTACTCAAAACTTAGCAACACTTAACTTGACTTAGAAGTCTGTTGAATTTTGATTTTCTATGTAAGTTCTAAGTGACGTTTGTTTCCCTTTCATTTTGACATTTTGTCATACAAATTGACATTTATTGATTATGATGCCAGATTGTATGCGCTAAGTGAAGTATAATCGTGGCTAAGTTGCCAAGTTTACGCCAAGTCAAGTCAAGTCTATGCTAAGTATCAGTAATGGGGCCTTAAGGCTGGGTTTTCAAGTTTAAACTCTATTTAAAGTTGACTAGAGTTTAACCTTGGCACTTTGTTCGATAGCATCAAATTTTGCTGCTCATCTCTGCTTAAGCGGCCGAAGTGGCAGGGTTAAACTCTAGTCAACTTTAATTGGAGTTTAAACTCGCACTGAAAAACAAGGTCTAAGTTAAGCAGTTAAGCTACAAGTCCATGAGCGTCCATTCGGACTTTTCGACTTCAGCGATTTTCACCTACATATGTATAATTCAAATAGCTGGCAGACGAGATGAAATTCTTCAATGCCTGGAACGTCGGTGAGGCTATGTATGGAGCTCTCCCTTATGTCCTTTTGCTCACTTGATACTTGTTTTATTTCACAGAAGGATGCGAAACTGAATGCTCGCTCCCTCCTGCAGAGTCTACGTTGGCTGCCACCACCTCACCAAGCGGCGTGCATTCTTATTTCTTTTACATACAACGCTTATTCACCATAGAGTAAAGAATCTATCCCATCCTTTTCACAAACCTTTCCATCAGCGACATCTACTGTTTCAAAATTATGACTTGGCAAAAATCTCCTCCAGAGCTCTGTAATTCCTGTAATTTGACATTTTCTTTCAACATTTTCGTTGACAATAGAAAGTGGTGGAATGAAGGAAACAAAATAATTTTATTTCATTGCTGATTGGTCAAAGATGATGGACGAAAAGAATTTTTGATCGTCCGTCCTGTCTGTTAAACTTGTTTGATTTTTTGCAAAACGAATAGTTGAAAAAGTAAATAAAAGTGTATAGACTGTAATACATAAGTATTCCTAAAATGTTTTCTCGTATTTGACTTCCCACCATTTCAACATTTTGACAATTGCGTTCTGTCAGATTTTTGACATTCGTGCTTTATTAGTTCATTCGTTCGCAGTCGTCTGTTCGGTTCGTTGTGAAAAAATATTTTTGCAAGTAGAATGTGAATTTACGCAGCGTTTAAACAATTATAATTGTGCAAATAAAAGTACGTGTAATTGTAATTAATAACTTAATGTGATATAATGAAAAGATGTGCAAATTGGAAATGATTAAACGACGGCTAAGTTTTGGCTGCGCTAGGTTTTTTTCTTCGTCTGATCAAAATGTGTTCCTTTGTACAAGCTGGTGTGTGTTTGTGCGTGTGCATGTGTGTGCGCATAGTCGACGACGTCACCGTCACGGTTTCTGCCACAGTAGCAGAGGCAAAGAGGACAAAAATAATTTTCTGTTAAGAATCTTCAAATAATTCTCGCATTATTCTTCGTTATATACTTTTTGTGCCATTCCGACAACCGTTGGTGTTGCCGTACTTCCTAAATATAACCAAATATTATCGAAAATAAAGATGTTGCTGGCGGAAACTTCGGTGGAAAGCAGCGGAGCGTAACAAAAATCTAGTAGGTCACTTTCACCACACCAAAAACTTTAACACAATTTTTAACATAATTTAAGCACAGAAATACACTGATTAGAGTTTTAGAGAGTAAAAGTTTAAATTCTGAACACATTAGCTGAATAAAAAGTGTACAAATAATTGTTAAATAACAAACAGTGGTAGTTTAACATATTCTGCTGTGGTAAGTGGTGAATGTGACCTACTAGAATTTTGTGAAGCTTGCTTCACACGATTTTTCGTCCCTACAACATCTTTATTTTCGATAATCTTTGATATAACTGCTATTCAATCCTGAAAACTATCATGACAATTAATGTCATAATTGTTTGCAAATGTTAATTTACAACCTGGATCGACTGATAATACACGTCCAAAAAATCAAGATAGGTATAGAAAGACGGGTCGCCAGGAGAATAAAGGCTTGAACTCATTCGATTTTGCGTCGTTTTCAACAGCTGACTTTGAACACAAGAGAGCGTAAAAGCACCGCCAAAAGAACTCAAAAACCTACGTTTTATATGGGTTGTCAATTCGTTATTACAACTTTTTAAATTTGATGTTTGTCTTTATTTCTGCAATTTAAAAGAAACTTCGGAAAGGTATCAAAAGACGCAGAAAGGTGGTCTGCGCAAAAATGCTATGGATCGAACCCCTAGTTTTGGGGGACTCGCAGTAATTATTCGTTAATATCTTTTGAACAACTCAATATTTTTCTTTGCAGAAACGCGTATTTTAACATCCACCCCCATATTTTTTAGCGTTTATTGAGAGTGTGATGTCGTCTAGAATTACCGAAATATTTTCATTTGTATTATAACGGATGTATTTTTATTGGTATTTCCATACAACAGCATGACACGCTAATGCACGTCCAAAAATACCGTGACTGACGCCAAAAGACGCGTTATTCTATTCAAGCAACTGTTTGATAATATTTTGTTTCAATTTATCATTCCGCTTTTCTCGACACCTTTTCACAAAGAAATAAGCCTACCAAAATGAAAATTAAACTATACCAATCTAGATCATGCTCTAGTTCTTTTTTTGGATCAAAGATTTAAATAGTTGGCGAAGCAAAATTTTAATATCTGAACTATAAGCAGAAATAATATATAAAGGTACTTATTGATGGAAATGTTTTTCGCAAATTTGGCAATATAAGGCTGAAGCTAGCCACGAAACGGTTCTTTTAAAAAGTTTTTGGTATTTATGGAGTGTCAAAAGAAAGTAGTAAAAATGTTTCTTAGGTTTCGCTATCATCACAGTCCTTATCTCTACATTAACCCCGTATTAGCACCTTAGACCATGATTGGGGCATATTCATTGTCAAAATAAAATATGTAATTATGGTTAGTTACATATTTTGACATAATTTCCTATGGGCTATCTTTCAAAAAAGCTGCAGATATGTATATGCACCTCAAAAAATTGGACTATCATTATTATCTTCGTTTTCCTGCTTAACTTCTTCGATGCTTTTTCATAGAAATACACAATTTGTAGTGCTTCATTTCGAGATAGCAATATGAAATAAAACAAAGCGGAAATAAAATGGCCCACCGACAAATTTGATTGCAAACAATTTTGCTACTAGGAATGGAACGTGTGAAAACAAGAAAATTAACTTTGCGTATTTATTATTTCTATATTAAATTGGGTAGTTAAACCATATCATTATGGGCTACATGGGCTGATGAAATGTTTAATAAGGTTATACTCAACCCAACAGCAAATATCTGCTTTTATTATACATAAAAGTAATTCAATACGACTGCATGACGTTCTTAATACACGTCCAGAAATATCGGCAGGCGTGCGTTTTGATCCCAGAAAGGCGAATCCGAAAACCGAAAAGAAAAATTTTGAGTCGTTCAAAAGATATTAAAACTCACTGATGAAAACTTCGCGAGTTGGCAGCCAGTGTACACTACTGTGACATTCAAAACTCATACGCACTGTTGTAGAATGACGTTTTTGTTTTCGTAGCGTTTGATGAATATTTTCTCACTGACATAAGACTTTTACATTCAGTGCACATTCAGCCCAACAATGTGCACAATAATTTACAGAATCGCATGCAAATTTAAAGTGTAAATTGTGTGTGCAATTGAGTTTCCAATTTTTCACAGTTAGGGAATTGACCTCCAAGTCCCTCCGCAATCGTGCTTGTGATCAGACCCAACATTTTTATCTTCCGTTTGCGGATTCGCGAATCTGGCACCTAAATCGGCCCTCCTGATATTTTTGGTCGTGTATTAAAAGTGTCATGCTGTCGTATAGAATTATCTAAATGAATTTATCACTAACATTACCAGGCAACATTTCTTGTTAACATATACCGACAGTCTAATAGATAGAAATCATCAATTTATCGAACGTTTAAGCTGCATACATTGGTGCTTTATCGGTAACCGTATCGGTAACCTTATAA
Organism: Eurosta solidaginis; assembly: GCF_040869045.1. Taxonomy (NCBI): domain Eukaryota; kingdom Metazoa; phylum Arthropoda; class Insecta; order Diptera; family Tephritidae; genus Eurosta; species Eurosta solidaginis. The sequence continues at coordinate 267,541,275 of NC_090320.1, forward strand.
AGCCGGAGTCATTGGTGCCGTATGTCGTATCGCTGTATCCGTATCCCTAACGTAATCAGCTGTTTATCGTTACGACGGTAAACCAAAACCCAGTTGGTTGGCTACGATACGGTTACGACCTTAGCGGCACCAATAATCGATTGCATTGATTGTCATAAGGTTGGTCGAATCAGCTGTTAAAAGGTTACCGATACGGTTACCGATAAAGCACCATTGTCTCCAGCTTAACAGCTGATTCGACCAACCTTATGAGAATCAATGCAATCGGTTATAGCTGGAGACATTGGTGCTTTATCGGTATCCGTATCGGTAACCTTTTAACAGCTTATTCGACCAATCTTATGAGAATCAATGCAATCGATTATTGGTGCCGCTAAGGTCGTAACCGTATCGTAGCCAACCAATTGGGTTTTGGTTTACCGTCGTAACGATAAACAGCTGATTACGTTAGGGATACGGATACAGCGATACGACATACGGCACCAATGACTCCGGCTTATTGGTGCCGCTAAGGTCGTAACCGTATCGTAGCCAACCAATTGGGTTTTGGTTTACCGTCGTAACGATAAACAGCTGATTACGTTAGGGATACGACTACATGGATACGACAAAAGGCACCAATGACTACAGCTTAAACTAATGGTTAACGTTGCGGCATTGTTTCTTTTTTGTCATTTAATTGCTGCTGATTAAATTTCAGTAACGGCAACACCATCGCATATTCCCTTTTGTACGTTCATTTGTTCGTGTTCGCATCAATTTTAATGCTTACTGTCAAGGAGATTACATATCACTGTTATGCATACACATCTGTACAAACGTATACTTTACGGCTTTCTTACGCAGCGCGTACAAATGTCAAAATTTTCTTGTCGTGTGTCATTTCCACACTTCGTTGTCGTCGTCGTTCGGTTGATTGGCAAAATGAAGTTTTCGCGAAAAAATTTCACTAAATTGCGATTGAAATAGAAATTATTAAACGAAAGTGCTAATAGAAATGTTTAGTGTTACAATTACAACTGATTATTACAAATAAATGTTATATTCGCAAAGATAAATTGAAATAGTAAAATGGTAAAGAAATTTAGTGCAATAAATCGATGTAAATGTGTGCTGCTGCCTTTTGCCTGTGAACCGATAAATATTCGTAGTTAACAGAGGCCGACAACATCAAAACAGCGCATGTTAAAGCAAGAAGATAGAAAATACTTTCTGCGGATATTAGAAAATTACCTTCTGCATATTTTTAAGAAGTATATATTGTGATTGTTGGAAAGAGGATGAATTGTTTAATTAATACAATCCCTCGAAAAAAACAAAAATATCTCATGAAAATGTGTAGAAGCAATTTAAAGTTACGCCGAAAGTTGTACATTACAAATATATATCACGAAAATTACGAGCTCTGACGTCTCTTTATTTCTATCTTCTCTGATAACCGCTTGTTCGTTTCCGTTTCTTTACATTTGCTTGTTTCTTTCGGTGTTCAGTTCGGAATATTGGAATAAATGAAAATGTGAGAAGATATATATGTAAAAGTATACGAAGCCATGAGCAAAAATTTCGCAAAAACTAAAATTTTGCACAATGCCGAAATGCAAAGATGATGGATGGTAGACCGTCAAAGTCGCCGCTAAAGCCGCCGCGTGTGTTTGTGAAAATTTACGAAGCATTCATATAGATAAATATCTTCTTACGGCTACCAACAGTGAGTAGGAATGTGATGAGTAATTGGGAGTATTGTATATGCGGCGTTTTAGTTGTTATTGTTTAGCTTCCACAATATATAGTTTAATTTGTGTTCATGGCAAGAATTTAATTAGGAAAATTTAATCGAAAATACATTTTTTTAGGCGAATTGGACTTGAATTAATTAAAAACGTAGCCGTCGCTGCGGACGGTTTATTTTTTCCCAGTCATTTTGTATTACGATTGACCAGAGAACATTCTCTGATTTGAAAGAATGTTGAAGTGAAAGAATGTTAAAAAAGAAAAGAAAGAAAGAAATATTGAATAAGTAAAACTTGACAAAATTGCAATACTTTGGTTGAGTCTGAAAAGGATTATGAAATGGAAAGCAAATAACTTCAATAGTTCAAGGCTAGACCCATCCGATTCTTATCTTTTTTGAAAGCTAATAAATAATGGCAACTGCAGCTACATTTGCTTATCTATATTTTTTTTTTTTACATAATTGTGTGTGCAATGCAATGTTACGAAGGAAGCAGCTGTTAATAACAGTGAATGTGGACCATTGAAACGGCTCAAGACGTGAAGGTCAAACCGGAAATAGGATCTCGATACATCGTTTCTTACTCGATCATTTTGCGTTTATTGCGTAACTAATCATCTATGAAATTGGATGGACAAATCTTACAGATTACAATCATAGCAAGTCTTTGACGTATCTAACAGAGTCATAACAGCCCTACCAAAAATCCGAGCTATTCCGGTGTGAACAATTGTGCATGTGAGGTATTGTGCTATGCAGTCACCTTATTTAATATTGGAAAAACTGTCACCAACTCTAGCGGTGGTCTGCCCCATCCAAAAGGTCACAAATCTAACGAAACGCTATCAGTATCCTCCAAAAGAAGTCCAAGGAAATTATCAAGTTCAACAGATTTGGGCCATAGAGTCAGTGGTGTTAGGAGGTATTAGTTTCACATTACCATTGAAAATATGGCGGTGTGTATGTGGAAACACATTTGCGATTTTTGTTGCGCCTATGTCGAGGAGTGTTTTGAAATTAGAATAACCCCGAAAATGCATTTCGTGCTGTTTCCACATTCAGGTATGAAGTACTCAGTTTTACGCCAGCGGGCAAGGGTAGGTATGCCTGTCGTGGGCGACTAAAATACTACAATGATTCAAAGGGCTGTGTAGCGCAACCCTTTCAAGGGACTGTCAGCGCACTTTATAGCTTCTCCAACCCAATTGTCAACCTCACCTACATGTGGCAAATCCTGCTTCTATAGCAGCCGAGACTCTGGCTACCCCAAGGTCCATGAAACTAGTGTATGGTGGGAGGGATGGCCTAGAAGGTTCAATGTGGTCATATTAAATCGTTCACAAGATGGTTAGGCTTGTACCTTAATAGTGCTTGTTACCGGATCTATATCCGGCAAAGGACCATCAACATCGATAGCACTCCATAAAATTTCCTTAATCGCTACAACAACAACAAATACCCGGTTGTGTTTTTAAGATCCTTTGAAACCAGATATGAAATCTATTAAGGATTTCAATCCAAAAAAAGGGTTAGGCCCACTTGCAGAGCGACAAGTTAATTTCTTAACTCAGAGTTAACCAAACTTGAGGATTTATTTTCACACATTTTTGACACATTTTTTTAAATTCCGAGCAAAAAAAATAACCTGACTTTAATCAAGTGGGCCTTAAGGTACCTAATCATAGTTAGTCTTGGAGTTCTTGATCGCAAAACTTGACTTTTTAGCTATTCAGCTTCCCCAACCTTATTTTCTACCTCAAACGAGGCATATTCTATTTAGTATGTTCTTTTGTAAAGATGGTGTGAGGAGTTGGCTGATTGAGAATATCGACGTTGTCATATCAAACCGTTCAATCTATAGATCTAGTATCTTAAGGTGCTAGTTCCGGAACGCATCGGATCTACATCGATAACGCCAAATTACATGCAAATTATCCAAAAATAAAATTTGTTACTAGGTAAACTTTGTTTCACAACCTCAGAGAGATCGCTACAATCAAAACCTATCGATAAACTCTCCAAAACCTTGGGAGAGTAAATACCGGTTCCATTTAATCATCCATTGCTAATGCAATGAATTCCATAGATTTGTTTGTTTTTGTTTCAGCAGCGCGCAAACCTTTTAACAGATTTAATTAAGATGAATATAAAATATTCTGGTACATATTGCAAGCGCACAATGATGCCAACTCCTCATGTGAATTTTTATATTCTCTTTTGGGTTTTAAGTAAAGGGCCTGGCAAAGTTGACATAGCCATAACCATATTTTTACTTATCCATAACAAAAATTTCAAAATTTAAAATTTTCATAAAAATGAAGAAAACGCAAAAAATTATAAACATATTCCACAAACAATAAGTCTCTTACTCAAAATGTATCCAAAAAAATAAATAAAATATACAAAAAGTTATTAAATTCACCAACTCAAATATTTTTAGGTCATGGATATGGCGAAAAACCAAAAACCAATTGGTTGGCTATGGTATGGTTATGGTTAGGGCGTTACGGTATTGTAGGTACCATTGACCAATAACATTGATTTCCATAAGGTCGGTTGGATCAGCTGTTTTATATGGATATGGGAACTTCAACTTTGCCAGGGCCTTAAAACTTCCAAAATAATTTTCTGCATACCAACATCCATTATGTCTACTTTTCCTCCAGTGTCTTTGTCATCATAAAATATTTAACTTGGCAGAACATCATTGCAGATCTCAATAACATTAATTCCGATATCCAAAAGAGGGAGCACAAAATAAACTAAACAGATTTTTCTGCCATTTACTTTTATCTTTCTCTTCTTCTACATATGTACGAGTATGTACGTATTGCTCATTTAATATCTGGTTCGCCCTCTGGTATGCCATTTGGTAGGCTGCTTCGTTCCATCGTTGCCATCGCCATTGTCGATGCTACGTATCGCATTTGTTGTTGCCAGTATTGGTCGTGGTGGTTGCAGTTAAAAATGTTGATTCACTTTTTCACTTTCCTTTTGGCAGTTCCATACACAGCTGCCTACTTTACACCTTCTGCCTTCCATGTTTAATACTTCCTTTCGATTTCGAGTAGAGAAGTTGCATGACAATTACGGCTACGAATCGAAACAAAAGCGCAAATAACACAGTGCTACAGTGATTTTGCACTTTTCAAGTGACCTAGTGTACGTTGTAGGCCTTGACGAGTACATCATGATAATGTGTTTCAAAATTGTCTAACACCCCCAAATTTTCAAGTTATTGTCTAAAACCCGTTTTTGGCCTACTGCGCGAGGTCCCTCAAGCTGGCCCAACCTTTCCAGCCCAATCTAAAAACAAGACCGTACCAAATTGCACAATATTTAATGCTAATTTAATACGGGTTAATTAAATTTATTACACTTGTTTTTATACTCAGAGTGCAGGTATAAAGGAATCGAGATAGATATAGACTTCCATATATCAAAATCATCAGTATCGAAAAAAATTTGATTGAGCCATGTCCGTCCGTCAGTCCGTTAACACGATAACTTCAGTAAATGTTAAGATATCATCACCAAATTTAGTACACGAGCTTATCTGGACCCAGAATAGATTGGCGGATGATAACCACCCCACTTTTTATATATATAACATTTTGGAAAACACAAAAAACCTGATTATTTAGTAAATAATACACCTAGACTGTTTAAATTTGACGTGTGGACCGATATTAAGACTTTTCATAAATATTTGAAAACATTTTTTAAAATGGGAGTGCCACCGCCCACTTGTGATAAAATCAATTTTACAAATATTATTTATCATAAATGAAAAATCGTTAAACCTATCATAACAACATTCGGCAGAGGTTACCTTTACTATAAGGAATGCTTTGAAGAAAATTTAACGAAATCGGTTAAGGACCACGCCCACTTTCATATAGAAGATTTTTAAAAGGGTCGTGGACGAAAATAATAAGCTATATCTTTACAAAAAAGAGCTTTATATCAATGTTATTTCATTTCCCAAGTGTATTTATAACAGTAAATAGGAAAAACTTCAAATTTTAAAAAATGGGCGTGGCACCGCCCCTGTTATGACTAAGCAATTTTTTATGTTTCGGGAGTCATAACTCGAAGAAAAATTAACGGATCGTAATAAAATTTGGTACACAAATTTTCCCTATAGCAGCAAATATTTCTAGAAAAAATGGACGAGATCGGTTAAAGACCACGTCCACTTTTATATAAAAGATTTTTAAAAGGGTCGTAAACGAAAATAATAAGCTTTATCTTAGCGAAAAAGAGCTTTGTATCAATAGAATTTTACTTTCTAAATTGAATTTAAACATTAAATTGGAAAACACCTAAATTTTTGAAAATGGGTGTGGCACCACCCCTTTTATGACTTAGCAATTTTCTATGTTTCGGGTGTACATATTTTCCTTATAGCAGAAAATATTTCTAGTAAAAATGGACGGGATCGGTTAAAGATCACGGCAACTTAGATATAAAACAAATTTAAAAGGGTCGTAGACTAGAATAATAAGCTATAACTTAGCAAAAAATAGTGTTGAATCAATGATATTTCACTTATCAAGTTTTATTGTAAGACGAAATGGGGAGACATTTTTTTAAACGGGCGGTGCCACGTGTTATGTAGAAAAGTAATTTATTTGAAATGAAATGTACAATTGAAGCTCACGCTGAGTATACAATGTTCGGTTACACCCGAACTTAGACACCGTTACTTGTTTAAAAAATATCGAGGGTTGGGCTAGCTTAAGTTAAAGCTGGCTCAACCCTCGATATTTAAAAAAAAAAAAAAAACAATAAATTAAATATGCTCTAATTAAATACGTTACCCTCTGATATTTAAAAAAAAAAAACAAGTGTAATAAACTTAATTAACCCGTATTAAATTAGCATTAAATATTGTGCAATTTAGTACGGCCTCGTTTTTTGATTGAGATGGAAAGCTTGGGCTAGCTTAAGGGAGCTTACTGCGCGTACTCTAACAATCATAACGTCGTCGTGTTTTAACCGATTTTCGATCGCTTTACGGTTTTACGGAGAGAAGAAGATTCAAGCTTTATACTGTTTTCACACAGAAACTTAATGATCTCATTTCACCTTCTAATGAAATCGTAAATTTTTTTCTTTCACACAGAAGTAACTGCTCGATTAGTATGAAGGATGAAATGTCAAGCGAATAAATTGACAATGCTATATGACAGACAATCATGGCGGAACGGTACAAGGTGGCAGCATGGTGACATATCTACATACATAAATAAGAATTCCATGTACTTTGTTTTTGTAAATTCGATGGACAAATGTCAAAATCGTACAGCGCCGGAAGTTGATGTATCAAATCAAATAAAAAAAGGTTATAATCAGCTGTTCGATGCGGCCACCTTGTATCGTTCCGCCATGCAGACAATGACATTTACTTTGACAAATGACATTTTTAAGCACTGAACACACCAAAAACTAAGAAACTGAACGCTCCCAACAGAGTTGCATTGTGCTTTTGACTTCATTATGCATTCGATTAGCTACTAATGAAATAATTATAGATTCGAATTTTATAGGGAAGATTGAGCTCAATAAGCGTCTTAATGTAGAAAACTGCCTTTATTATTCAATAAGCCGTCTGTGTGAAAACAGTATTAAGCTGATATATATTTGTTTATACTTTATATAAAAAATTTGGGACATTTTCCAAAAGTTATGTAAGATTTATCATTTTTTCCCCCGTTTTTCACACTTTGACGTCTTTTTTATGTAACGAATCATAAAAAAAATTATTTTTTTACATTCATTCTCAAAGAACTATTTATCCAGAGAAAGAAAAGTCATGGTTTTCAAAGTCGGTTGATAAATGTTTAAGTTACGACGCTTATTGTAAACAAGAAAATTAATAAAAAAAATTCCATCAATGGTCTGTACTCTGTTAGTTGCTGTGAATCGCATATATAAATTGAAAATATTTTCATACCTTCCTTGATTTATGCGTCACTTAGTTTTGGAAACACGGCTTCCAAGTGCAAAAAAGCCTCGTTGTTTTGTCAAGTCGTTTGACTAACTTCTTCATGTGGCCCAACTTGAGGTGTAGCGCTGGCGGGTTTTTTTTCCTATTTGGAGTGATTTCCTACACGGTCATTCACTAATTTTGACTGTCCCATTCGCACAGATTCTGTATCCTCCTTCAATTCCGAAAAGAACACAGACAAGCATAAATAGGCCGTAAGCAAAATCCACACAGAATCGGTAAACGCCTTTGCCAGTACACGTCCGTTGAACCCTGTTATCAATATACAATATCCTTGTATTGCAAAAGAAGAAAGCACACTATCAATGGAGACACGAGTCAACCTGGTCTAACTTCGTTCTAGATGCATAAAAAAATGTAAGGCGCGTTAACCTCCAAAGAGATTTTAGGCCGAGCTTATCCTTTTAATTTTTTCTACAAATTGGCGGGGCAGGACCTACTTGGCAGAAATATACTCGGAGTGCTTGCTAAACCCTGCTGAAGGGCGCCTCGTTTAGAAAAATGTTCTTCTAATTGAAAAAACTTGTTTCTAAAATTTTGATGTTGCTTTGCCCGGGGTGTGAACCCAGGATCGTCGGTGTGGTAGGTGGAGCACGTTATTATCACACCATGGCGCACAGTGGCATTTTTGCTTGGTTTAGACGCGAAAAAGTAAAAATTTTCAAGTCATTTTTTTTAATTTGAATGCAGTTTGTTTTTAAAATGTCCATAGTATATAACGGTAATTACCTATCATTTCTTATAATTATTGTTCTTCATTGAATAATCTGCTGTCAAACTGTCAGTAGTACAATTGACAGAAGTGAAATAACACGTGGTTTAAAATTAAATAAAAATTTGTGGTGAAACAAAAGCTAAAATATTTTTTGGTTATTTAAAATCTACTCATAATTATATAATTTTGCAAGTGTTGAAAAGTTTTTTGGTTCAGTATTTTTTACGAAATTATGAGTTGTTTAATGTGTATTATTTTTGTGCTGAAAATATATAAAACCGTGAAAAGAATGGCCTGCCAAAAGTTTCAACCACGCTGTACCACAATAATTTTTGAATTTCTACAATAATTCAATATTGCATATAACTCAAATGAGTTTTTATCCCCTTAGGTCCCCCTTTTGATTTAATGACGATCACAAAGAGGGAGTTGTATGAGGTGTGGATTGCAGAATGTGGCCAAAAGCAAAAGGATAAAGGCGTTTTAGACCACGTGTGTACTGTTTCAGGGAGGGAGTAAATAGAGACGAAGGATTGTATGATGAATGCTGCAGTAAAGTTCGAATTTTTTTATCAAACCTTGTATGAGATCGATTCAAGCGAATTACACCAAAGTTAATTTTCTTGGAGTTTGCTTAATGGTTTAAAGAAGATAATAAATTTAAATATAGGTATGTTCAATTGTGATCAAAAGGATGAAATATATTAATTTTTCAGTGAGTTATTCATTTGTCACGTCTAAATCATGCAAAAATGCCACTGTGGGCGGCCGCCACTTCGTTCTAGATACTATAAGGTTAAACTCTAACTTGTCTAGAATAAACCCCGACATACGTAATGTATGCCCTGCATGCGGTGTGTCTCCACATGACACCAATCATCTTTTAAATTGTAATTTGAAACCTACGCCTCTAACACCAATCTCCATATGGTCCACCTCTGTTGACACTGCAAATTTCCTTAGACTCCTTTTAGAGACAGGGCGTGCCAGCAGATAACTAGTTTGCCCGGTTACTAGTTCACACATATTCATGCTTTTAATCAAGTACCAGAAATACGCTAAGGTATCATCATCACCATCAATAGCTGGATTTTGACTGATATCGCCAGCTAATCATCCTGCGTGCTAACACATGCCAGTATGAATCAACAACTCAGCAGATGTCTCCCCCTTCAACTCGGCAATTATGCCCGTTGTGTAACAAATCACTCCAGTTATCCTTGTTTCACCTTAGCTGGCGCTTTTTCCAACTTAGTCACTTTATTCGATATCAAAAGTTTACATTACATTCCACTGTAGTGTTAAAAGGAGTGAGAATAAAAGAAAGAAAAAAAATCACACACTAAAGTTCCTTTCCAATAAAAATATGTATATGTACGTATTTTTATGTACTTTGTACTTACATATTTTAATCATCTTCTCTATTATTAGTTTATGTGTTATCAATTCATTCATACTCATTCAATTTCTTCTGTTCATTATTTCACTGCAAATTCATTAAGAAAGAAATTTGCAGAAATCTATAGTATGTCTGCATCCGATACGTGTGCGAACCCCGAGGCAAGATTCTGTCTTATGCATATCCTAATCAAGCCTTTCCACATTTGGTTTAGTACCAAACTGAGCTGCTTTATTGTTGTCACTATAAAAAGTAATAAGTCAGCATCTCTTCCAATTTGCATAGTGCTCCGTTGGAATTTATTCTATAAATTGGCGGGACGTCACCACACGGTAACTGCAAGACAGATAAATTTTCTATGAAAAGCTTCTCATAGCAGAAATTCAATTATTGTTTGTTAGTCTGCTCGGGACTTGAACCCAGAACCTTCGGTGGGGTAGGTGGAATACGCTGCCACCACACCATTGCGGCCGCCGTCTTCATTCATTATCAGTTGGCGACTAATCGACTAGGTGATCGTTAAGGGGCACCGTGGAATTTCAAGTCTTTCTTCACCTGTCCCACAGTGTATTACTTTCATGTTCTAGAAAATATTAATTAAAAAAATATATCATTGAATTTCAAAAATTCTTTTGAAACTCTATTTAGAAATGCGTAGTTAAGTGAAACAAGTAAGGAATGCTAAGTTCTGGTGTAACCGAACATTACATACTCAGTTGAGAGCTATGGAGACAAAATAAGGAAAAATTACTATGTAGGAAAAAGACCTAGGGTACCCCTGGAATGGGTATGACATGTGTATCAAATGGAAGGTATTAAAGAGTATTTTAAGAGGGAGTGGGCCATAGTTCTATAGGTGGACGCCATTTAAGGATATCGCCATAAAGGTGGGCCAGGGGTGACTCTAGAATGTGTTTGTACGATATGGGTATCAAATGAAAGGTGTTAATGAGTATTTTAAAAGGGCGTGGGCCTTAGTTCTATAGGTGGACGCCTCATCGAGATATCGCCGTAAAGGTGAACCAGGGGTGACGCTAGAATTTGTTTGTACGATATGGGTATCAAATGAAAGGTGTTAATGAGTTTTTTAAAAGGGCGTGGGCCTTAGTTCTATAGGTGGACGCCTTTTCGAGATATCGCCATAAAGGTGCAGCAGGGGTGACTCTAGAATTTGTTTGTACGATATGGGTATCAAATGAAAGGTGTTAATAAGTATTTTAAAAGGGCGTGGGCCTTAGTTCAATAGGTGGACGCCTTTTCGAGATATCGCCGTAAAGGTGGACCAGGGGTGACGCTAGAATTTGTTTGTACGATATGGGTATCAAATGAAAGGTGTTAATGAGTTTTTTAAAAGGGCGTGGGCCTTAGTTCTATAGGTGGACGCCTTTTCGAGATATCGCCATAAAGCTGGAGCAGGGGTGACTCTAGAATTTGTTTGTACGATATGGGTATCAAATGAAAGGTGTTAATGAGTATTTTAAAAGGGAGTGGGCCCTAGTTCGATAGGTGGAGGCCTTTTCGAGATATCGCCATAAAGGTGGACCAGGGGTGACTCTATAATGTGTTTATACGATATGGGTATCAAATTAAAGGTATTAATGAGGATTTTAAAAGGGAGTGGTGGTAGTTGTATATGTGAAGGCGTTTTCGAGATATCGACCAAAATGTGGACCAGGGTGACCCAGACCATCATCTGTCGGGTACCGCTAATTTATTTATATATGTAATACCATAACCAGTGTTCCTGCCATGATTCCAAGGGCTTTTGATTTCGCCCTGCAATTCTTTTTCATTTTCTTCTACTAAATATGGTAAGTGTCACACCAATTTTACAAAGTTTTTTTCTAAAGTTATATTTTGCGTCAATAAACCAATCCAATTACCATGTTTCATCCCTTTTTTCGTATGTGGTATAGAATTATGGCATTTTTTTCATTTTTCGAAATTTTCGATATCGAAAAAGTGGGCGTGGTCATAGTCGGATTTCGGCCATTTTTTACACCAATACAAAGTGAGTTCAGATAAGTACGTGAACTGAGTTTAGTAAAGATATATTGATTTTTGCTCAAGTTATCGTGTTAACGGCCAAGCGGAAGGACAGACGGTCGACTGTGTATAAAAACTGGGCGTGGCTTCAACCGATTTCGCCCTTTTTCACAGAAAACAGTTATTGTTCTAGAATCTAAGCCCTTACCAAATGTCACAAGGATTGCCTAATTTTTGTTCGACTTATGGCATTAAAAGTATCCTAGACAAATTAAATGCAAAAGGGCGGAGCAACGTCCATTTTGAAATTTACTTTCATTTTTGTATTTTGTTGCACCATATCATTACTGGAGTTGAATGTTGACAACATTTACTTATATACTGTAAAGATATTATCTTTTTTTTTGAAATTTGACTTAAAAAAATTTTTTTTTTAAAGTGGGCGTGGTCGTTCTCCGATTTTGCTAATTTTTATTAAGCATACATATAGTAATAGGAGTAACGTTCCTGCCAAATTTCATATGATATCTTCAACGACTGCCAAATTACAGCTTGCAAAACTTCTAAATTACCTTCTTTTAAAAGTGGGCGGTGCCACGCCCATTGTCCAAAATTTTACTAATTTTCTATTCTGCGTCATAAGTTTAACTCACCTACCAGGTTTCATCGCTTTATCCGTCTTTGGTAATGAATTATCGCACTTTTTCGATTTTTCGAAATCGAAAAAGTGGGTGTGGTTATTGTCCGATATCGTTCATTTTAAATAGCGATCTGAGAGGAGTGCCCAGGAACCTATATACCAAATTTCATCAAGATACCTCAAAATTCACTCAAGTTATCGTGTTAACGGACGAACGGACGGACATGGCTCAATCAATTTTTTTTTCGATACTGATGATTTTGATATATGGAAGTCTATATCTATCTCGATTCCTTTATACCTGTACAACCAACCGTTATCCAATCAAAGTTAATATACTCTGTGAGCTCTGCTCAACTGAGTATAAAAATAAAAAAACTAGGAAATTTGAACTAAGTTGAATTGACTTACGGAGCTCTATTTGGAAGCATATCAATTGAGAAAAAGTTTTAACTCGGCGCTTTGCCATTGAATGTGAACATTTAAATTGCTGGCCTGCTGTGAGTTATACTTCAATTGCCAAAATATAATATTGTGTTTATTTTCTGAGGTATGCTAATTTTAGTAAATGTACATTTTTGTGATTTTAATTGAACAGGAATTAGTTTTTCATATTATAGTGGGATAATGTTAAATTCAGTAAAATTCTTGAAATGTTTTGATTTCATAAGACCAGCGATCTCGTTATCCGCGTTTATCCGATTTAATTTTTATCTAAACTTGTTTGCTTCTATTCGTAAAACTAAAATAGTACAATTTTAGCTGCAGGAAAGTGCAGGTTTACATGTTTTCAGGACATATGACAATTTCAAGGGACGAAGTTTTCGAGATTCGGTATAAGCAAAATAACGCAAAAGAAACAAATTACAGCTCAAAGTTGACTCCGATAAAAAAGCAGTCTCAAAATTTGTGAGTGAAAAAGGTGCAGACGTATTTTAAAAGAAGAAGGGATGACAAGTGATATCTTTTTCGGAGGCTAGTCATAAGTCGAAAAGGAAAAAGTTATCTCATTTGATAAGAAACCATTAAAAAGAAGAGTTGGCTTTTGAAACTGCTTCTAGCTTGAGGTTATCTGGTCAGCGAGATGCAGAATTAATGGTAGAAATCATCACAAAAAGTTCAGACGCAACTAAAATCTTAAAATATAACATGCCCTTACTCTTAAAATATAACATGCCCTCTCTGACGAAGCACTGGAGAGTAGAAATAAAGATTTTAAGAGCTACAGGCGAAATATTACAAGAAAGATGTCTCGTAAATATACAATGGGATATTTATTCGATATATTATTTTTGTCGTTCGATCCCCAAATATACTCTATTTCAGAAAAGAACTCGAATGAATTTTAGTCAAATGAGGCATTCGACAAAGAAGTACTTAAACTATTGTCAAACCCATAAGCAAATTTTGATCAAGGCTCCGACATCTCAGATCTAGATGAAGAGTTCGACTCCAGTTTCAGCGATTAACATAACGTTATTGAGTTAGATTATTTGATTTTGATTACATTTATTTAAGTTTATTGCAATTACTTATTACTACATACAAAAATGTGCCTTTCCCCACGATAATACGTTCTCTATAAGAAATTTTTCTAAATTTGATATAACCTTCTTAATTTAAATTTATTGGTCCTATTAAGGTGGCAGACACACTATAGCAAACAACAATATTATATATTAAATAATTTATACCTCATTTATTGGCAATTTAATACCGCAAAAAAAAATTTAAAGCTGCGTCCGGTTCCAAGAAACGGGAGTGTCTGCTAGCTTAAGACTCAAGCCAGCAGACACTTTGTGAAAACACGACCTACGACTTCCGAACGACTTGGATAATTGATATTACATTTATTGGCAATTTAGTACCGCAAAAAAAAAAATTAAAGCTGCGTCCGGTTCCGAGAAACGGGAGTGTCTGCTAGCTTAAGACTCAAGCCAGCAGACACTTCGGGAAAACACGACCTACGACTTCCGAACGACTTGGATAATTGATATTACATTTATTGGCAATTTAGTACCGCAAAAAAAATTTAAAGCTGCGTCCGGTTCCGAGAAACGGGATTGTCTGCTAGCTTAAGACTCAAGCCAGCAGACACTTCGTGAAAACACGACCTACGACTGCCGAACGACTTGGATAATTGATATTACATTTATTGGCAATTTAGTACCGCAAAAAAAATTTAAAGCTGCGTCCGGTTCCGAGAAACGGGAGTGTCTGATAGCTTAAGACTCAAGCCAGCACACTTCGTGAAAACACGACCTACGACTTCCGAACGACTTGGGTAATTGATATTACATTTATTGGCAATTTAATACCGCAAAAAAAAATTTTAAGCTGCTTCCGGTTCCGAGAAACGGGAGTGTCTGCTAGCTTAAGACTCAAGCCAGCAGACACTTCGTGAAAACACGACCTACGACTTCCGAACGACTTGGATAATTGATATTACATTTATTGGCAATTTAATACCGCAAAAAAAATTTAAAGCTGCGTCCGGTTCCGAGAAACGGGAGTGTCTGCTAGCTTAAGACTCAAGCCAGCAGTCACTTTGTGAAAACACGACCTACGACTTCCGAACGACTTGGATAATTGATATTACATTTATTGGCAATTTAGTACCGCAAAAAATATTTAAATCTGCGTCCGGTTCCGAGAAACGGGAGTGTCTGCTAGCTTAAGACTCAAGCCAGCAGACACTGCGTGAAAACACGACCTACGACTTCCGAACGACTTGGATAATTGATATTACATTTATTGGCAATTTAGTTTCCCGGAACCGGATGCAGCTTTAAATTTTTTTTGCGGTATTAAATTGCCAATAAATGTAATATCAATTATGCAAGTCGTTCGGAAGTCGTAGGTCGTGTTTTCACGAAGTGTCTGCTGGCTTGAGTCTTAAGCTAGCAGACACTCCCGTTTCCCGGAACCGGATGCAGCTTTAAATTTTTTTTTGCGGTATTAAATTGCCAATAAATGTAATATCAATTATCCAAGTCGTTCGGAAGTCGTAGGTCGTGTTTTCACGAAGTGTCTGCTGGCTTCAGCCTTAAGCTAGCAGACACTCCCGTTTCTCGGAACCGGACGCAGCTTTAAATTTTTTTTGCGGTATTAAATTGCCAATAAATGTAATATCAATTATCCAAGTCGTTCGGAAGTCGTAGGTCGTGTTTTCACGAAGTGTCTGCTGGCTTCAGCCTTAAGCTAGCAGACACTCCCGTTTCTCGGAACCGGACGCAGCTTTAAATTTTTTTTTGCGGTATTAAATTGCCAATAAATGTAATATCAATTATCCAAGTCGTTCGGAAGTCGTAGGTCGTGTTTTCACGCAGTGTCTGCTGGCTTGAGTCTTAAGCTAGCAGACACTCGCGTTTCTCGGAACCGGACGCAGCTTTAAATTTTTTTTGCGGTATTAAATTGCCAATAAATGTAATATCAATTATCCAAGTCGTTCGGAAGTCGTAGGTCGTGTTTTCACGAAGTGTCTGCTGGCTTGAGTCTTAAGCTAGCAGACACTCCCATTTCTCGGAACCGGACGCAGCTTTAAATTTTTTTTTGCGGTATTAAATTGCCAATAAATGTAATATCAATTATGCAAGTCGTTCGGAAGTCGTAGGTCGTGTTTTCACGAAGTGTCTGCTGGCTTCAGCCTTAAGCTAGCAGACACTCCCGTTTCTCGGAACCGGACGCAGCTTTAAATTTTTTTTTGCGGTATTAAATTGCCAATAAATGTAATATCAATTATCCAAGTCGTTCGGAAGTCGTAGGTCGTGTTTTCACGCAGTGTCTGCTGGCTTGAGTCTTAAGCTAGCAGACACTCGCGTTTCTCGGAACCGGACGCAGCTTTAAATTTTTTTTTGCGGTATTAAATTGCCAATAAATGTAATATCAATTATCCAAGTCGTTCGGAAGTCGTAGGTCGTGTTTTCACGAAGTGTCTGCTGGCTTCAGCCTTAAGCTAGCAGACACTCCCGTTTCTCGGAACCGGACGCAGCTTTAAATTTTTTTTTGCGGTATTAAATTGCCAATAAATGTAATATCAATTATGCAAGTCGTTCGGAAGTCGTAGGTCGTGTTTTCACGAAGCGTCTGCTGGCTTGAGTCTTAAGCTAGCAGACACTCCCGTTTCCCGGAACCGGATGCAGCTTTAAATTTTTTTTTGCGGTATTAAATTGCCAATAAATGTAATATCAATTATCCAAGTCGTTCGGAAGTCGTAGGTCGTGTTTTCACGAAGTGTATGCTGGCTTGAGTCTTAAGCTAGTCTGCTAGCTTAACTCCCGTTTCTCGGAACCGGACGCAGCTTTAAATTTTTTTTTGCGGTACTAAATTGCCAATAAATGTAATATCAATTATCCAAGTCGTTCGGAAGTCGTAAGTCGTGTTTTCACGAAGTGTCTGCTGGCTTGAGTCTTAAGCTAGCAGACACTCCCGTTTCTCGGAACCGGACGCAGCTTTAAATTTTTTTTGCGGTACTAAATTGCCAATAAATGTAATATCAATTATCCAAGTCGTTCGGAAGTCGTAGGTCGTGTTTTCACGAAGTGTCTGCTGGCTTTGAGTCTTAAGCTAGCAGACACTCCCGTTTCTCGGAACCGGACGCAGCTTTAAATTTTTTTCTGCGGTATTAAATTGCCAATAAATGTAATATCAATTATCCAAGTCGTTCGGAAGTCGTAGGTCGTGTTTTCACGAAGTGTCTGCTGGCTTCAGCCTTAAGCTAGCAGACACTCCCGTTTCTCGGAACCGGACGCAGCTTCAAATTTTTTTTGCGGTATTAAATTGCCAATAAATGTAATATCAATTATCCAAGTCGTTCGGAAGTCGTAGGTCGTGTTTTCACGAAGTGTCTGCTGGCGTGAGTCTTAAGCTAGCAGACACTCCCGTTTCTCAGAACCGGACGCAGCTTTAAATTTTTTTTTGCGGTATTAAATTGCCAATAAATGTAATATCAATTATGCAAGTCGTTCGGAAGTCGTAGGTCGTGTTTTCACGAAGTGTCTGCTGGCTTGAGTCTTAAGCTAGCAGACACTCCCGTTTCCCGGAACCGGATGCAGCTTTAAATTTTTTTTTGCGGTATTAAATTGCCAATAAATGTAATATCAATTATCCAAGTCGTTCGGAAGTCGTAGGTCGTGTTTTCACGAAGTGTCTGCTGGCTTGAGTCTTAAGCTAGCAGACACTCCCGTTTCTCGGAACCGGACGCAGCTTTAAATATTTTTTTGCGGTACTAAATTGCCAATAAATGTAATATCAATTATCCAAGTCGTTCGGAAGTCGTAGGTCGTGTTTTCACGAAGTGTCTGCTGGCTTCAGCTCTCGGAACCGGACGCAGCTTTAAATTTTTTTTGCGGTATTAAATTGCCAATAAATGTAATATCAATTATCCAAGTCGTTCGGAAGTCGTAGGTCGTGTTTTCACAAAGTGTCTGCTGGCTTGAGTCTTAAGCTAGCAGACACTCCCGTTTCTCGGAACCGGACGCAGCTTTAAATTTTTTTTTGCGGTATTAAATTGCCAATAAATGAGGTATAAATTATTTAATATATAATATTGTTGTTTGCTATAGTGTGTCTGCCACCTTAATAGGACCAAATTTATTAGCTCAATAAAAACTTAAAAAGTGGTGAAATAATAATAAATGTTTACAAATAATATATTTATTTTTATGTAAAAGCGTTAGTTGGTGAATAAAGCTAGAAAAATTAATTATAAATATCCAGTCGTGACTTTATATCTAGCTGATTGATATTGATATTGATGATATATCACACTGTGTGTCCGTCCCTACTCAGTTGAAGTTTTTGTTGTTGCTGTAGCGATAAGGACACTCTCCGAAGGCTTTGGGACAGTGCGTGTTGCTGATTTAACGACAAGTTAAATGTAAACCCGAAGGTTTCGGTGAGTGTTATCGGCGTTGATGGTCCTTTACAGGTTTTAGGTTGTTTTTGTTGTTATTGTAGCAGTGCTTCACCCCATCCAATAGGTGCGACAACACACAAATTGTCATCAATATCCTCTAACGGGAGTCCGAGGAAACTGACAGTTTTAACAGGGGTGTTGTAGGGTTCCTTTTAATATATTGAAAATTTTACTTTAACTTTATATATGTACTTTGTAATTTAATTAGTTTATTCAATAATTTTATTTTCATTTTTTTTTTGCAAGCAGGACATACATTGTGTATGTCGGGGTTGATTCTGTTCTAGATCGAAGTGGAGCTAGAGTGGTGCTCGTCTCCCTAAGGAGATTGTCTCCTCTTCTGCGATTTCAGGGTATTTATCTTTAAGAACGGAGCTCGCTGAACATTTCCTGGCATATAGGTCCGTTGTCTTTTTGTGAATATCACTGAGGAATTGTTTGTGTTTCTTGAACATACAGACGGCTGTGTTCTCAGGTGCGGCATTTCCTCATAATGCTTGTGGAGATGACTTCTAAAGCCCCTGGTAGGAGGAGCCTCTTCAATCAGATGTTTGCTAGGATGTCCAGGTTTCTGGGTATTCAACAGAACTGTTTGTCCAGCATTTCATTTCTCTTCCTAATGGGGAGTACTCTCGCCTCACTGTGTAGGTGGTGTTCTGGGAACATAAGAAGAGAGCTCGTAGCGATTCTGGGAGTAGTGTTTTGGCAGGCCTGTATTTTCTTCCAGTGAGTAACATTAAGGCTTGGCGACCATATGGGGGATGCGTAGCAAACAAGCGGCCGGATAGTTTCTTTGTAAACGGTAATGAGCGTATCTTTATCTTTATCCCAAGTGCTGCATGCAAGAGATTTGTGAATTTTATTACGGCTATGGATTTTGGGTACAATCGCGGATGCATGCTCGCAAAAAGGGCTGTCATTTCAGTGTAATATCTAGGTCAAAGGTTTCTCTGGGTTGAAGCCGTACTAATAAGGTTCAACCAGCTCTTCAGTATTTTGCACAACACGCTAGATAAAATCTTATAGATGACACCGGTGAATCCTACCCTCATTCGACAAATTTTTTGGTGGATTTTCGGAGCGGATAGCTTGTTCTCGACACAGTTAAATGTTTATACAGTACAATTGGTCGATTAATAATAATTGATTTTTTTACTCAACAACTTTTGCTAAAGGGCTAATCGTTTCTTCGAATAGGCGATTATCAAGAGCTGTAGTAAAATCCCTTGTATACGTAAGAGAGATGGTATACCTCCAAGCTTGGAACAAGTTGGATGTTTGTTGGGATATTTTGTTCTAAAATAAAAACAACGATGAAAAGGGAAAATAAATTTTAATTCAAAAGTATTATTCGCACATATTCCCTCCCTGGCGGCGCAGCAAGACCATCGCTGACAACAGAGAGTTAAAGTGGCATTGTTGCGTGGTGACGCGCGTGCAATACTATTTCTCATGTTTATGTTTGTCGCTTTGTGCTGATCCGATTTTGTATACAAATGTATCTACATACATATGTACCTAACCATGGTTCAGCTATATGGTTGGTTCATCTGTACAGCTACAAATTATGTCTGTTCAAATTGTCAAAATCTGTGCATTGGTATTATGCGAATGGAATGAAATGAAAACATAAAACATAGCAGTTTTTGTGTGTGATAAGAAAATGTTGTCAATGTGTTGGTTTCATTTTGAGTTTGCCATCTCCTTTTGACAATCCCATCGACCATGCAATGATAAAAATAAAATCAGCTGATGATATGAGCCAACTATATAATTAAGCCATGTACCTAACTCAGCTGATCGTTGTATAAGTAGGTACGTCATAAAAATCACGTAGACTTTGCCGAGCTGTCTCTTGGAAAATTACCTGTTGGTTATAGTCCACAATGCGAACTCGTATTTGATTAGGACCATTGCGCACCTAAAAATCAGGAGATTGGCTTCGTTGCTACTTAAGTATGCCTATTGTTATTACCAAAACAGTTAGTTAGCTTTTTATATAGCTGCTAATGCTATATCTTAATCTACTTAATCAGTTTACACTCTTCAAACTCTTCCCTGATCATTTGGTATATGTGAAAAAAATGTTTCCACTTTTTTTCTGGTTTCGATAGTTTTTGAGACGCTCTTTCACGTGGAGAAAACTAGAAAGTCAAACCTTGCTTAGAAGTGTACTAAAAATATAGAGAAAGAAGAGCACAAATTAAAGACGATGAAGCCTTTGGTTCCTTCGACGCCACTTTGGTGGCTGGTGAAGCATCCTCAGATTTTTTGATAGCTTTTTGTTCGATGGCAATGGAGCCAAAATATCGGTCAGAAACTGGTTTGTGCTTTGCCTTTTGGGCATGACTGTTCATAATGCAAAAGAAACTGAAGAAATGCATTGTTTATCTTTAACTGCTGAACAATGATGGACCGTCAACAATTATAGCTAAAATTACCGAAAATAAGCAAGTATTCTCAATTTACGAGCAAAGCTCATGGTTTGTATGTTGATTGTTACAGTCGCCGGGTGCAGTTTTGTAAGTTTCTTCTTATATCAATAACTAGATCTAGCAAGGTTTATTTGACGCTATCAACCATAGAATATTAAGCCGTAACCCTGAAATTTACTCTTGTTGTTGTAGCGATAAGGTTGCTCCACGAAGGTTTTGGGGAGTGTTATCGATGTGATGGTCCTTTGCCGGATACAGATCCGGTACGCTCCGGTAACACAGCTCCCGACCATCTCGGGAACGATTTATATGGCCACATTAAACATTCAGGCCATCCCTCCCCCCCCCCCACCCCCAAGTTCCATGAGGAGCTTGGGGTCGCCAGAGCCTCGTCTGTTAGTGAAACAGGATTCGCAGCGGATAGGTGAGGCTTTGGGCAATTGGGTTTGGAGAAGCTATATATTGCGCTGGAAACCTGAAAAGGTTGCGCTACACAACCCCTTGAATCTGGTATTTTAAGCGCCTCTTACGACAGGCATACCTACCGCGGGTATATTCTAACCCCCTAACCCGCTGGGGCGTTAGTTCTTAAGCAGCAATTCAGCTAATCCGCATACTATTCTAAAGTACAATCCTGTAGGAAATGTTTACAGGAAGTGGCTAGAGATTCTTCCTTGCCTATGTCGCCAGTACAATTGACCAAATATACCTCCCGACAATGTTAAATTCAACAGTATGCTCACAACTATTCCATTGTTTGTAGGTTTTATGAAGACATTGTTACCAGTTGTTGTTGTAGCGGTTATTGTTGTTACCACTAATTATCCAATGTCTAGGGACCAGTGGCTTTTCATCATTTATATAGTCCATATGAGCCCATATGTAGACATTAGTACAAAGTCCCCATTGAAACCATACTTCACTCTCTTGATTCGGGTATTTTGATAACTTTTTTTATTATACGCGATTCCAGATTTACGGCTGAGTTCTTTAATTCAGTCTCATCTCAAATTTCTAAATTTGAAAATTTCCATTAGAGACAATTGTTGTGTTTTGAGATGATTTCGGCTTTCAGTAAATGAAAGTCACAAAAAAAAAATCCCACCACATCAACAAAATTCACCAAAAAGACAATTTACACATACATTGAACAAATAATATAACACTGCATTTTGACAACTCAACGTTGTGTGGTGTCCAACGTCCAACAAAAAAAGAAATAAATCCCTGTCAGAATTTCATGGAATTTTTGTATTTCGGAGGTGGGAAATTAGGAATTTTTTTTAGTTTCTGTGGGTAATTTGACGGAGTTTATCTGGCGTCACTGTTGCCGATTCGAATATTTTTGAACCAAGTAGTTACTACATATTGGCGGTCGATTAAAAAAATTGCTATCGCAGAAATTGATTTTATTAAGCTTGCCTTAAGTCCGAAAAAATAAAATTGGTAAAATTTAAAATCTGTAGTCCGCCTCAAGTTCAATACGATATCATACTCGCTTTTTGGGTTTATAAGGAATTTTTATTTATCAACAGCCCAAATATTTTTTTTTCATCTCATCGATATTGGTTGCTTCAAATGTACTGAACAAAATATTAAAAAAAAAACAAGTAAGGATGGGACTGTCTTCGGCTGTGCCGAAGACTTCATACCTTTTATGAATGGGGCTGAACAATAATCTTATCCCGTTCGTAATCTCCAAATAAATGGATTTATAAGATAAGAAATATATAGTGAACAGATGTACATACCTAAACGATTTTTAAGATAAATATAAAATAAAAAATGGCAAAAACCTGAACGATCGGTTGTATGGGATATATATTATATATAGCTCCGTTCGAATTGATTTTTACGGGAAATCTTTTATGATATATTGGAATATATATCACCAAGTTTCACGTTTTTATATTGGAAACTAAGGGAGAAATGGCCAAAAATCTTTCTATCTGAACGATCGGTTGTATGCGGTAGGTATATACTATATACATATAGCTCCGATCAAAGTGATTTTTTCAGGAAAACTTCTAATGTATATTAGAATAAATATCACCAAGTTTAAAGTTTTTATATTGGAAATTAAGGGAGAAATGGCTAAAAATCTTTCTATCTGAACGATCGGTTGTATGGGATATATATTATATATAGCTCCGATAGAAAGGATTTTTTCATGAAATCTATGATATATAAGAATAAATATCACCAAGTTTAACCTTTTTATATTGGAAATTAAGGGAGGAATTGCCAAAAATCTGTCTATCTAAACGATCGGTTGTATGGGATATATACTATATATAGCTCCGACCAAAGTGATGTTTTCAGAAAATCTTCTATGATATATTAAAATATATATCACCGAGTTTCAAGTTTATACTTTCTAAATTAAGGGAGAAATGGCCAAAAATCTTTCTATCTGAACGATCGGTTGTATGGGATATAACTATATATAGCTCCGATCAAAGTGATTTCAGGATATCTTCTATGATATATTAGAATATATATCACCGAGTTTCACGTTTATACTTCTAAATATATCCTTGTGCCAAATTTCGTTGAGATATCTCAAAATTTGAGGGACTAGTTTGCGTTCAAACAGACAGACGGACGGACGGACGGACAGACGGACATGGCTATATCAACTCAGTTCGTCGCCCTGATAAATTCGGTATACTTAATCGTGAGTCTATCTTCTATATTTCTCAATGTTACAAACATCGGACCAAAGTTAATATACCATTTCATGTTCATGAAAGGTATAAAAAGCTAAAACAGGCATTGATCATAATTCTATGGTCAGCGACTGTATCAATTACTAAGTATTAACGATTTCGCTTATCATCATTTGTTTCTTTCTACTTTTTTCGGTAGGTTTTTTTGTTTTTTTTGTTTTTTGCTATCACCAACCAAATTTAATTAATCGTCATTTTTGCAAAGGTAACAAATTATGCAAGAAACCTGCCTTTAATTTAAATTTCTTTTTTTGCTGCATGTTTGCTTCTATATACAACCTACTCATTACCTCTTTGCTCGTTTTTTTTTTTTTATTATTTTATGTTTAATTGTGTTATTTTGTACACGCGTTTCCAACAACAAAAAAGCAACAATCTTTTTATGTAAGTTTCGGCTTTTCGAAGTACGTACATACGTACGTACTCCGCTCCATTGCTGTTCTACAGTTCTTTTGTTATGTATGCCATTTTCACATGGCCATTGCACTCATTCGTGACAAAATGCAGAAATAATTAAAAAACGTGTATTGGAAATATTCAAATAAAACTAAAATATGTATTGTACCTCTAAACGAAGCAACAGCGGGTACAAAGAAAGCAAAAACAAGCGAACCAAGAAGTAACAGACAATTATTTTGAAATGACTCATTTCCGAAGTTATTAAAGTAGCATATTAAGGCCCGGTTTTTCAGTAGTTGGTTAAGCTAAACTTAAACTAAGTTTGCTTAAACTCTAGTCAATTTAAACTACTCCAGTTGAACTACACAGCAGTTTCTCAGTCACAGTTTAAAACCGCCTTTGGGGTAGGCGCTTTTGTACGGCAACATTGGTTTTTTATTATCTAGGTAATGTGTAGATACGACAACAGCTGGATTTTGTTTATCCAAAAAACATGGAAAAGATGTTTCTCCGGTCCTCGAGAAATATATAGTACCTAGTTTTCAACTTGATATCCAACATCATTCTCCAATCACTATTCAACCTTTAAGAAAATTTGTAAAATTTATTTGATCACGAACGTCATTCTCAAATTATTTTCCAACCTTTAAGAGATTTTAAGAAATATACAAAATATGAAATGAAATGTGAGAAATAAGCACCTGGCTAATGTTTTATTTTATTTTCGTGGAAATATTGTAGTATTGAAGTCTTACATTAGAGTGCAATTAGAGAACCACACCTTTTTAAACGGTTTTATTTAGCTTGACTCTGTGTAGCGGCCGGCCGGTCGGCCGACACGAATTTTGTAATTAACATTTAAGTAACTTCGCCATAAGCTACAAGTTTCAAACTTGGAATATAGTTCAGAACCCGATGACAATGCAATAATAAGAAAAAACTCCGATAGGTGGCGCATGGATCGAAATATTTCAAAAAATCGTATTTGTCGCTAGGTAACGCAAGAATCGAGATATCAAAAAAATCATATTTGTGGTCCGATGTGGCTCATATTTGGAATACATAATACATACATTAATAGAAAGCTACCTATGAAAAAAAATCGCCGACAGGTGGCACAAGGATCCTGATATTAAAAAAAAATCGTATTTGTGTTCCGATTTGGCTCATATTTGGAACAAATATTACATACAGTCCGGTAGAAGTGACATCAAAATACTTTGGAGTTCGAGGACTTAGATTGTAACAAATTTTCAGGAGATAATCCTTGTAATAATGAGTCACTAAATTAACTAAATAAAATGAGAAATAATAGGCAATTAAGACTAAAAACTTGAAAATAAAATAATGAAAAAAAAAAATGTTTAATTTAAACGGTTTTATTGAAAACAATACTTACTAATAATAGTACTAAAAGCTACAAAATAACTAGGTAGGTACTAGTCATCACACTCCTCATCAATCCAGGGCGTTCATCAGACAATTAAATAAAAGCGTTGGGCGCGTGAAATGATTAAATGGTGAATAAAGGAATAGCAACAAAAAAGGCAATACTTAGAGACCAAAGGCAAATCGAGAAGTGGGACATTGATATGGATGAGTGGTTAAAGGCATCTGCCTTTACACCAGTATAAAGTATGAATGTTGGAGATTTCGAGTTCAAAACTCAGCTCCCGAGAAGCTAGCTGATGAAGAATTGAAATTCAGAAACATGTCGTAGTAAACTTTGCAATTTTCTCTAATATCAATAACAAAAATGATTAAATGTAACACTGCTTTCAGTTGTATATGAAAATTATTCCCGTACCACGTTACTGAAGCCAAAACCGTTTCGTGTTTGACATCGTATTGATATATTGAACAAATGTCGACTATCGAATCAGCATAAGCCACCCCAGATCATCTATTAGAATTTTCCAAATAAGTCAATCCGTGCGTCACACTTTCTCCTATCCTAGCGTAAGTGTTAAGTAAAAAAAACTTTTTTGATTGAAAACTATGAGCATTCAACACATGGATATTAACGGCCATAATATTTACTAAAAGTTACCATTGAACAATACGTCAATATATTCATTATCCCCATTTGTAGAAAAATTCTTTTAATAAAAAGAATTGCCTTTTGTGGTTTCTCTGTTATTCATCAAATAATAAAAAACACACCGCAGCTGTTTTACTAGAGAAAATTGTTGTATCCAAAAATTTTTTAGAGCTATTACTATTTTCAACTGCATGACAAATTTTAGCGACAAAGAGCACAAATTTAACTAGTTTTTTTATTGTTTTAACGTTAACTACACTTTCTTCACATTAAACTCATTTTAGTTTATTACTAAGAACAAAAAACATTGTTATGGCAGAGCCAGAGCTGCACTTGCCTGGCATTTTCCTTTACTTTTTTTCGTGATATGCCACATTGTCTTTTATATGTTTCACTCTTCAAGTCACACATATCCCTTCCCTAATTTTCGGCAGTGTTTCCCTTGAGCAATTCAATAACCTTAACAACCATTAATTACTTATCGAAACTAGTTAATTCTGGTCTACGTATCGTCTGTTTAGGCTATTAGCTCCTTTAATGCGTTTGCATACATTAACAACGCTGCAAGTAAGAGAAGAACGACACTTTCAACGTTATACCACACATTTGCTATAACCTGTAGTCGAAAAATGTTGTAAGCCCCATCAGCAACGATGTTGCACTCAGGTGATTCAAGGGGTTTTTGTAGCATCACCCTCTCAATCTATTCGCGCAATCTATTACTTCTACAACCCAATTGTTCTCTTCATTTACCCGAGAGAAATCCTGTTTATTCAGCAGGCGAGGCTCTGGCAAAGGAGACACGAGTCGCCCTGCGCCAACTTCGCTCTGGATACTGTAGCAGGTTAAACTCTTACCAAAATCAACCGCGACATACGTAATATATGTATGTCGTATAAATCGTTTTTCCCAAATCTATTATCAGCATTCTAAATCCAGTTTTTATTAAAAAAAATATATCGATACATATTTTAATTTACCGAAATGTTTGTTGTATACTCGTACAAAGAAATAACAAAAAACCCAGTGGCATGACTTTATCGCAAGTGGCATAGGTCCATGTCTTTTACATTGCAGTAACATAACCCCAAGTTTTTAACTTGAAGGTGACATAATCCTGAGTATTAACAATAGGGCAAAGCCTATTTGGACTATTTCATGCACCAAAAAATCGCATGCAATTTTTTTTATGAAAACTTTTTTTCCCTTCATGAAAACTTTTTATTTGTCGCTTACAACGTTTTTCGCGCCACCCATATACACATGTTTCGTCACTTTGCCCCTCTGTCACCACTTGTCTTACCCGTTTTTTATCAATGCACAAAAAAATTATTTATATACAAATTAATGGTGATTTCATGCTACCCGAATCACCCGCTGCCAGAAGCAGCTGATCTTATTCTTTGATTTTTTGTTTTCGCTTAAAATATTTCTTCGATTTAGTTGCCGTGAAGAAAGCCAATTTGTACAGAGAGCAATTATTGCTCATTGCTCTTCACTTGCCAACACGACAATGTTCCACACACACGCACCCACTTACATTCATACCAACTGCGATTGCAGCTCCCAGCCACGATATCAGCAGTTTGGCGCATCGTCCTCACTACCACCTTCACCTTGCCTCTGCTACTTGCCACATACCTCCTAAGAATAGTTGCTACGCTAAGTAAGCTGAAAAACTCTCATACACCATATCGTAATGACCACCCAATTACACCCCACCTTAACCCACTTCATTCTGTTTTGTTGTTGCTTGACTATGTGCTTTCATTCTCCTTTTGTATGTATTTGTCATGCAGCAACAGCAACAGGAAATTGTTAACTTTTTTTTTTGTTTTCTATCGATTTTCTCTCTTTTATTGCTCGTATAAACCGAACATTCTGATTTTTGATTGCCTTTGTTGTTGCTGCTTCTGCCATTCGCCTCTCGATATCTTTTACTTTAACGATTTCTTATTATTTCTGTAGTTTGTGCTTTGTTTCATTTATTGATGGTAACTTTTTGGTTCTGCTAATGTACCGCGATTGTTTGTAGTTAATACTATTTCTTTTTCTCCTTGTTTTTATTATTAATGGATCGCGTTTGGTAGAATGCACATTTGTTTAACTGGAAGCCAAAGTGCAAATATTATTAATAATCTCATGTATTCTCGAACATACAGGTTTATTTACCAGGAAGGTCTTGTCAGTAGCTCCTTTTGGCTCTCATCTATTTGCGTCATTGTGACTCGAATTGGCTCCCTTAGGTACTATGAATGTCGTTGGCCAATTGTAATCAAGTGACCACTTCGTGAGAAAATTTCGTATAGACCAGTCGGCACGCCATAGCTCAACTGAGCCAGACTTCCTTCACACATATTCTTACAACAACAACAACATATTCTTACTCTCCATCATCAGTCGTTAGTGAGACAGCAACGAATAAACACTGCGCACGGCTGTCGCAAAAATGTTAAGAAAGAAATATTCCATATGTAGCTCATCTTCCAAACATGTTTAGGTTTGGGTTTTTTGGGTATGTAATATTAAATAACTATTCACTACAATATCAGTTTTTTAAATTATTTTAACAAAAGTCTTAACAATTTCATTCAGGACTCCTTTTTTTTTGTGAGCCAAAAAAAATTTATACTTCAGCACTGCAAAAACCACTATAGACTGTAATAGTAAAACAATTGACTTGAATGTATCTTTATGTTTTCATTTTTTAAGTCAGCTCAATATTCTTTAAACATTTTGTATTTCCCCGATTGCGGCAAATGTATTATATTCGGAAATATGATTTTTTAAGCCTCTATTTTTGCGATATTTGAGGGACTTGAGAATATTTCAAACTATTTCTGAATCAAAAATGAAATTTTACAAAATTTTTGCTATAAATGCATCCTCTGCATGTTATAATTTTAACTATAATTTCCTACTGGGGTTCTCATGCTCTCGCGCTCACTAATACATTCACATATTATTTTTTTCCGACCACTGGTATAGACACAGACTACACACCTGCTACCTGCCCTCCTAAAAAACAACATGCAACTAAACTCAAACGCGACAGCATTAAAAAGGCAACTGAAGATGGCTCAATGTTGCAACCGTTTTGATTATAAACCAATACTGTTAAGAGATCACTAACAATCTTTCCATATTGAAATCTGGAAAACACGGGTTTTTAGTCGATTAGGCTCAGTTGCAGCCTGAATCAAAGCTTGCCTTATGTTCAATTATTCTGAATACCGCAAAAATCTCGGTAAAAAGTTTGTGAACTATTTCTCATGAAGACTTCCAAGCTTTGGCTGAGGAAAATTTCAGTCAAAGGAGTACACCAAAGACATCTTATTTACGGAGCTTCATATGCAAAAGTTATACTACGAATATTTATTAACAGCCTCATTACCTTTGACGTTATTGTGTCCAAGACGATGGTCGTTCGTGTGTTTGTAGCACCGACAGGCAAAACGATGACAGCCGATTCTTACGTTATCTCGGCATTATCTATCACGAGGAGATCCGGTGTACCCCTGCAGGTTCGGGGGCTTAGCATATACCCGTGGCAGGTATGCATGGTAGGGCTATAACCTTAATGATACTTGTTACCGGAACGTACCGGATCTACATCCGGCAAAGGACAACATCAACATCGATAACACTCCCATTGCGATAATTGTCCTTATCGCTACAACAACAACAACAACAACAACAGCTGCTGTACAAGCGAAAACAAAGTGACAGACACAAAGGACGAATAACGTAAAGCTAAACGATACACGAAAACGTAAAGACCCGAACACATAAGAATAATCTTCGATGCTGCAATTGACTGCGTGTGTTTGTATGGGGATCGTCATACAGGTTATACTTATGTATGTGTTCGGGCCTTTAGCTGTAGAGTACCATTAGCAAAATCTTCAACGCAGGTATCGTTAGTTAAGCGTCTCGTTCGTCAAACAGAATGAGGCAATGCATCGAAAGCAAATACATAAATATGTATCCTTCACATTTTTAGTTAGTTTCGCATTCTCGATTAAATGAGAAAAATTCGACCTGTCAATAGCGATTGCATTAATGAAATCAAATACCTGGAAACTAAAACAAAAACCATGAACAATAATAATAATTTTTGCGAGCTGCAAATTAAAATATGCGAAAAAGGCAAACAAAATTAGCAATACAAATAAGATGCATGTGAATTTATAAGTGATAGTACAGTAGGGGGAAAAACATACTAAATTGGCGTCTAACAATTTTGCGACTTTACTGATATTTAAAATTACTGCTCTCTACATTAAAACCATAACTATATGTAAAAGCTCTCTCAACCGTTCAGCATTGCTGTGTTCATCGAGATTTCGCTGAGGTTTGAATCTTCCGAATGTTTCAAGAGTACGAATTTCAATTGGAAAAAAAAAAAAATAAGTAATGACGGGACGGATTCCGCCTGTGCCGAAGACTTCATACCTTTCATGAATGGGGTTCAACAATAATCTTATCCCGTTCGTAATCTCCAAATAATCGGATGTATAAGATAGGAAATATATAGTGAACAGATGTATATACCTAAACGATTTTTAAAATAAATATAAAATAAAAAATGGCAAAAACCCCCTTATCTGAACGATCGGTTGTATGGGATATATATTATATATAGTTCCGATCGAAATGATTTTTTCATGAAATCTTCTATGGATTATTAGAATAAATATCACCAAGTTTAACGTTTTTATATTGGAAATTAAGGGAGAAATTGCCAAAAATCTTTCTATCTGAACGATCGGTTGTATGGGATATATACTATATATAGCTCCGATCAAAGTGATTTTTTCATGATATCTTCTATGATATATTAGAATATATATTACCGAGTTTCACGTTTATACTTTCTAAATTGCGGCAGGAATGACCAAAATCGTCTTATCTGAGCGATCGGTTGTATGGGAGATATATGTTATAGTGGTCCGATCCTACCGGATCCGGCAAATGTCTAATATAGTACAAAAATACATCCTTGTGCCAAATTCCAATGATATATCTCAAAATTTGAGGGACTAGTTTGCGTTCAAAGAGACAGACGGACGAACAGACGGACATGTCTATATCAACTCAGTTCGTCGCCCTGATCCATTCGGTATACTTAATGGTGAGTCTATCTTCTATATTTCTCAACGTTACAAACATCGGACCAAAGTTAATATACCATTTCATGTTCATGAAAGGTATAATTAGGCGAGTTAAGTCAAAGAGTGCTGCGCTTAAGGCGCTCTCACATAAGCAAATTTTTCATATACATAGATTCGTTTGACGCAATCTTATGCGTGATGAGTAGATTGAACTTATTTTAATGGAGTACGGAAGATCGAGCGAAACTGGCCCCATCTGACATGAAAAAGTAGTCAACTTTCTACTCTTGTTGCAAGCAAAGCATAAGAAGAAGAACTCGACATTTGCTTTGGCTAAAAGTGTTTTCACACTTTGCAAGTGAAACTATTTTCCCATTTCTTGGTACTTTTTCACAGTTAAAAATTGCAAATAAACAAATGAATACGACACAATAGCAAGTTTTTTTCTTGTATAGTGAGAATGTTTATAACAGTGCTTCTCGAAATTTTGTATGTCAATGGGCATGCCGAAATAAACTTCAATTGTCAAGTCTGATGTTCCTTTATATTAACAAACACAACACCTTGCGTGATTTTGCGATGTTGCATCTACATGAAAAACTTCATTGTGGCTCGGCCATTGCTTTCCGCGTGATTCTATCGAAGTCATTTTCTTGGTCCTTGGGAGTGAAATGGAGCCAAAGCGATGTTGTTATGGGTCCTACCGAGCCATTACATGCATTTTATACCATATATCTTCATCTGGTTCGACTAACACATAAGTGGCGACATCGCTTATGCTGTAGCTCGCACTATAACAATTTCCAAGTGCAAATTCCTCGATTTTTCTCTCCAACACTGTACACATACATATTTGCATATTCTTATCTGTTTCACTGATTCGCCGGTTAGTTATGTAACGGCAAAACCACAATAAAAATAGAAATTACATTTTCGCATCAAATAGCATATTTTTAGCGAAGCGTGCAAATATAACTTTATTAACTCAGCTATGCAACTATCTACATATATTTGTTAAGGTATTACTGATGAACATTGAGTATCAATCACGGCAAATCTTGACGGCAAATCTTGCCGGCAAATCGTATATTATGAATAGGACAAAACAAATACAAAAATT
This sequence comes from Eurosta solidaginis, assembly GCF_040869045.1. Classification (NCBI taxonomy): domain Eukaryota; kingdom Metazoa; phylum Arthropoda; class Insecta; order Diptera; family Tephritidae; genus Eurosta; species Eurosta solidaginis. The sequence continues at coordinate 267,573,515 of NC_090320.1, forward strand.
AAATAAATATGTATATTAGCTAAATAGATTGAAAATACGCCATTAAAGGCAAAGGCAGCAGCAGTGAAAAAATAAAAAGCTTAAGTGCACATGCACACACACACACATACAGCTACTCAAACCCAAAATCGAACATGAAAACGCGCAAAATTTTAACTAAGATGTCGCGTCTAATAACATAGAGAACTGTGTTTGGGTCATTCCATAACTAAAAGACGTACCGAAGAAGTTGTGAATGATGAAGCTTAAAGCTCTCGGTTAACCGTTTAAAGGGCCAATCAATGGTGACTTATCCATAACCATATAAAACAGCTGATCGAACCAACCTTATGGAAATCAATGTAATCGATTAATGGTGCCATACCATAGCCAACCAATTGGTTTTTGATTCTTCGCCATATCCATAACCTAAAAATATTTGAGTTGGTGAATTTTTTAACTTTTTGTATATTTTATTTATTGTTTTGGATACGTTTTGACTAAGAGACTTATTGTTTGTGGAATATGTTTGTAATTTTTTGCGTTTTCCTCATTTTTATGAAAATGTCAGATATTTAAGGTTATGGCACCATTAATCGATCACAACGGAGGTGGTTATGGTTATGGGTATGATTACGACTATGGCGTTAGCGCTTCCCAAGGCAGTCGGTTCTATGGTACCGGAGCGACTCGGGATTTTTCCCGACCACGGACTGTCATTTCAGTGTAACCCCATTTAATTTGTTGCGTCCCTCCCACAAATTGTCATCCTCCCAGGACTCCAGTTAGAGGATATTGATGACAATTTGTGATCGGTCGCATCTATTAGGTGGGGCGAAGCACTGCTACAACAACAACAACAACTATGGCGTTAGGATGAAGGAAGTTTAATTGGCCCTTAACGTTCTCGAAAGCAACTCCAAGTACAAGACAAAAATTAAAAAAATAAAACTGCTTGAAAGTTGAATATTAAATTATTTTAGTTTTAGCTTAGACAAACACATTTACACTTTTCATAATTTATTTATTTTTACCAAACAAATTTTAAATTGAAAATTGTTTTAAAATTACACTTTTTAAAATTTGTTTGATTAAGTCTAAGTCTATTTGGAAAAATATTGTTGAGGGTTATAAAATATTGTTTGAAACCAATTTTCAAGAAATCAATAGTAGATAAGTTCAATTTTAAAATCTTAAAATCGAAAAAAGAAAATATATTCTAACCTTCTGTTTTAGTTGAACAATATCTGCAACTAATTCGAAAATTAAACGCAATTTTTGGAAAGTGTTTTGTGTCAAAACTGAAATTTTTTGAATTATTATATTATTACATTTTTCAACTTAAAGCTTTTTCATTATTTTTTTAAATTCTAAACTATGTGTATATTTGAAGCAAAAAAATTCCACACTAATTCTATGTCGTTTAATAGTTAAGATATCGGTTTCAGATAAAACAAATTTTTGATATATGTGACCGGCCTATAAAAAGGTGGCTTATGACTCAAAAAAGAAATTACGAGAAACAGCTGTTAAAGATAAATAATGCATTTCTTCAGTTTCTTAGTAGTTTTCTTTTTTTTTTTTTGAGTCATAAGCCACCTTTTCATAGGCCGGGTCACATATGTTTTCTTGAAATAAATTTTAGATTTTTCATGTCAAAGCATCGTATACTCTATGCATATGATATTAGCTCTCCAAAATCATAACTAATGGTGATAATCCCATTAGTTGATTTGTTATGGAATGGTCCATTAGTATTTAAGAAGCGCCTTGACTGATTATTAATTTATTCTTTCTTACGTTTCTTTGCAGGAATAATTCCAACTGAAACTGCATTCTCACTATTGTGGAGAATAGAGCCCACGTGTAGTGGAATAATTCGCTGAAAGATAATAACAGAAAAATAAAAACAACAAAACGCGATAAAATAGAATTTAAACAAATTTAAATTTATTGAATTTTTTCTCTACAAATATAAAAAAACAAAAAACAAAAATAAAAAATGTCAAAACGAGTCGGCAAAAATATTTTAATTTTGTTCAAAAGCAAAAAATTGTTATGATTTTTTGAATTTTTGCATAAAAAAAAATACGAACGATTCGTTTTTGTTGTACGACATTAAGCTTGAAGGCTTGAACTTATTTCGTTGTACTAGTGTGCAATGTGAAGAAGGTGAAGAGTGAAGTGTGCGTAAATTCAGTTAGGAGGGGGGTGCCTCATGGCCCTAGAGCCCCGCCAAATATACACATATAACGAACGACACAAATAAAATTTCAAAATAAAAACAAAAAAGCGATAATAATAAAAAATTTGAGGAAAATAAATATAAGAAAAAAATAAAATAAAAAATTGTTATATAGAAAAAAAAAAAATTTTTGAAAAAAAAAATATTAAAAATTTTCAAAAATATTTCGACGTATGCTAATTTGTATTAAAATAAAATTTGTTGTGACAAATGGCAAGAATAGCATGATCAAAGTTTATTAGCGTAAAAAGATCTTTTGTAAGATCTACATACATAAGATCAGCAAACCGCTTGTTGCAGGCGATGACGCAAATAGGCAAAGCCGTTAGAGAGTGAGTGCAAGAAAAAGAAAGAAATATAGTCTCAAGAGAGTGAATGTGTGTCATTATCTAATATAAATAAAGGTTAATTTGAAGGTAGCCAGCCGAGACAACGCGCAAGAATAACAGCAACTGCATACGCGCTTAGAAAACAATTTAACTGCAATAAAAAACCACAACATACTCTGTGCAACGTAAAAGTAAACCTACAATTCCACTTCTAAATTGACCCAAAAAAAATTAATTTGAATTATTCGTACTGCAATTCTTCTTATGCGCGTGTTCATCTCTTATTTTTTTTATCTACGTTTTACTTATTTGACATTAGACGGGACGTCAATTGATTCATTTATGCTTACATTCACTCGTTTTGTTATGTGAATTTAACCACAAAATTGTGTCGCCAAATAAAAAACAACAAACACACTATATTACCTGTATAAGCCATTCGTTTCATATGTTGAGCGGGAATGTCTTATGGTGGTGGACAATATGTATCGCAGTCGTCGTTTAGATAACGCCGATGTTATCGCTGAGCTGATGTGGACAATGACAATACCAAAAGAAAATTATAGCCGTCAGGCAGTAAACCCAATAAGCTAAAAAAAAATAAATAAATAACAACTATATCAAAAAAGCTTAAAACAAATCACACTCTCAACAACTACAACGCCAACTCAACACTATCAGCAACATAACACATCAGTAGAAACAACTAAAACAACAACAATAACCTAGAACAACTAGGACTACTATAACCATTGTCTATGTCATAGTCGTGGTCACAAAAAAGTTTATGTCCAACCTCAACGCTAACCGTGACACTACTTAATCATAAGCACGTTAAATTACCGTTTAACGTGAACGGCAAGAAAAAGCAGCCCAAAAACCCAAGAGAACAAAGTCATTCAAAGGTGTCACGGTCTTTATCGACAACGTTTATCGTGCTCTACATCGTCGCGTTCGTCATTAATATCGTCGCCTAAGTCGTCGTGCGCGTCGCGTTTACGTGACTATTTCGTCTTATTGTTCTGCAAATTCGTTTGTCGTCGCAAGTCAGTCGTATAGCTTGTGTCGCTTTTCTCCAGCTGAGTATGTGTACTAAGCTTTATGTTTATTTATATGTATGTTATTTGCTAACACATAAAAAATAAAAATTATTTCAAGTTGCGTTTCATAGTCATAGGTAGAGGTAGGTTATTAACTAAATTACTTTGAGGTGCGAGGAGATAGAAGTAAGGAAGGGCGCCTTTGAGATACTTCGTTGAAATTTCAAGAAATTTAAATATTGCTTTAAAGACAGATTCCTATTTCGAAGCTTTAGTGTCGTCGATACTTTTGCTTCTTCGATAAGAATTGAATCTCCATTCATAGTCATAGGTAGAGGGTTATTAACTAAATAACTTTGTGGGGCGAGGAGATAGCAGAAAGGAAGAGCACCTTTGGGATACTTCGCTGAAATTTCAGGAAATTTAAATGTTACTTTAAACACAGATTCCTATTTTGAAGCTCTAGTGTCATCGAAACTTTTGCTTTCCCGTTAAGAACTGAATCTCCTTTCGCAATACGCAACCAGTAATTTCAAAAACCAGGTTCTTAAGTATACGAGCCGGGAGATGCGCACGGGATCTTGCGCAACAAATCTAAAGGTATCATATCAAATACCAACAGAAATCAGCTGTTCTATCAATCAAACATCTATAAACTTACATGTGCTTGAGCTGCCATCTGGCGAACGTTAGCAACTGCCGATAATGTAGTGTTAGTTCTAATCAAATATTCACAATAGTGCCATGGTACAAGCAGATTTCTTTGTGTGCTTACAATCGTTTATTTTTAACAAATTTTTTTAATAAAATGTAGCTGAACAAAAGCACTATGGCTAATAATGCCCAAAGCTCGCTAATAACACGAATCCCCATCTTTACAACCTAAACTTTATTTATAGATTTGGATTCCAAATAAGAGCGAAAAAGGGACCTGTACATAAAAACAGCAATTAGAAATAATATATAAGATGGCGTAGCATGAACTATGGAAGAAATTATTAAATCCGAACTTTTATTTTTTAGGGATAGAATAAAAGTTTGGCCCTATAACTATGGAACGGCTCATCTAAATGAACGGAATTTTTTACAACAGAATCTCTCTTGTTTCACCAGAAAGCAGTGTATCAAATTGCAACACAATATCTCATTTCGATCAAACTTTATGACCAAAAACCAGGTGCAAAGTTAATATGGAAAAGTATAACTGTAGTATTACTAGAGTTGCTTATGGTATTTCTATGAACCTTTTTTACTATTATTAACACAAATTTTTAATTGTCCGTACAGGTTTCAAATCAAATATTAAGGAGAATCGATTGTTAAAAAATTCGTTCCATTTGGATGAGCCGTTCCATAGTTAAAGGGCTGGACTTTTATTCGTAAAAAATAAAAGCCCGTATTCAACTTTTATTTTAAGGCTTATAAAATAAAAGTCCGGATTTTACTTTTATAAATACTTTTTTTTTTTTAGGTCTGAAAAATAAAAAGGGTGCATTATTCGTCATGAAAACGTTATGGGGATTTCATAATCCCATAAACTTTCACCTAGGACAATTTTTTGTCCAGGACTTTTTCTAGTAAAAAAAGGCAAATTTTAAAATGGGTCGCTGTTAAAAACTCTTAAATGTAAATGAGCATATCTTGGAATAATGTCAGGTGTCGAGTTATATTCAATGTCATAAGAAATCTTTAGTTATTTACTACTATTTTGTCACTGTCACTTCTCTTCGTTCCCTTAATATATAATAGAAGGCACCCTATATTCCCCAGAGAGAAAGCAGGGTGAACTGTTTGCTTTAGGAGATACCTTCACTTATGGAACCTCTTCGTGCTTATATGATATATTTCTATGAAAGGCAACATATGAATATCATTCATAAACCTATTACCAAATAATAGAAACACATTCAAAATTACTTGCCTCCTGTGCGTAAAAATATAAACGCTTAAACAGATAAGCTGATAGCGTGAATGCCTCAATTTTTTGTTGGCATATTACAAGGCGAATTCAGTACCAGGTGATGCTTTCCCAACAGCTGATTGCTTCTTCTTGATTATTTTCCATACAGCGCCTTGTATGTCAGTTAATCGTAATCAATTAAAATTTTCTTTTGACTTGACAATTTTCCGCACGGCGAATTGGTTGAATTCGCTTTGCCAACACCTTGTATGGATTCGTCTTGATACGAGTACATCAAAGTTTTGGCACAAGGTTGCCAACATTTTTCTTCAGAGTACTAAGGTGTTTTTTATAATAATTTGTTTACCAAACACAACATTTCCAGAAGTTTCTGTCGTTCCCTACCTTTCCTCATTTTTATCTTACTTCGCACCCTGAACCCTCTAACTTCTTCCTCTTTTCTCATTTCCCTCTCCGCCCCTCTGAAATCATAAAATTGTTTTTTTTCGTATATATGTATCTCTGGTCTATCTCTCGGAAATGCAAGAAAAACTAAGAAAAAATACCTACACTGGCGGACAAGATATACTGAAAGTAAGGCCATTCGTATCAACATTGGCGTCATGTTATTTACAATAATCGCTTACGCTGTAGTGAATTCCATTCAAGCCTACATTATATTTGCTTTCAAAATTCCGCAAAAATCTACGGTCAAAAAAAAAAAAAAAACCGAAAAAATTTTCCCTATTGCGACGTTTCTATGGCAATTACAGCTACGCAACGAAACTTTTTAGTACTTGTTCTTAAGGACAATCTTATTATTTTATCCCAACGGACGGTGGACCAAGGAGATTTTTATGTTTATACTATCCTTCAATTCCGCCGAAGTTTCTGGAGCAGTTTTGAATGTATCCATAAGAGCTATGATGTCGATATTCCTATCAACTCCTTCAGTGGCCTTTTCTGGTCGTCCACTTCTATAAGGAGGAGATGAATTCACCGATTAAATATATTTCGTTCAGAATCTCTTTAGGCACATTGTAATATACTTCGCCTAAGATTACCATATTTTGCGTGATTTGTTTTTTGTAGACAATTGAGGGGATGTGTGGAATAATGGTATAAATCGAGTTACACCGTTTTTCCATAATTCAACTAAATAAAAAGAGCACGATTACATACACATACCATATTAATCTTAGAAAATAATAGTGATATTTAACAAATATATTAGCTTCATTTATGGAAAAACGGTATAACTCTCTAATAAAATTTTGCAGTAGTGAAGCATCGAAATGGTATGAAAATATATTCAATGTCGTAGACCAGAAAGAACTGAAAAATAAAAGAATTGAAGTGGTTTCAAAAAGGACTAAGCAGACAGAGAACTCCATTGTTAAAAATAGAAAAAGTTTAAGAATCATACTATCTAAAATCCTACCAAGTAGAATTATTATAAATTTATTTTTACCTGCATTGTTAAGTTTTTTCACTTTTCTCAAAAGGTTGATTCTTGAGTTATACCGTTATTCCACACATCCCCTCAATTATGCTAGTTTTTTCTTCGAGGATGAAACTATTACTTTTTTGCCTTTATGAAAACTGCTAGGTACTTTCTAACTTTCTCGCTGACCTAAGGAACTATCGATGTTAACCAAAAGAACTAAAAAGTTTCGTTACGTAGGTGTTATGACCGTAGAAACGACATAGAGGAAACAAGTTTTCGTCGTTTTTTTTTTTACAACGTCATATGAGTAGTGTATAGTATATAATAGATTAAGTTACTCATACATAATTATTCTCGACCAATCTCAATTGTTACTTTCCGAATAGTCACATTTTCATTTAATCGACCCTAATCTTTTTTTTTTTTAATCTAACAGATCAGAAAGTTTAATTGTTGCTGTTGTACTTTGTATTCTGAATTAAATATTTAAATGGTTTATAAAGTTTTTGCACGCTTCTCGGAATCTATAGATTGCGCTTTGTACTGAAATCAGTGAAGAAAAAACATAATTTTTCTGTTTAAAATTTTAAAGTCGATGAGTTTCTATTATTTTGGAAATAAATATACACCAGTGAGTAAATAGCGAAAAAAAATTATTATCAAATGTCATATTACGAAAACTTTATGTTTAAAAAAATTTTTATATTTTCTTCCGTACAAAATTTGTAAATTTCATGATACAAAAAATGGAGGTAGTTCCATTTAGTGTGACGTTAGCCACTTGACTTTTGCGAGGACAATAACAATTTCGCCAAAAACAAACTACGAATTTTTCTCATTTTGATGGATTTCATATTAACGGATAGGACTATATTACTTTTATAGTTATTTCAAATAAAAAAGAAAAAAAAAAAATGAACCGCATGCGTTGGAAATATTTTAATACGAAATATCGTCCTAGAAAAGGTTTTTAATAAGTTTTTCGAGCTCCCGAAAATTGCTTTGGTGGAAGAAACATTGATCGAAGTATACAAAGTAAGGGAATATAGCCTTCCTAAGTTTACGTACGGTTGCTCAGAACATATTGACAAAACATACACGTTTGTCAATTTATTGCTCAAAAGGAGGTCCTTATAAACCGAAACCGCAATTTCTAAAGAGTTTAGCATACTTAAACGTAATTTTTATGAAATTGAATGGTGAGAAATTGGCTACAAGTCCACATACCCTGTAGCTCTGCAGGTTACCACCAGTTATGAGAGTTCTTTTGCACGTTGTACCGGTGGTCAACTTGGTGCAAGCCCCACCTATACACACATTCTGTGCCCTTTTTGCATTGACATGGATGTGGCGTCCCACAAACGTTTAATTTGTTACACCTACCACTTACTGCAGACTTTGGAGGTACTTTTTCTCAACATGCCTTGAGAAATATCCACTGTAGAGGTATGATAATAGGGACATGCTAGAAAAGATTTTTCGTTTTTTCTCTGTCTAGGTGTCAAGCTGCCATAACAATATGAGTCATTGTCCACTATTTTTCAATAAAATTGCATGTGTTACTCATTCGCAATAGAGAAGTATGCACATAAATCGTGCTAAAGCATATTATTATTGTCCCAGATGACCATTATCTTTTCATCCTGAAGGAAATTTTCATCCCGAAAAACCACAATTTCGCTTCAAACAGTAACGGCATGACAACGCTTGTAGCAAAACAACAAAAACATTTAGAAACCTCAAAAATCCCCAAATACGTAAAAAAATATTGAGTGGAACTACCTTCTTTTTTATATAAATTTTATATTTTAAATGAATGAAATCGGAAATATATTTCAGAAAATAATTGCCCGAAATCGGTACAAATTTCGAGAAGAGAATTAAAGCTTGTTCTTGTTACACTAAAATGTATTGGACTATAAAACTGCATAAAAAAATTTTAAATTAAAATGGATATATTTTAATGCATTTTCAAAAGGTTTTTGACTTTAGTTAGAGTTCTTTTAGTTAACAAAAATAAATCACAGAAGAAAATAACTGAAAATTGTGTTAATAATTTTGCTCCTATTTTTGTTCTCGCAGGTGTACATCATACTAAGCACTTTTGTGTGTGATGATCAAATTCAATTAAATTTAATTTAAATTCTTTTTACGTTTAAGCAGAAGCCGCTGACCGCGACCTTAACTACAACAATAAAACTAATCAAAATTAACAACAAACGCAAATATTAAGCAAAAATAGTAACAACAATAACAAAAGCTTAAAACAACTACGAAAATCACAAAATAACCGAGAAAATAATAAACGGTAATTTGTGAAATTCTTCGTAAAAAGTGCCGTGACATACGAACTGTCCAGTTGACGATATTAAATTGTCAAAGCTGCACCAGTCGGTGGAAAACCGCAATAAAAAATTTAAAGCTTTGGATTGAAAATTGCAACACAAAAATGTATTGACCGCTTAAAGTGTATAGCGAGTATCAAAAGAGGTGTGTCCACCAAGCAAGCAAATAACTTGGAAAAAAGAACCGAAGGAAGTAGTCTGTGTTTTACATTTAGTGCATAAATAAATTTTATAAAAAAAAACAAAAACAATTAATACGTATACATTCATAATAATAACAATTAATATAAAAATTAAAAATAAATAATAAAATATATTAGTTGCTAAGCAATAAGATTAAGTGGAAATAGGTGGAGTAAAATATAACTAAAAAAAGAAACAAAAATATAATAACTAAACAACGATTAAGCGAACAAAAAACCCTAAAAAAATTGACAAAATTTATATACTTAACCTTTTTTTTAAACACTCTTCAACCTCACAAAACAACAAAAAAAAACATTCGTCCTGGATTATTTGCTAAAGACATTACGTACCCTAAAAAATCCGATTATGGCCGAGAATCAAACCGCCACGGAAGATTCCGGTCAACAATCGCAACATCAACATCAACAAGGACAGCAGCAACAACAACAGCCGCCGTCTCCACAACAAGATCAGCCACCTCCTTCCTCAACATTAGCATCGCCTGCAACACCACCAGAAGAGAATAATTCCGCATCATCTACTGAAGATACCCAAACTGTTGTCATACCTAATACAAATCATCATTCGCATCATAGCAATCAACACAACGCAAATCAAGTACATGCCGATCAACAGCAAGGTCATTCGCTCACCATAATGGATCAAAATCCTTTCACCGATGTGTTAAAGACTAGCGCAGTTCGACGCAATACAATACAGTCACATGTTCCCATACGTGCTGCTAGCACGACATCGATTAAAAAGCCACCCTTGACTAAAATGACATCGCTAACAAATGCCAGTGGTGGTGGTGGTAGTGGCGGCAATGCAAAATCCACTGATAAGCATCACCAACATCAAGCACAGAGCGGTGGTACACATCATCATCATCATTTTCATCATCATGTCAATAGCGCCACGAATCATCATCATTCGACTTCCCCAGGTGGTGGTGGTGGTGGCGCTGGAGGTGGTAACACAAATGCCATACACCGTCGCACCAGTGAGAGTTTACGTTTAAACTCATTGGTTACTACTGCTGGGAGCTCTTCAACTAAGTCGTCCACACCAAGCGTATCGAAAGCCGCAAGCAACAGTAGTTTACATTCGAACTTGACAACTAATAATAGTTCAGGTTCGAGTTCTTCGGTTGCACCACACTCAACAATGAGCACCAATACAGCATCGACATCGACAAAAGTCACATCACCAAATAATAATGGCGGTGGTAGCGATAGTGCTGATGATGGTGGTAGTACAGCCAGCACCAACATCAGCCGTAGTCATCATAGTCAAGGGCATGGAAACGCCGCTGTTGAAGCTGCAAGCGACAAAAAACAAAAGACGACCTCATCGTTTCAAATTACATCCGTTACTGTCGGTCAAAAGACGAATAAATCGAATAACGATAATGGTGGTGACGAGTCGGCTGACGATTTGGATGACTCTCATACAGATGATAATAGTCGTGTTACAGATCTCGAAACCGAGACGCCTTCCATGTCAGATGATACATTTTCCAAAGAGGACGTGTATTTCTCCAATAGTGCATTGAGCACTACAGCACCGGTGATACCGACCAGTTCACAGTATGGACTTGTTGTTGTTGATCCCATAGGTCCATCACTTGGGCAAACTATACAAAATGTACAAGTGAATGTATCGGACAACATAATAAATGTGATGAGTGCTGCGGTAACCCCAGATGGTAGCAAAAAGAAGCCGGATGATATGAAGGAGACCCATCATCGTAGTGAGCGTTTCAAGGTGGTTAAGATAGAGTCGACTGAACCCTTTCGGCGGGGGCGTTGGATGTGTATGGATTATCTCGATCACTCAACTGTGGGCACCGGCGGCAAGGAGGGCAGCGGTGGCAACAATAATGAAAAGACTGTTTCCTCCGAACCGGGTAGCGTCGGCGAACCGGCAAAGACTACACAAAGTATGATAATTGGCAATGGCGCTTCCCAATTGCTCGAAAATCATGTAGATGTGACTGGTAATGGTTTACAGCTGACAACGGGCGGTGGCGCTGCCGCAAACCCAGCAACTGAGGGTAACCGGAATTATGTTGATGGTGGTGGTGGCACCGGTGGCTCCGGCTCGCCAGCTCTACAAATGCATCAGCAGCTATCCGCACCGGCTGGTGTCGCCACAGCACCAGCCACTATTGTACATGGCTTGCATCAATTAGTGGCCGAAGCCGCTGCTTTACAGCATCAGCAAGGACAGCAGCAATTGGAACAGCAACAGTCACAGGTCCAACAGCTGGAACATCAGCAGCAAACCCCTTATGTAGATAATCCGCATGGCAATAATGTGGTGATTCGTAGTGGCAGTGGCAGCGGCGCTGGTAGCACGCAAGAACTCGTTATCGGTAATGCATTACCGCTGGACTATGCAACAGTTGCTGCACAAAAGTTGAAGAAATCACTGGAAGAATTGAAAAAGCAAGAGGAAGCGATCTTAGCAGCTGAGGAGCAAGGTACTGTGTATGTGCCACCACCCAGAGAGCCACAGCCGGAACAGCAGCAATTGCAAGCTCAACAGCACCTGTTACAACAGCCACAGCAACAACAACAGCAGTCGCATGCATTACCTAGCAATTTACAATATCAAAATGGCAGCATAGTTGTGCCGGTTGATGGTAGTAACGCTAGCGTCGGTATGCCACAGATGGACCCATCTCAACAGGTAATGCGTACAACTGCTCAGCCAATGCAGCAGCAACAACAAATGCCACCAACTACATTTGTTGCACAACAGCAACCACAGAACTTCCCAAATGTTGGCACACAACAACAACATCAGCCATCACCTCCACAAATGTTGCCCAGCGGAGATGCTTTGAGCTTACAACAACCGCCACAGCAGCAGCAGCAGCAGCAACATTCGATATCCGCACCGACATCGCAAATTGATGGTATTATTCAACACCAACCACCAATTCAGCAACAATTTCAGCACCAGTCACAATTACAGCCATTACAGCAACAGCAACACCAACACCTACAGCCTCAGCAGCAACAACAGTTAACAAGTCATCCACCGACTTATCAACATCAAACGTCGGCGCCAGCTGGACACACATTGCCACTATTAACTCAAATGGCTGGCTATGACTTACAGCAACAAGTTGGTGGTCAGCAACAACAACAGCCAACACCGCCACAACAACATTTGCAACAGAGTGCGCCGCCAACAATTACCGATCCTCAAGTATTTGCTGCTGCAATACAAGCGCATAAGCAACAACAACAACAGTTGCAACAACAGCTACAACAGCAACAACAGACACAGTTACAGCAGCAGCAACAACAACATTCACAGCTACAGCAACAACATCAGCAGCTACAGCCGCAACAACTACAGTTACCAATTCAGCAACAACAGTTACCACCACAGATACCGCTACAGCAGCAGCAACAACAACAGCTCCAACCACAGCTACCCATGCAGCAACAACCACAACAGTTATCAATACAGCAACAACCACAGCAGCTACAGCCACCGCTACCACTACAACAGCAACCAGCACCAATTGTGAATATAAAACAACAGCAACAACATAATATTAATTTAAACAACGCTAATGCCAATGTCAATACTGGCAACAATGTTGCTACACTCATGCCCACTGGCCCTCCACAGACAAGTGTGACAAAAACCGACGAACAAGCAGCACAAGCACAGCAAGCAATGCCACTTTTGCAACAACCACAGCAACTACAGCATCCACAACAAGTACCACAACAGATGCAACAGCTTCCACTACAACAACAACCACAAGTTCTACAACAACCCCAAATACAGCAACAACAACCCCAAATACAGCAACAGCAACCACCGCAAACACAACCAAGCGCAGAAACCGAGACTGAAAGGTAAGTCAGAAATTTGAATTTTTTTAATATTCTGCTTTAATAATGTACATATAGTGCCTTATTTTTGTAACACGATCTATCCAACGTATATGAAATGTTCGATAAATATAGTAGATTTCAACCACGACAATGTCAATTTTTCACTTTCCGACAAAGTGAAAAATTGTTGTGTATTGGTGCGAACTTCCGTCATCCCTTGGCATTTCTGATTTGGTATTATTATTTCGGTATTAAGACTTCTCCAGCGTCATCGTCTTGCAATGAGAGAACGAAAAAAATACTGAAGTTGGCACTACGCCGAAGGTTGTCTCCAAATCTTATTTGCTAAGAGATGAATGAAAGTCTTTCTATATTTGTCATTGAATACAGATGAAGATATGAAAAGTAGTTTTATTAAATTTTTTGGTGAAAAGCATCTTTACTCAAAACCAGTCGCCAGTATGGTCTCTTGACGAAAGCGACGCCTACTAAAGAAAGTTGCCGATCTGCAAACGTCTTAACACAGTTCAAGAGGCATCAAACAGGACATCCAAGCAGATGACGGGATTTGACCACACATAACTCAGTCGTTTGATCCGAAGAAACATATGCACAGAGAGTGTGTAATTTCAGTTTGGCTTGCAATTGTAAAGTGAAACCATTGGCCATTTTTGTTTCTTTTATAAAATTTTAAATTTGTTGGGTAGAGCCTTTGTGAATTCAGCTAACAATATGTGCATTAATTGCTACTTGAGCAAAAAATGGAAAAACTTGAAGCTCTTCATACTTCATTAGAGCACCCGGTTTTCATAGGGTCCCAAATTTCAGTTCATGGTATAAGCGTGTTCTCTAAATCTATAATAAGACTAGCAGACCCGGCAGATGTTTTTCTGCTCTAACTTTGATCTAGCTGCATAAAGCTTGAAACACAATGCCCTGACGCCGCGAAATAAACGCGACGAACATTGCCTTGTCAAAAATAGAATCCCCATAATTACATGAAGGTGAACACAATGAACGCCAAGAGCGAAATTTACGCGACGTCATTTTGCGACGATAGATTTATTTCTATCGTCACCGCCGGGCGATGACGACAAACATCCCAAGGGTTGCTGCTGTTCAATTTTTCAAGTATAAAAAAAGAAAACATAATATACAAAAACAAATTTTTTTTCTTTACATATAATTTTTAATTTAATTTCTTAACATTTTTGTTTTGTTTTGTTAATTTCTTAACATTTTGGGCGTGTTTTAGCAGTCAAGTGCTAAGTAGAGAATTAAAAAAGTTGTTTAATTGTTTTCATCTTTATTTCTAAATAATGGCCACTCTGAATAAACAGCGTCAATTTCGGCCGGCATTGTGTTTTAAGTAGACGAAATGTCTGGACGTAATTTGAAAAATGTCATCGCCCGACGCGGCGTATATTGTCGCTCGGCATTGTGTTTCAAGCATAACTTTTAAGAAGTTTTTGCGTCCTACTCTCCCTCCCCCTCCCTACCCCTTTTCTTTATCCTTTTGATTACTCCTCTTTGCGTCTCTTTCTCCCTCTTCGTTTTTTCCATCCGTTATTTTCTCTGTACCTCTCTCCTTCTCCCGCTCAGTCTTCCGCTAACTCCATCTCTTTCTCAGTCTCTTTCTCCTTTCCTCTTTTCTTCTTCCTAGTTGATTTTATTCTTCTCCATCCCTTATTGCCAGACCCAGTCCCGTCATATGTCGACCAAAGTATACAATGCATCTACTCAATGAACTTAGCGAAGCACCCCAAAAAAGCACTGAAAAGAGTGAAGATCTTTTCTTTTCGCAACTAATTAATGAACGAAATACCAGCTAAGTCGCATTTCGCTCAGTATAATACCTATAAGTCAGTTTTTACGTGTGTACTTTGCTAACTTCTCGTAAACTTAGTGAAGCACCCCAAAAAATCAGTTAACAAAACGTTACGATTTGTTTCTCATCGCAACGTTTTAGCGGATAATTAGCGACAAAATATCGACTTAATAAATTTTTTAATACGCTGAAGGTACTTCGCTAACTTGCCGTTCATATCTAATAAGTAATAATGAAGTAAACTATGAAGCTACTCAAAGCTTTCCAAAAGCAAATTCCTCTCTTAATTCTTTGAAAACACTAGAAAAGCCATTCGCCTCTCAGCTTTACGAAGTCTTACTTATATTTAGTAAAACTTCACGGCTAAAGTAGGCGAAGCTGGCTTTGTGACTAGCGCAGCGGTTGCAATACGTCTAACACATTTACCGATATAAGTTCCTTCTCTTGATCTCATATCAAGACTTGGCCTTGATGAGCAGACTCTATTAGTAAAATAAAAATTTTCGCTGTACATTTGAGTTGGTTCACAAAATTAACTTACACAGTCAACAAATACACTAAAAACTATAGCAAATCCTTCAAGAATTAAAAAAAATGCTTCGAACTAAAACTGCATAATGTGCATACTTATGAAATTAAACCCCTCTGTATTGTAATAAATGGAATCAAATGGATCACTGATATTGTAGAGCCACAAGTTTACCCTCGGATGGATGAGCAAGCCTAATCCAACATATTCAAACTATTTTGGACCATGACAGTCCTATTTTTTTGAAGACTGCTAATCTTAGTGACAGAGTTAATTTATTCATATGCTCGTTCGCCAGTATTTCTAAAAAGTGTTGGTTGCAATGAAGTAAAGAAAAAGCTAGGCATATCTGTAATTTAAGTGTAACTAGTGGGCTTGTTAAACATGAGCATGTGCAATATATATATTTTTTTTTTGATGCCAACGCTTGCTTAAGTGAATGCAACACGCTGTAGACAACGACACGAATTGTTAATGATCATGATGATTTTACAAAATTATACATTTACACGCGTATGCATAACCCTGGAAAAATCGCGAGTACTCCATGCATGCATGTATGGAGTACTCGCTATGGACCAAGCGAGTGCTCCAAAATTAACCACAATTCATACAAAAAAAATGGTCCAATTAACATTGCGATGTCCTAGGACCGGACCATATACTCCAGCTCCGCATTACATCAGAGTAATCCATGGAGTACCCATAGTCCAATAAACATCGTGTAGTGATGACTATCGTTAAAAACGAGCAATGATCGGCTTACAACATGTTCGTGTAGAAACATGAGTTGGTCCATCGCTGCATTACAGTGGAGTAGAATGGTAAGTACTCCAGTGGACCACATGGTCCAACGATTTTTGCAGGGAAGATATGTTCGAGTAAAATGAGCTAAACATAGCGAAGGCAGATGAAAAAATAAAAAAAAATAAAAATCAAAAATACTGCAATAACAACATCGTGCGCCACTGGCAATGCTACCAGCGTCTAGAGGAATTCATTATATTACGTACGTACATACATACATATGTACACCGTAAAAACTAAAACATCATACACAATGCCGGCGAATTGAGCAACAAAAAAGTAACAATAGCCAAATTGGTATACCCAACACCTCCAGACAGCATTAGCCGGCATCGGAGCAGCAGCAACGTCAGCAACTGCACCTTTGCCGGCAAACGATCTGCAACTTCTCAAGTTGCGCAGACTCAAACGCATTTTAAGCTAAGATATCAATGCACTTGGATGCACTCGCTATATATATATTTTTTTTTTTTAATAGTGGAACAGCGAAACCGGCGATTTTACAACTGCCTTCTTTAAGTTTTTTTTTGTTTTTACTTCATATTCATATGCAGTTACTGTGTTTTCGACTGCCTCCGAGCTATGTTCAATTCAATTACTTACAACTGACGTTCCAACTTTTTCAAACAGCAATCAAAAGCGTCTGCACTGCAGACATTTATGTGAAGATATCTACGCCTGTTGTTCGGTGTTTAATTTATGAGTGAGAGCGTGTTACTCTCGTAAAAAAAATGGTTATATAGACAACAATGCATGCATATACATAAGTGATGAATATCTAAGTTTGGCGTGATTTTGCAACTAAAAGTTTAGTGGCAAAATAAATATCATAGATTGTGGCGTAGGACAAATGTGAAAAGCCAAGTTCACTATCGGCTGACCTTTGATTTTCATGGATTTTCACGTAGAGAATAGGCGCAGTAGGGTGGCCCTTATTTTCCAAAGTGTTCCGATTCTCTATCTCACCCCCTAGAAATATGCGAATAGCCTAAAAACTAGAATAACAAAGTTTTAGGTCAATCGAAAAAGGGTTAGAGGTGACGGCAAAGAGCTTGAAATCCTGAAAAATTACGAATTTTTACAGTTTCTAAAATTTGGGCGACCCTACTTCATTTGTTATGGGCGAAACGTAATTTATCGTGTTTTAGTAATATTTGACTTTCAAATAAATCTAAAACAACAAAAATTGGTCAAATATTAATAAAGTTATAAAATAAATTATGCCTTAAACACGGTGTCAGTACTTAAAGAATGTGTATATAATGAGTATACGTAAATGAGTTTGTTTCAAATTTTTTTTATTATAAACTTTTTGAAAATACATTTTTAAAAAATATACATACATATATCTTGTGACACTTTAGCTGACACGTACATATATAATATAATATTATTTCCTAGGATCTAATTAATGATGATTTATTATGTGATTCAAATTGTTTTTTGTAATCAGTTACAACTTGTAATAAATATTGTTTTTCTTGTTCGTCATTTGTAAGTATTCTATTATATTCTTCCATAAGTTTTACTCCCCGTTCTGCTGTGTCGTTAACTACTTTTATATTTATAACAGTGTGCTTAGCTTTTTTATAGGTTTCTGTATCCGCCAGTATAGTGGATCTACCTCCATAAATTGAGATGATATCCCAAACCGACCAAAAAAATCAGTTTTATTTCCTGTTACAAAATCGTGTAGTTCTTTTTCCTTAAGTGTAACCTCTTTAAATTTTCTGTTTTCTTGTCGCAGTTGTCTATGCTTTTGAGTTTTTCCACAATCTTTTTCTTCATGGTACAAGAAACGTCATCATCGAACAATGCCAATGCAATACATTCTTCAGACAGGTACCATAAGTGGTTACACAACTTTTTTATTGCAATGTCTGATATTTTTTTATTAACATTTGTGTATTTATAAATTTCTTTAATAAAAGATAAGTCTTGAAGAAGTGCTCTATGAGGATTGGTACAGTTAAACCAAATCTTAACATAGACTTGTATAATAAACGCGCATATACTTGCTCTCGAATTCTGTTCATACTCCGTTACTCTAAACTGCTCACGAAATAAATAGATTTTTAAGCAATACAATGCCCTAGACATCCACCGAGCATGATGAGTGGGCCCTGGTACACGAAACTTTATGCCATCACTTGCTCCTAGATATATAGACGTTAATTCCAATAATTCCCTATAGTCATCTCTTACTATTCTCTTTTTCAACTCTTCCTTAGAGAAATTTAGAATAGTATCTTTGCTATCGCTTAAAAGTAATTTCAATTCGTTATTTTGTAGCAAATCTTTAAAACTATTTTTCTCGATGTTTTTCCAATTTTCTTGAAATCGCCGAAATAACTTGACGTCCGTGCTAGTATTTACTGGAAAATAACATTCGAAACCCCCTCTCAGCAAAACTTCATATGATGATGATAAGGTAGATACAATAGTTTTCGCTCAAGCTTTTTTCTTATAACGTTGCAGCTCCTTTTATAACCGATGTCGTATCGAAACAGCAGGCCACAATATCATCATTCAGATTCCATTTAAATAACAGTTCATACAACGTATCAGCCTGTAATGAGCCTGTTGCGGCATATAATTTTGGAGCTCCTATTAATTGTTCGCCATTCCTGTAAGTAACAACAACTGGAAGTCGTTCCACCTTTTCACGACCTGTTATTTCTGGAAGTAGTTTTCCATCCCAATGCAAAGTGCCGCAATTTATCTATTTAAAAACCCTGCTATTCAAAATTTGTTCCTTCAAGATCAGTATAAGTAGTTCCAATAAGAATACGTCAACACATTTGCACAGATTTAATTTACTTTTCATATTTGTTTGCCGAAAGCAATATATATTTTGCCTTGTAACTCAGTTATTGATTGACCGATTTTGAAGATTGTGGCCAGTTTAGAAAAGTAAGAAAATACAGATCTTATTACAGTATGGAAAAGCAGAATTAAATTTTCGTAGGGCTTAGAAATATGGAAGCCTGAATCACGAAATTGTAAAAATTCGTAATTTTTCAGGATTTCAAGCCCTTTGCGCCACCTATAAATCTTTTTTGATTGGCCTAAAACTTTGCATATATTCGTTTTTGAGCTATTCGCATATTTTTAGGGGGTGAGATCAATAATCCAAACACTTTTTCCCCCTCCATACAACGAAGGGCCACCCTAAGCGGCAGATCCAAAAATACAAAGCAGTGGCAATCTCTTAACATAGAAGATCCAGAAGCACGTGAAGCTAGCGCAGCACGTTCGGAGAATCGAACAATTAATGGGACGGTATTTTGTCGCAAATTATATTATATTATATATATTATTAGTTGCGAAGAGAAGAAATTTGCCACGCATTCCAAGTTTTATTTTGGGTGCTTCGCTTAGAAGAATTTAGCGAAGCACCTCATAAAATATTTACACTTCACTGATTGAAATGCGGATTAGCGAAGTACTTAAAAATTAGAACCTAAAATTCGTTTTAGTAACTATTTAACTAGTAAAACGTTACAAAATATCCACTCAGTCGAATTTGGATAAGTAAAGGGTAAATCAAGGGGATGCTGCACTAACGTCTTCACGTATACTTAGCGAAACATCCAAAACAAGCACCTATAAAAGAATGATCTTTCTTTTCGCAACTAATAAGCGCTTAATACACAACCAAATATCAGCTAAATCGTTTTTGAATCAGAAAAGTGCAAGTCAGTTTACGAGGCTGCTTCGCTAAGCTCACGAAGCCTCAAAAAAATACTTAACAAGAGTGACAACATATTTGTTTTCGCAGCTAATGAGCGTCTAATACACTAAGTCGCAGTTCGATCAGTAGTATAAGTCACTTTTTACGAAGGTGCTTCGCTTACTTCATGTGAACTTAGCGAGCCACCCCAATTAAGCACTTAGAAAAGCGCGCTAAATTTTCCTCGCAGCAACTAATTAGCGTATAATTTGCGACAAAATACTGACCTATTATTTTTTTGATTTGCCGCAGGTGCTTCGCTAACTTCACTATCATAAAATCCAGAAAATTTTTTTGAGCAGCGTGTGACATTACAAGAGATTTTGCCAACTGTAATACTTGTATACAACGTGAATTATCATACTCAGTTGAGCAGAGCTCACAGAGTATATTAAGTTTGATTGGATAACGGTTGGTTGTACAGGTATAAAGGAATCGAGATAGATATAGACTTCCATATATCAAAATCATCAGGATCGAAAAAAAATTTGATTGAGCCATGTCCGTCCGTCCGTCTGTCCGTTAACACGATAACTTGAGTAAATTTTGAGGTATCTTGATGAAATTTGGAATGTAGGTTCCTGAGCACTCATCTCAGATGGCTATTTAAAATGAACGATATCGGACTATAACCACGCCCACTTTTTCGATATCGAAAATTTCGAAAAACCGAAAAAGTGCAATAATTCATTACCAAAGACAGATAAAGCGATGAAACTTGGTATGTGAGTTGAACTTATGACGCAGAATAGAAAATTAGTAAAATTTTGGACAATGGGCGTGCCACCGCGCACGTTTAGAAGAAGGTAATTTAAAACTTTTGCAAGCTGTAATTTGGCAGTCGTTGAAGATTTTTTGGCAGGAACGTTACTCCTATTACTATATGTACACTTAATAAAAATTAGCAAAATCGGAGAAGGACCACGCCCACTTTTAAAAAAAATTTTTTTTGAAGTAAAATTTTAACAAAAAATTTAATATTTTTACAGTATATAGTAAGTAAAGTATGTCAACATTCAACTCCAGTAATGATATGGTGCAACAAAATACAAAAATAAAAGAAAATTTCAAAATGGGCGTAGCTCCGCCCTTTTTCATTTAATT
The DNA here is from genome assembly GCF_040869045.1 of Eurosta solidaginis. Classification (NCBI taxonomy): domain Eukaryota; kingdom Metazoa; phylum Arthropoda; class Insecta; order Diptera; family Tephritidae; genus Eurosta; species Eurosta solidaginis. The sequence continues at coordinate 267,594,850 of NC_090320.1, forward strand.
TGTCTAGGATACTTTTAACGCCATAAGTCGAACAAAAATTTACCAATCCTTTTGAAATTTGGTAGGGGCATAGATTTTATGACGCTAACTGTTTTCTGTGAAAATGGGCGAAATCGGTTGAAGCCACGCCCAGTTTTTATACACAGTCGTCCGTCTGTCCTTCCGCATGGCCGATAACTTAAGCAAAAATCGACATATCTTTATTGAACTTAGTTCACGTACTTATCTGAACTCACTTTATCTTGGTATAAAAAATGAACGAAATCCGACTATGACCACGCCCACTTTTTCGATATCGAAAATTACGAAAAATGAAAAAAATGCCATAATTCTATACCAAATACGAAAAAGGGATGAAATATGGTAATTGGATTGGTTTATTGACGCGAAATATAACTTTAGAAAAAACTCTGACACCTACCATATTAAGTAGAAGAAAATGAAAAAGTTCTGCAGGGCGAAATAAAAAACCCTTGAAATTTTGGCAGGTATTACATATATAAATAAATTAGCGGTATCCAACAGATAATGTTCTGGGTCACCCTGGTCCACATTTTGGTCGATATCTGGAAAACGCCTTCACATATACAACTACCACCACTCCCTTTTAAAACTCTCATTAATACCTTTAATTTGATACTAATATCGTACAAACAGGTTCTAGAGCCACCCCTGGTCCACCTTTATGGCGATGTATCGAAAAGGCGTCCACCTATAGAACTAAGCCCCACGCCCTTTTAAAATACTCATTAACACCTTTCATTTGATACCCATATCGTACAAACATATTCTAGAGTCACCCCTGGTCCACCTTTATTGCGATACCTCGAAAAGGCATCCACCTATAGAACTAGGGCCCACTCCATTTTAAAATACTCATTAACGCCTTTCGTTTGATACCCATATTGTACAAACGTATTCTAGAGACACCCCTGGTCCACCTTTATGGCGCTATCTCGAAAAGGCGACCACCTATACAACTACCATCACTCCCTTTTAAAACCCTCATTAACACCTTTAATTTGATACCCATATCGTACAAACAGGTTCTAGAGCCACCCCTGGTCCAGCTTTATGGCGCTATCTCGAAAAGGCGACCACCTATACAACTACCATCACTCCCTTTTAAAACCCTCATTAATACCTTTAATTTGATACTAATATCGTACAAACTGGTTCTAGAGCCACCCCTGGTCCACCTTTATGGCGATATCTCGAAAAGGCGACCACCTATAGAACGAAGGCCCACTCCCTTTTAAAAATACTCATTAACACCTTTCATTTGATACCCATATCGTATAAACAAAGTCTAGAGTCACCCCTGGTCCACCTTTATTGCGATACCTCGAAAAGGCATCCACCTATAGAACTAGGGCCCACTCCCTTTTAAAATACTCATTAACACCTTTCTTTGGATACCCATATTGTACAAACACATTCTAGAGTCACCTCTGGTCCACCTTTATGGCGCTATCTCGAAAAGGCGACCACCTATACAACTACCATCACTCCCTTTTAAAACCCTCATTAATACCTTTAATTTGATACCCATATCGTACAAACAGGTTCTAGAGCCACCCCTTGTCCAGCTTTATGGCGCTATCTCGAAAAGGCGACCACCTATACAACTACCATCACTCCCTTTTAAAACCCTCATTAATACCTTTAATTTGATACTAATATCGTACAAACATATTCTAGAGCCACCCCTGGTCCACCTTTATGGCGATATCTCGAAAAGGCGACCACCTATAGAACGAAGGCCCACTCCCTTTTAAAAATACTCATTAACACCTTTCATTTGATACCCATATCGTACAAACATATTCTAGAGTCACCCCTGGTCCACCTTTATTGCGATACCTCGAAAAGGCATCCACCTATAGAATTAGGGCCCACTCCCTTTTAAAATACTCATTAGCACCTTTCGTTTGATACCCATATTGTACAAACACATTCTAGAGTCACATCTGGTCCACCTTTATGGCGCTATCTCGAAAAGGCGACCACCTATACAACTACCACCACTCCCTTTTAAAACTCTCATTAATACCTTTAATTTGATACTAATATCGTACAAACAGGTTCTGGAGCCACCCCTGGTCCACCTTTATGGCGATATATCGAAAAGGCGTCCACCTATAGAACTAAGCCCCACGCCCTTTTAAAATACTCATTAACACCTTTCATTTGATACCCATATCGTACAAACATATTCTAGAGTCACCCCTGGTCCACCTTTATTGCGATACCTCGAAAAGGCATCCACCTATAGAACTAGGGCCCACTCCATTTTAAAATACTCATTAACGCCTTTCGTTTGATACCCATATTGTACAAACGTATTCTAGAGACACCCCTGGTCCACCTTTATGGCGCTATCTCGAAAAGGCGACCACCTATACAACTACCATCACTCCCTTTTAAAACCCTCATTAATACCTTTAATTGGATACCCATATCGTACAAACAGGTTCTAGAGCCACCCCTGGTTCACCTTTATGGCGCTATCTCGAAAAGGCGACCACCTATACAACTACCATCACTCCCTTTTAAAACCCTCATTAATACCTTTAATTTGATACTAATATCGTACAAACAGGTTCTAGAGCCACCCCTGGTCCCCCTTTATGGCGATATCTCGAAAAGGCGACCACCTATACAACTACCACCACTCCCTTTTAAAACCCTCATTAATACCTTTAATTTGATACCCATATCGTACACACAAAGTCTAGAGTCACCCCTGGTCCACCTTTATTGCGATACCTCGAAAAGGCGTCCCCCTATAGAACTAAGGCCCACTCCCTTTTAAAATACTCATTAACACCTTTCGTTTGATACCCATATTGTACAAACACATTCTAGAGTCACCTCTGGTCCACCTTTATGGCGATATTTCGAAACGGCGTCCACCTATAGAACTAAGGCCCACTCCCTTTTAAAATACTCATTAACACCTTTCGTTTGATACCCATATTGTACAAACGCATTCTAGAGTCACCTCTGGTCCACCTTTATGGCGATATCTCGAAAAGGCGACCGCCTATACAACTACCACCACTCCTTTTTAAAACCCTCATTAATACCTTTAATTTGATACCCATATCGTACAAACAAAGTCTAGAGTCACCCCTGGTCCACCTTTATTGCGATACCTCGAAAAGGCGTCCCCCTATAGAACTAAGGCTCACTCCCTTTTAAAATACTCATTAACACCTTTCGTTTGATACCCATATTGTACAAACACATTCTAGAGTCACACCTGGTCCACCTTAATGGCGATATTTCGAAACGGCGTCCACCTATAGAACTAAGGCCCACTCCCTTTTAAAATACTCATGAACACCTTTCGTTTGATACCCATATCGTACAAACAAATTCTAGAGACAACCCTGATCCACCTTTATGGCGATATCCCTAAATGGCGTCCACCTATAGAACTATGGGCCCCTCCCTCATAAAATACTCTTTAATGCCTTTCATTTGATACACATGTCATACAAACACATTCCAGGGTTTCCCTCGGTTCATTTCCCTACATGGTTATTTTCCCTTATGTTGTCACCATAGCTCTCAACTGAGTATGTAATGTTCGGTTACACCCGAACTTAACCTTCCTTACTTGTTTTTCGTTTGGTATCCAAATTGGCATATAAATAAAAATAAATAAATTTTAATCAAACCTTTTAAAAACATCCTAATTAGTGCATAGCGACTTTAAGTTATCCGGAAATGACCCTTGATGCCACTTGTCACTGCTTGTCAAAAGAAAAGCCTCGAAGATTCTATAAGAAAGGAAATGGTTATAAAATTCAGTAAATATGAACTTCTTTAAGAAAAATAAACAAATTCTGATGTAGCAAATTCTCTAAAACTTTCCATAGAATCTTCCAATTTTGCTTCATTTTCGCGTAAATATTTGTGCTTAAGCATCAATATACTTTTGTTATCGTTCGCAGACAAAAATAAGCTAAAACTGCCATTAAAAACGATTTGTTTGTCCCATTAATCGCACACAATATAGCGTACTGTAGATTGTGTGTTGTTTGCAGAACGTGTGGAGCTCAATGGAAATACAATTCATAATTGGCGCGTGCATTTATTTTATTAATCTTGTTTTAAAATTGTTTCTAATTTCTTTACTTATATTACTTAGTATGTTCTGTTGTTAGAAAATCTCCCTTAAAACGGTTTTTATTTATAAAGCATCAAAAAGCATGTTACGTATTAAATAGTCTGGTAAAAATAGATAACTGAATTTATTGAATATCATATTATCAATATACAGAGAACCAACCACTGAAAGTTCTCAAATTCTGTAAAAAAAATGCCACTACTACTACTTTTTTGCTACTTTTTTTTATTATTTACTTGCTACTTTTTTTATTTATTTAAGAGAAATGTTTATATTCAAGTATTTAGTTATTTTTTCTACATTTATCTTTAATATTGATACAATGATTGAAGGTATATTAATCCAATGCAACTCTGTTCTTCATTCCACTTAATTCAACTGCCTTCCACTACATTCGCAACATAACCTCAATTTAAGGGCCCATTACTGATACTTAGCATAGACTTGACTTAACTTGGCGTAAACTTGGCAACTTAGCCACGATTATACTCCACTTAGCGCATACAATCTGGCATCATAATCAATAAATGTCAATTTGTATGACAAAATGTCAAAATGAAATGGAAACAAACGAATGGCATCTGAAAATGTAAACGTCACTTAGAACTTACATAGAAAATCAAAATTCAACAGACTTCCAATTCAAGTTAAGTGTTACTAAGTTTTGAGTAATCAGTAACATGCAATGTAAGTGACAGTTCTCAAGTCAAGTCAAGTCTATGCTAAGTATCAGTAATGTGCCCTTTAAGCTGCCAAACTATATAGCAAGATGAATCCATAGCAGGTGGTGGCAAAGCGAATTCAACCAATTCGCCGTGCAGAAGAATTTGAAAAGAAAATTTTAATTGATTTCGATTAACTGACATATTAAAGTACAAGACGCTGTATGAAAAAAAAATCAAGAGGAAGCAATCAGCTGTTGGGATAACAACACCTGGTACTGAATTCACCTTGCTATATAGTAAACAAATCTTATCCTACTGTTGCTGTTG